>NC_048588.1:37033764-37241264 GCF_013265735.2 Oncorhynchus mykiss
CAACCACCCCTCACACTATGGACCACAACCACCCCTCACACTATGGACCACAACACGACCACCCCTCACACTATGGACCACAACACGACCACCCCTCACACTATGGACCACAACACGACCACCCCTCACACTATGGACCACAACACGACCACCCCTCACACTATGGACCACAACACGACCACCCCTCACACTATGGACCACAACCACCCCTCACACTATGGACCACAACACGACCACCCCTCACACTATGGACCACAACACGACCACCCCTCACACTATGGACCACAACACGACCACCCCTCACACTATGGACCACAACACGACCACCCCTCACACTATGGACCACAACCACCCCTCACACTATGGACCACAACCACCCCTCACACTATGGACCACAACCACCCCTCACACTATGGACCACAACCACCCCTCACACTATGGACCACAACCACCCCTCACACTATGGACCACAACCACCCCTCACACTATGGACCACAACACAACCACCCCTCACACTATGGACCACAACACCCCTCACACTATGGACCACAACACAACCACCCCTCACACTATGGACCACAACACGACCACCCCTCACACTATGGACCACAACACGACCACCCCTCACACTATGGACCACAACACAACCACCCCTCACACTATGGACCACAACACAACCACCCCTCACACTATGGACCACAACACAACCACCCCTCACACTATGGACCACAACACGACCACCCCTCACACTATGGACCACAACACAACCACCCCTCACACTATGGACCACAACACAACCACGCCTCACACTATGGACCACAACACGACCACCCCTCACACTATGGACCACAACACGACCACCCCTCACACTATGGACCACAACACGACCACCCCTCACACTATGGACCACGACCACCCCTCACACTATGGACCACAACACGACCACTCCTCACACTATGGACCACAACCACCCCTCACATTATGGACCACAACACGACCACCCCTCACACTATGGACCACAACACGACCACCCCTCACACTATGGACCACAACACAACCACCCCTCACACTATGGACCACAACACAACCACCCCTCACACTATGGACCACGACCACCCCTCACACTATGGACCACAACACGACCACTCCTCACACTATGGACCACAACCACCCCTCACACTATGGACCACAACACGACCACCCCTCACACTGTGGACCACAACACGACCACCCCTCACACTATGGACCACAACACAACCACCCCTCACACTATGGACCACAACACAACCACCCCTCACACTATGGACCACAACACAACCACCCCTCACACTATGGACCACAACCACCCCTCACACTATGGACCACAACACGACCACCCCTCACACTATGGACCACAACCACCCCTCACACTATGGACCACAACACGACCACCCCTCACACTATGGACCACAACACAACCACCCCTCACACTATGGACCACAACACGACCACCCCTCACACTATGGACCACAACCACCCCTCACACTATGGACCACAACACAACCACCCCTCACACTATGGACCACAACCACCCCTCACACTATGGACCACAACACGACCACCCCTCACACTATGGACCACAACACAACCACCCCTCACACTATGGACCACAACACAACCACCCCTCACACTGTGGACCACAACACAACCACCCCTCACACTGTGGACCACAACACAACCACCCCTCACACTATGGACCACAACCACCCCTCACACTATGGACCACAACACAACCACCCCTCACACTATGGACCACAACCACCCCTCACACTATGGACCACAACACGACCACCCCTCACACTATGGACCCACAACATGACCACCCCTCACACTATGGACCACAACACAACCACCCCTCACACTATGGACCACAACACGACCATCCCTCACACTATGGACCACAACACAACCACCCCTCACACTATGGACCACAACACGACCACCCCTCACACTATGGACCACAACACGACCACCCCTCACACTATGGACCACAACACGAACACCCCTCACACTATGGACCACAACACAACCACCCCTCACACTATGGACCACAACACGACCACCCCTCACACTATGGACCACAACACGACCACCCCTCACACTATGGACCACAACACAACCACAACACGACCACCCCTCACACTATGGACCACAACACGACCACCCCTCACACTATGGACCACAACCACCCCTCACACTATGGACCACAACACAACCACCCCTCACACTATGGACCACAACCACCCCTCACACTATGGACCACAACCACCCCTCACACTATGGACCACAACACAACCACCCCTCACACTATGGACCACAACACAACCACCCCTCACACTATGGACCACAACACAACCACCCCTCACACTATGGACCACAACACAACCACCCCTCACACTATGGACCACAACACAACCACCCCTCACACTATGGACCACAACCACCCCTCACACTATGGACCACAACACAACCACCCCTCACACTATGGACCACAACACAACCACCCCTCACACTATGGACCACAACACAACCACCCCTCACACTATGGACCACAACCACCCCTCACACTATGGACCATAACACGACCACCCCTCACACTATGGACCACAACACGACCACCCCTCACACTATGGACCACAACACAACCACCCCTCACACTATGGACCACAACCACCCCTCACACTATGGACCCACAACACAACCACCCCTCACACTATGGACCACAACACAACCACCCCTCACACTATGGACCACAACCACCCCTCACACTATGGACCCACAACACGACCACCCCTCACACTATGAACCCACAACACGACCACCCCTCACACTATGGACCACAACACAACCACCCCTCACACTATGGACCACAACACAACCACCCCTCACACTATGGACCACAACACGACCACCCCTCACACTATGGACCACAACACGACCACCCCTCACACTATGGACCACAACCACCCCTCACACTATGGACCACAACACGACCACCCCTCACACTATGGACCACAACACGACCACCCCTCACACTATGGACCACAACACGACCACCCCTCACACTATGGACCACAACCACCCCTCACACTATGGACCACAACCACCCCTCACACTATGGACCACAACCACCCCTCACACTATGGACCACAACACAACCACCCCTCACACTATGGACCACAACCACCCCTCACACTATGGACCACAACACGACCACCCCTCACACTATGGACCACAACACGACCACCCCTCACACTATGGACCACAACACGACCACCACTCACACTATGGACCACAACACGACCACCCCTCACACTATGGACCACAACCACCCCTCACACTATGGACCACAACACGACCACCCCTCACACTATGGACCACAACACGACCACCCCTCACACTATGGACCACAACACGACCACCCCTCACACTATGGACCACAACACGACCACCCCTCACACTATGGACCACAACCACCCCTCACACTATGGACCACAACCACCCCTCACACTATGGACCACAACCACCCCTCACACTATGGACCACAACCACCCCTCACACTATGGACCACAACCACCCCTCACACTATGGACCACAACCACCCCTCACACTATGGACCACAACCACCCCTCACACTATGGACCACAACACAACCACCCCTCACACTATGGACCACAACACCCCTCACACTATGGACCACAACACAACCACCCCTCACACTATGGACCACAACACGACCACCCCTCACACTATGGACCACAACACGACCACCCCTCACACTATGGACCACAACACAACCACCCCTCACACTATGGACCACAACACAACCACCCCTCACACTATGGACCACAACACAACCACCCCTCACACTATGGACCACAACACGACCACCCCTCACACTATGGACCACAACACAACCACCCCTCACACTATGGACCACAACACAACCACGCCTCACACTATGGACCACAACACGACCACCCCTCACACTATGGACCACAACACGACCACCCCTCACACTATGGACCACAACACGACCACCCCTCACACTATGGACCACGACCACCCCTCACACTATGGACCACAACACGACCACTCCTCACACTATGGACCACAACCACCCCTCACACTATGGACCACAACACGACCACCCATCACACTATGGACCACAACACGACCACCCCTCACACTATGGACCACAACACAACCACCCCTCACACTATGGACCACAACCACCCCTCACACTATGGACCACAACCACCCCTCACACTATGGACCACAACACAACCACCCCTCACACTATGGACCACAACACAACCACCCCTCACACTATGGACCACAACACAACCACCCCTCACACTATGGACCACAACACAACCACCCCTCACACTATGGACCACAACACAACCACCCCTCACACTATGGACCACAACCACCCCTCACACTATGGACCACAACACAACCACCCCTCACACTATGGACCACAACACAACCACCCCTCACACTATGGACCACAACACAACCACCCCTCACACTATGGACCACAACCACCCCTCACACTATGGACCATAACACGACCACCCCTCACACTATGGACCACAACACGACCACCCCTCACACTATGGACCACAACACAACCACCCCTCACACTATGGACCACAACCACCCCTCACACTATGGACCCACAACACAACCACCCCTCACACTATGGACCACAACACAACCACCCCTCACACTATGGACCACAACCACCCCTCACACTATGGACCCACAACACGACCACCCCTCACACTATGAACCCACAACACGACCACCCCTCACACTATGGACCACAACACAACCACCCCTCACACTATGGACCACAACACAACCACCCCTCACACTATGGACCACAACACGACCACCCCTCACACTATGGACCACAACACGACCACCCCTCACACTATGGACCACAACCACCCCTCACACTATGGACCACAACACGACCACCCCTCACACTATGGACCACAACACGACCACCCCTCACACTATGGACCACAACACGACCACCCCTCACACTATGGACCACAACCACCCCTCACACTATGGACCACAACCACCCCTCACACTATGGACCACAACCACCCCTCACACTATGGACCACAACACAACCACCCCTCACACTATGGACCACAACCACCCCTCACACTATGGACCACAACACGACCACCCCTCACACTATGGACCACAACACGACCACCCCTCACACTATGGACCACAACACGACCACCACTCACACTATGGACCACAACACGACCACCCCTCACACTATGGACCACAACCACCCCTCACACTATGGACCACAACACGACCACCCCTCACACTATGGACCACAACACGACCACCCCTCACACTATGGACCACAACACGACCACCCCTCACACTATGGACCACAACACGACCACCCCTCACACTATGGACCACAACCACCCCTCACACTATGGACCACAACCACCCCTCACACTATGGACCACAACCACCCCTCACACTATGGACCACAACCACCCCTCACACTATGGACCACAACCACCCCTCACACTATGGACCACAACCACCCCTCACACTATGGACCACAACCACCCCTCACACTATGGACCACAACACAACCACCCCTCACACTATGGACCACAACACCCCTCACACTATGGACCACAACACAACCACCCCTCACACTATGGACCACAACACGACCACCCCTCACACTATGGACCACAACACGACCACCCCTCACACTATGGACCACAACACAACCACCCCTCACACTATGGACCACAACACAACCACCCCTCACACTATGGACCACAACACAACCACCCCTCACACTATGGACCACAACACGACCACCCCTCACACTATGGACCACAACACAACCACCCCTCACACTATGGACCACAACACAACCACGCCTCACACTATGGACCACAACACGACCACCCCTCACACTATGGACCACAACACGACCACCCCTCACACTATGGACCACAACACGACCACCCCTCACACTATGGACCACGACCACCCCTCACACTATGGACCACAACACGACCACTCCTCACACTATGGACCACAACCACCCCTCACACTATGGACCACAACACGACCACCCATCACACTATGGACCACAACACGACCACCCCTCACACTATGGACCACAACACAACCACCCCTCACACTATGGACCACAACACAACCACCCCTCACACTATGGACCACGACCACCCCTCACACTATGGACCACAACACGACCACTCCTCACACTATGGACCACAACCACCCCTCACACTATGGACCACAACCACCCCTCACACTATGGACCACAACACGACCACCCCTCACACTGTGGACCACAACACGACCACCCCTCACACTATGGACCACAACACAACCACCCCTCACACTATGGACCACAACACAACCACCCCTCACACTATGGACCACAACACAACCACCCCTCACACTATGGACCACAACCACCCCTCACACTATGGACCACAACACGACCACCCCTCACACTATGGACCACAACCACCCCTCACACTATGGACCACAACACGACCACCCCTCACACTATGGACCACAACACAACCACCCCTCACACTATGGACCACAACACGACCACCCCTCACACTATGGACCACAACACAACCACCCCTCACACTATGGACCACAACACAACCACGCCTCACACTATGGACCACAACACGACCACCCCTCACACTATGGACCACAACACGACCACCCCTCACACTATGGACCACAACACGACCACCCCTCACACTATGGACCACGACCACCCCTCACACTATGGACCACAACACGACCACTCCTCACACTATGGACCACAACCACCCCTCACACTATGGACCACAACACGACCACCCCTCACACTATGGACCACAACACGACCACCCCTCACACTATGGACCACAACACAACCACCCCTCACACTATGGACCACAACACAACCACCCCTCACACTATGGACCACGACCACCCCTCACACTATGGACCACAACACGACCACTCCTCACACTATGGACCACAACCACCCCTCACACTATGGACCACAACACGACCACCCCTCACACTGTGGACCACAACACGACCACCCCTCACACTATGGACCACAACACAACCACCCCTCACACTATGGACCACAACACAACCACCCCTCACACTATGGACCACAACACAACCACCCCTCACACTATGGACCACAACCACCCCTCACACTATGGACCACAACACGACCACCCCTCACACTATGGACCACAACCACCCCTCACACTATGGACCACAACACGACCACCCCTCACACTATGGACCACAACACAACCACCCCTCACACTATGGACCACAACCACCCCTCACACTATGGACCACAACACGACCACCCCTCACACTATGGACCCACAACATGACCACCCCTCACACTATGGACCACAACACAACCACCCCTCACACTATGGACCACAACACGACCATCCCTCACACTATGGACCACAACACAACCACCCCTCACACTATGGACCACAACACGACCACCCCTCACACTATGGACCACAACACGACCACCCCTCACACTATGGACCACAACACGAACACCCCTCACACTATGGACCACAACACAACCACCCCTCACACTATGGACCACAACACGACCACCCCTCACACTATGGACCACAACACGACCACCCCTCACACTATGGACCACAACACAACCACAACACGACCACCCCTCACACTATGGACCACAACACGACCACCCCTCACACTATGGACCACAACCACCCCTCACACTATGGACCACAACACAACCACCCCTCACACTATGGACCACAACCACCCCTCACACTATGGACCACAAACACCCCTCACACTATGGACCACAACACAACCACCCCTCACACTATGGACCACAACACAACCACCCCTCACACTATGGACCACAACACAACCACCCCTCACACTATGGACCACAACACAACCACCCCTCACACTATGGACCACAACACAACCACCCCTCACACTATGGACCACAACCACCCCTCACACTATGGACCACAACACAACCACCCCTCACACTATGGACCACAACACAACCACCCCTCACACTATGGACCACAACACAACCACCCCTCACACTATGGACCACAACCACCCCTCACACTATGGACCACAACACGACCACCCCTCACACTATGGACCACAACACGACCACACCTCACACTATGGACCACAACACAACCACCCCTCACACTATGGACCACAACCACCCCTCACACTATGGACCCACAACACAACCACCCCTCACACTATGGACCACAACACAACCACCCCTCACACTATGGACCACAACCACCCCTCACACTATGGACCCACAACACGACCACCCCTCACACTATGAACCCACAACACGACCACCCCTCACACTATGGACCACAACACAACCACCCCTCACACTATGGACCACAACACAACCACCCCTCACACTATGGACCACAACACGACCACCCCTCACACTATGGACCACAACACGACCACCCCTCACACTATGGACCACAACCACCCCTCACACTATGGACCACAACACGACCACCCCTCACACTATGGACCACAACACGACCACCCCTCACACTATGGACCACAACACGACCACCCCTCACACTATGGACCACAACCACCCCTCACACTATGGACCACAACCACCCCTCACACTATGGACCACAACCACCCCTCACACTATGGACCACAACACAACCACCCCTCACACTATGGACCACAACCACCCCTCACACTATGGACCACAACACGACCACCCCTCACACTATGGACCACAACACGACCACCCCTCACACTATGGACCACAACACGACCACCCCTCACACTATGGACCACAACACGACCACCCCTCACACTATGGACCACAACACGACCACCCCTCACACTATGGACCACAACACGACCACCCCTCACACTATGGACCACAACCACCCCTCACACTATGGACCACAACACGACCACCCCTCACACTATGGACCACAACACGACCACCCCTCACACTATGGACCACAACACGACCACCCCTCACACTATGGACCACAACACGACCACCCCTCACACTATGGACCACAACCACCCCTCACACTATGGACCACAACCACCCCTCACACTATGGACCACAACCACCCCTCACACTATGGACCACAACCACCCCTCACACTATGGACCACAACCACCCCTCACACTATGGACCACAACACGACCACCCCTCACACTATGGACCACAACACGACCACCCCTCACACTATGGACCACAACACGACCACCCCTCACACTATGGACCACAACACGACCACCCCTCACACTATGGACCACAACACGACCACCCCTCACACTATGGACCACAACACGACCACCCCTCACACTATGGACCACAACACGACCACCCCTCACACTATGGACCACAACACGACCACCCCTCACACTATGGACCACAACACAACCACCCCTCACACTATGGACCACAACACAACCACCCCTCACACTATGGACCACAACACGACCACCCCTCACACTATGGACCACAACCACCCCTCACACTATGGACCACAACACGACCACCCCTCACACTATGGACCACAACACGACCACCCCTCACACTATGGACCACAACACGAACACCCCTCACACTATGGACCACAACACAACCACCCCTCACACTATGGACCACAACACAACCACCCCTCACACTATGGACCACAACACGACCACCCCTCACACTATGGACCACAACCACCCCTCACACTATGGACCACAACACGACCACCCCTCACACTATGGACCACAACACGAACACCCCTCACACTATGGACCACAACACAACCACCCCTCACACTATGGACCACAACACGAACACCCCTCACACTATGGACCACAACACCCCTCACACTATGGACCACAACATGACCAGCCCTCACACTATGGACCACAACACGACCACCTCTCACACTATGGACCACAACACAACCACCCCTCACACTATGGACCACAACCACCCCTCACACTATGGACCACAACACAACCACCCCTCACACTATGGACCACAACACCCCTCACACTATGGACCACAACACGACCACCCCTCACACTATGGACCACAACACAACCACCCCTCACACTATGGACCACAACACAACCACAACACAACCACCCCTCACACTATGGACCACAACACAACCACCCCTCACACTATGGACCACAACACGACCACCCCTCACACTATGGACCACAACACGACCACCCCTCACACTATGGACCACAACCACCCCTCACACTATGGACCACAACACAACCACCCCTCACACTATGGACCACAACACGACCACCCCTCACACTATGGACCACAACACGACCACCCCTCACACTATGGACCACAACACAACCACCCCTCACACTATGGACCACAACACGACCACCCCTCACACTATGGACCACAACCACCCCTCACACTATGGACCACAACACAACCACCCCTCACACTATGGACCACAACACAACCACAACACAACCACCCCTCACACTTTGGACCACAACACAACCACCCCTCACACTATGGACCACAACACGACCACCCCTCACACTATGGACCACAACACAACCACCCCTCACACTATGGACCATAACACGACCACCCCTCACACTATGGACCACAACACGACCACCCCTCACACTATGGACCACAACACGACCACCCCTCACACTATGGACCACAACACGACCACTCCTCACACTATGGACCACAACCACCCCTCACACTATGGACCACAACCACCCCTCACACTATGGACCACAACACGACCACCCCTCACACTATGGACCACAACACGACCACCCCTCACACTGTGGACCACAACACAACCACCCCTCACACTATGGACCACAACACGACCACCCCTCACACTATGGACTACAACCACCCCTCACACTATGGACCACAACACGACCACCCCTCACACTATGGACCACAACACGACCACCCCTCACACTATGGACCACAACACGAACACCCCTCACACTATGGACCACAACACAACCACCCCTCACACTATGGACCACAACACGAACACCCCTCACACTATGGACCACAACACCCCTCACACTATGGACCACAACATGACCAGCCCTCACACTATGGACCACAACACGACCACCTCTCACACTATGGACCACAACACAACCACCCCTCACACTATGGACCACAACACGACCACCCCTCACACTATGGACCACAACCACCCCTCACACTATGGACCACAACACAACCACCCCTCACACTATGGACCACAACACAACCACAACACAACCACCCCTCACACTTTGGACCACAACACAACCACCCCTCACACTATGGACCACAACACGACCACCCCTCACACTATGGACCACAACACAACCACCCCTCACACTATGGACCATAACACGACCACCCCTCACACTATGGACCACAACACGACCACCCCTCACACTATGGACCACAACACGACCACCCCTCACACTATGGACCACAACACGACCACTCCTCACACTATGGACCACAACCACCCCTCACACTATGGACCACAACCACCCCTCACACTATGGACCACAACACGACCACCCCTCACACTATGGACCACAACACGACCACCCCTCACACTGTGGACCACAACACAACCACCCCTCACACTATGGACCACAACACGACCACCCCTCACACTATGGACCACAACCACCCCTCACACTATGGACCACAACACGACCACCCCTCACACTATGGACCACAACACGACCACCCCTCACACTATGGACCACAACACGAACACCCCTCACACTATGGACCACAACACAACCACCCCTCACACTATGGACCACAACACGAACACCCCTCACACTATGGACCACAACACCCCTCACACTATGGACCACAACATGACCAGCCCTCACACTATGGACCACAACACGACCACCTCTCACACTATAGACCACAACACAACCACCCCTCACACTATGGACCACAACCACCCCTCACACTATGGACCACAACACAACCACCCCTCACACTATGGACCACAACACCCCTCACACTATGGACCACAACACGACCACCCCTCACACTATGGACCACAACACAACCACCCCTCACACTATGGACCACAACACAACCACCCCTCACACTATGGACCACAACACAACCACAACACAACCACCCCTCACACTATGGACCACAACACAACCACCCCTCACACTATGGACCACAACACGACCACCCCTCACACTATGGACCACAACACGACCACCCCTCACACTATGGACCACAACCACCCCTCACACTATGGACCACAACACAACCACCCCTCACACTATGGACCATAACACGACCACCCCTCACACTATGGACCACAACACGACCACCCCTCACACTATGGACCACAACACGACCACCCCTCACACTATGGACCACAACACGACCACTCCTCACACTATGGACCACAACCACCCCTCACACTATGGACCACAACCACCCCTCACACTATGGACCACAACACGACCACCCCTCACACTATGGACCACAACACGACCACCCCTCACACTGTGGACCACAACACAACCACCCCTCACACTATGGACCACAACACGACCACCCCTCACACTATGGACCACAACCACCCCTCACACTATGGACCACAACACGACCACCCCTCACACTATGGACCACAACACGACCACCCCTCACACTATGGACCACAACACGAACACCCCTCACACTATGGACCACAACACAACCACCCCTCACACTATGGACCACAACACGAACACCCCTCACACTATGGACCACAACACCCCTCACACTATGGACCACAACATGACCAGCCCTCACACTATGGACCACAACACGACCACCTCTCACACTATGGACCACAACACAACCACCCCTCACACTATGGACCACAACCACCCCTCACACTATGGACCACAACACAACCACCCCTCACACTATGGACCACAACACCCCTCACACTATGGACCACAACACGACCACCCCTCACACTATGGACCACAACACAACCACCCCTCACACTATGGACCACAACACAACCACAACACAACCACCCCTCACACTATGGACCACAACACAACCACCCCTCACACTATGGACCACAACACGACCACCCCTCACACTATGGACCACAACACGACCACCCCTCACACTATGGACCACAACCACCCCTCACACTATGGACCACAACACAACCACCCCTCACACTATGGACCACAACACGACCACCCCTCACACTATGGACCACAACACGACCACCCCTCACACTATGGACCACAACACAACCACCCCTCACACTATGGACCACAACACGACCACCCCTCACACTATGGACCACAACCACCCCTCACACTATGGACCACAACACAACCACCCCTCACACTATGGACCACAACACAACCACAACACAACCACCCCTCACACTATGGACCACAACACAACCACAACACAACCACCCCTCACACTTTGGACCACAACACAACCACCCCTCACACTATGGACCACAACACGACCACCCCTCACACTATGGACCACAACACAACCACCCCTCACACTATGGACCATAACACGACCACCCCTCACACTATGGACCACAACACGACCACCCCTCACACTATGGACCACAACACGACCACCCCTCACACTATGGACCACAACACGACCACTCCTCACACTATGGACCACAACCACCCCTCACACTATGGACCACAACCACCCCTCACACTATGGACCACAACACGACCACCCCTCACACTATGGACCACAACACGACCACCCCTCACACTGTGGACCACAACACAACCACCCCTCACACTATGGACCACAACACGACCACCCCTCACACTATGGACCACAACCACCCCTCACACTATGGACCACAACACGACCACCCCTCACACTATGGACCACAACACGACCACCCCTCACACTATGGACCACAACACGAACACCCCTCACACTATGGACCACAACACAACCACCCCTCACACTATGGACCACAACACGAACACCCCTCACACTATGGACCACAACACCCCTCACACTATGGACCACAACATGACCAGCCCTCACACTATGGACCACAACACGACCACCTCTCACACTATGGACCACAACACAACCACCCCTCACACTATGGACCACAACCACCCCTCACACTATGGACCACAACACAACCACCCCTCACACTATGGACCACAACACCCCTCACACTATGGACCACAACACGACCACCCCTCACACTATGGACCACAACACAACCACCCCTCACACTATGGACCACAACACAACCACAACACAACCACCCCTCACACTATGGACCACAACACAACCACCCCTCACACTATGGACCACAACACGACCACCCCTCACACTATGGACCACAACACGACCACCCCTCACACTATGGACCACAACCACCCCTCACACTATGGACCACAACACAACCACCCCTCACACTATGGACCACAACACGACCACCCCTCACACTATGGACCACAACACGACCACCCCTCACACTATGGACCACAACACAACCACCCCTCACACTATGGACCACAACACGACCACCCCTCACACTATGGACCACAACCACCCCTCACACTATGGACCACAACACAACCACCCCTCACACTATGGACCACAACACAACCACAACACAACCACCCCTCACACTATGGACCACAACACAACCACCCCTCACACTATGGACCACAACACGACCACCCCTCACACTATGGACCACAACACAACCACCCCTCACACTATGGACCATAACACGACCACCCCTCACACTATGGACCACAACACGACCACCCCTCACACTATGGACCACAACACGACCACCCCTCACACTATGGACCACAACACGACCACCCCTCACACTATGGACCACAACACGACCACCCCTCACACTATGGACCACAACACGACCACCCCTCACACTATGGACCACAACACGACCACCCCTCACACTATGGACCACAACACGACCACCCCTCACACTATGGACCACAACACGACCACTCCTCACACTATGGACCACAACCACCCCTCACACTATGGACCACAACACGACCACCCCTCACACTATGGACCACAACCACCCCTCACACTATGGACCACAACACGACCACCCCTCACACTGTGGACCACAACACGACCACCCCTCACACTATGGACCACAACACGACCACTCCTCACACTATGGACCACAACCACCCCTCACACTATGGACCACAACACGACCACCCCTCACACTATGGACCACAACCACCCCTCACACTATGGACCACAACACGACCACCCCTCACACTGTGGACCACAACACGACCACCCCTCTCACGATGGACCGTAGATGGACCACAACACGACCCCAACTAGGACTGTTGCGGTGACCGTATTACCGTCCTGACGGCGCAGAACAATTCCACGTGACCATTACTGTAATGATTACAGTAACCATTACTGAGTTACTGTAATCTCCTCTTATGCAGTCTGGACATACATTGGTAGTACTAATGACCATCAGGCCCTAATGGCCTGGTACTCAGGGCTCTAACGACCATCAGGCCCTAATGGCCTGGTACTCAGGGCTCTAACGACCCTCAGGTCCTAATGACCTGGTACTCAGGGCTCTAACGACCATCAGGTCCTAATGGCCTGGTACTCAGGGCTCTAACGACCATCAGGTCCTAATGGCCTGGTACTCAGGGCTCTAACGACCATCAGGCCCTAATGGCCTGGTACTCAGGGCTCTACCATCAGGTCCTAATGGCCTGGTACTCAGGGCTCTAACTACCATCAGGCCCTAATGGCCTGGTACTCAGGGCTCTACCATCAGGTCCTAATGGCCTGGTACTCAGGGCTCTAACTACCATCAGGCCCTAATGGCCTGGTACTCAGGGCTCTAACGACCATCAGGCCCTAATGGCCTGGTACTCAGGGCTCTACCATCAGGTCCTAATGGCCTGGTACTCAGGGCTCTACCATCAGGTCCTAATGGCCTGGTACTCAGGGCTCTAACGACCATCAGGCCCTAATGGCCTGGTACTCAAGGCTCTACCATCAGGTCCTAATGGCCTGGTACTCAGGGTTCTAACAACCATCAGGCCCTAATGGCCTGGTACTCAGGGCTCTAACTACCATCAGGTCCTAATGGCCTGGTACTCAGGGCTCTCTCTAACCACTCTGACATCAATGCAAATAAGATGGAAAATCTCATCAAGCACTTATTTAAAAAAGTAGCATGCTTTTAAAACACACCCAACTGTTTAATGATTAATTTGAAGAAAGAAGTTCAACAACAGGTTGAAACTGAGTGGTAAACATGGTCGTTGTGGATGTTGTTTCTAAGCCTATCACAACGAAATGGACAGAGCTTTCTAATGATTCGCTCAAAACATCCATTAGCATATTTGTTTATGCATATTCATAAGCTTCTGAGCCTGGGGGGGAAAAAAACCTGAGTTACAATAAAGGTTGTGCCATTATATAATACCTAGCCTAACACATATTACGCATGGCAGAAAAACACTGTCTTTTACATGACAATAATCAGCTGACAAAATGTCATGACTGCCACAACTATCCCTTACACTATCACTGAACCATAGATAGACCACAACACAACCATCCCTTACACTATCACTGAACCATAGATAGACCACAACCAACCCTTACACTATCACTGAACCATAGATAGACCACAACCAACCCTTACACTATCACTGAACCATAGATAGACCACAACACAACCATCCCTTACACTATCACTGAACCATAGATAGACCACAACCAACCCTTACACTATCACTGAACCATAGATAGACCACAACACAACCATTCCTCACACTATCACTGAACAATAGATAGACCACAACCATCCCATACACTAACACTGAACCATAGATAGACCACAACCATCCCATACACTATCACTGAACCATAGATAGACCACAACACAACCATCCCTTACACTATCACTGAACCATAGATAGACCACAACCAACCCTTACACTAACACTGAACCATAGATAGACCACAACACAACCATCCCTCACACTATCACTGAACCATAGATAGACCACAACCAACCCTTACACTATCACTGAACCATAGATAGACCACAACCAACCCTTACACTATCACTGAACCATAGATAGACCACAACACAACCATCCCTTACACTATCACTGAACCATAGATCAGGGGTGTCAAACTCATGGGTCTAGTGTCTGCAGGTTTTAGTGTTTTCCTTTCCAGTTAAGACCTAGATGACCAGGTGAGGGGAGTTCCTTACTAATTAGTGACCTTTAATTCATCAATTAAAGACAAGGGAGGAGAGAGAACCAGCAGACACTCTGCCCTCGGTGGAATGAGATTGACACTTGTGCCATAGATGGTCTGCTTGAGGACTGGGTCTAGCTCGAGCGATTTTCAAACTATTGTGAACTTTTTTAGTTGCGTGTGTGTGTGTGTGTGTGATAATGTGTGTGTGTGATTGTGTGTGTGTGTGTGTCTGAAGTTAGGGTTCAGCCCTTAGAGGTAATTGTTGAATGCAATGCTTTTCCTCCTGTCCTTTTTTTCCAGGTGATCCAGCAGACGAAAACAGGCCGTGCTGAGCTGGAGCTCTTCCCACGCTACCTCCTCTTCCTGCGGCAGCAGCCCGCCACACGCACCCCCCAGTCCAACATCTGGGTTAACATGGGTATGACCAGCCTGAGAATGTTCCCCCAGCATCTCCCCAGAGGTAACGTAAGCCTGCAGCAAGAAAGAGAGACAGCCTGCTAGGAGCCAACAAACACTACTACTGTAGTCCACCCCTAATCATTCTGTTATAATGGACTGGTCCAGCCCTAATCATTCTGTTATAATGGACTGGTCCAGCCCTAATCATGCTGTTATAATGGACTGGTCCAGCCCTAATCATGCTGTTATAATGGACTGGTCCAGCCCTAATCATGCTGTTATAATGGACTGGTCCAGCCCTAATCATGCTGTTATAATGGACTGGTCCAGCCCTAATCATGCTGTTATAATGGACTGGTCCACTCCTAATCATGCTGTTTTAATGGACTGGTCCAGCCCTAATCATGCTGTTATAATGGACTGGTCCACCCCTAATCATGCTGTTATAATGGACTGGTCCAGCCCTAATCATGCTGTTATAATGGACTGGTCCACCCCTAATCATGCTGTTATAATGGACTGGTCCAGCCCTAATCATGCTGTTATAATGGACTGGTCCACTCCTAATCATGCTGTTATAATGGACTGGTCCAGCCCTAATCATGCTGTTTAAATGGACTGGTCCACCCCTAATCATTCTGTTATAATGGACTGGTCCAGCCCTAATCATGTTGTTATAATGGACTGGTCCAGCCCTAATCATGCTGTTATAATGGACTGGTCCACCCCTAATCATGCTGTTTTAATGGACTGGTCCACCCCTAATCATGCTGTTTTAATGGACTGGTCCACCCCTAATCATGCTGTTTTAATGGACTGGTCCAGCCCTAATCATGCTGTTTTTAATGGACTGGTCCACCCCTAATCATGCTGTTTTAATGGACTGGTCCACCCCTAATCATGCCCTTAAAATGGACTGGTACCGGCCCTAATCATGCCCCTAATCAAGATATTAGAATGGACTGGTCCAGGTTTGGCGGATGCCAGGAGAATGCTGCTTGCCCAAATGCATAGTGCTGACTGTAAAGTTTGGTGGAGGAGGAATAATGGTCTGGGGCTGGTTTTCATGGTTCAGGCCCCTTAGTTCCAGTGAAGGGAAATCTCAATGCTACAGCATACAATAACATTCTAGACTATTCTGTGCTTCTAACTTTGTGGCAACAGTTTTGGGAAGGACCTTTCCTGTTTCAGCATGACAATGCCCCTGTGCTATGCCACCCTTACTTCTCGCGGCTAGAGGCACTGTGAGACAGAGTGCTGCACAGAGGCACTGTGAGACAGAGCGCTGCACAGAGGCACTGTGAGACATTAGAGCTCAGCACAGAGGCACTGTGAGACATTAGAGCTCAGCACAGAGGCACTGTGAGACAGAGCGCTGCACAGAGGCACTGTGAGACAGAGCGCTGCACAGAGGCACTGTGAGACAGAGCGCTGCACAGAGGCACTGTGAGACAGAGCGCTGCACAGAGGCACTGTGAGACAGAGCGCTGCACAGAGGCACTGTGAGACAGAGCGCTGCACAGAGGCACTGTGAGACAGAGCGCTGCACAGAGGCACTGTGAGACAGAGCGCTGCACAGAGGCACTGAGACATTAGAGCTCAGCGCAGAGGCACTGTGAGACAGAGCGCTGCGCAGAGGCACTGTGAGACAGAGCGCTGCGCAGAGGCACTGTGAGACAGAGCGCTGCGCAGAGGCACTGTGAGACAGAGCGCTGCGCAGAGGCACTGTGAGACAGAGCGCTGCGCAGAGGCACTGTGAGACAGAGCGCTGCGCAGAGGCACTGTGAGACAGAGCGCTGCGCAGAGGCACTGTGAGACAGAGCGCTGCGCAGAGGCACTGTGAGACAGAGCGCTGCGCAGAGGCACTGTGAGACAGAGCGCTGCGCAGAGGCACTGTGAGACAGAGCGCTGCGCAGAGGCACTGTGAGACAGAGCGCTGCGCAGAGGCACTGTGAGACAGAGGCACTGTGAGACAGAGGCACTGTGAGACAGAGCGCTGCAACTGAGGCACTGAGACATTAGAGCGCTGCGCAGAGGCACTGTGAGACAGAGCGCTGCGCAGAGGCACTGTGAGACAGAGCGCTGCGCAGAGGCACTGTGAGACAGAGCGCTGCGCAGAGGCACTGTGAGACAGAGCGCTGCGCAGAGGCACTGTGAGACAGAGCGCTGCACAGAGGCACTGTGAGACATTAGAGCTCAGCACAGAGGCACTGTGAGACAGAGCGCTGCACAGAGGCACTGTGAGACATTAGAGCTCAGCACAGAGGCACTGTGAGACAGAGAGTTGCGCAGAGGCACTGTGAGACAGAGCACTGCGCAGAGGCACTGTGAGACAGAGCGCTGCGCAGAGGCACTGTGAGACAGAGCGCTGCGCAGAGGCACTGTGAGACAGAGCGCTGCGCAGAGGCACTGTGAGACAGAGCGCTGCGCAGAGGCACTGTGAGACAGAGCGCTGCGCAGAGGCACTGTGAGACATTAGAGACAGCACCGGTCCGATTAGATCACCACTCCATCAGATGTTTGGCCCAGAAGAGTTCGCTTGGCTCCGATCACAAATACCAGCTGACCAGGCATATAGATAAAACCACATATAATACATACCATCTAGCAGATATATAGATAAAACCACATAGAATACATACCATTTAGCAGATATATAGATAAAACCACATAGACTACATACCATCTAGCAGATATATAGATAAAAACACATATAATACATACCATTTAGCAGATATATAGATAAAACCACATAGAATACATACCATTTAGCAGATGCTGTTATCTTAGTCATGCTGCATACATATTAGGCATGGGTGGCCTCCAATCATTGGTGACACACTGACCAAAGAGCAAGGCTGTGCTGCTGGGAGAATGGGTGGCTTTTCATTTTCCCCCTTTCTGTTTGCTTTCAAAAATACAAGCATTACCAACCAATATTAAGATGTTTTATTTTTACTTTTCAAGTCAATAATAATAAGTTCCATTTTGTTTTTTATTAATTGTTTATTAACTGAAACTAATATAGATTTTGTTGCCTTCTTTGATCGGAGGCTTTTTTTAAATGTAATGACTCGGGTCTGTATTAATTAAATGACCTAATCTAAAAACACCCTTTCTTGCTGCTTCCTTACACCTAATCCTACCTGAGCTGAACTACTCTTTAACTCTTGTAATAATGTCTTGATTTAATTAACTCATTTTCTTAAAGTTCACGTGAGTCTGGGTGGCAAGAGTATTTACAATATTACAGGACTTTTCAGTAATTCTGATGAGTTTATAGTTCATTAAAGGCTGGAGTGTTCTCCTTTTTCTCTCCTCCCTCCCCCTCTCCCCCCCCCCCCCCTCTCCCCTCTCTCTCTTCCCCCCCCTCTCCCCTCTCCCCCCTCTCCCCTCTCTCTCCCACCTCATTGTCCATTCACTCTCCCCTGTCCTCTCGCTCGCTCACTCCCTTCCCCTCTCTCCTCCCTCTTCCTCCCTCCCCCTCGCTCACACCCTCCCCCTCTTTCCCTCCCCCTCTCTCCTCCATCCCCCTCTCTCCTCCCTCCCCCTCTCTCACTCCCTCGCCCTCTTTCCCTCTCCCTCCTCCTCCCCCTCCAGGGAACGTGCCCTCCCCCAACGCTCCTCTGAAGCGTGTCCTGGCCTATACAGGCTGTTTCAGCCGCGTGGGCACCATCAAGGACATCCACCTGTACCTGTCTCGGAGGCTACGCATCAAAGACGAGGACATGAGGCTGTGGCTCTACAACAGCGAGGTGTGTGTGTGTGTGTGTGTGTGTGTGTGTGTGTGAGAGAGAGATACCCGGTTTGACCCGGTTCTCCTCCCCCCCCATAACTATCTGACCCGGTTTTCCTCCCCCCCAGAACTGTCTGACCCGGTTCTCCTCCCCCCCATAACTATCTGACCCGGTTCCCCCCCCCCAAGAACTGTCTGACCCGGTTCTCCCCCCCCCCCCATAACTATCTGACCCGGTTCTCCTCCCCCCCCCAGAACTGTCTGACCCGGTTCTCCCCCCCCCCCCCCCCCCCAATAACTATCTGACCCGGTTCTCCTCCCCCCCCCCAGAACTGTCTGACCCGGTTCTCTCCCCCCCCCCCCCCCCCATAACTTTCTGACCCGGTTCTCCTCCCCCCCCATAACTATCTGACCCGGTTCTCCTCCCCCCCAGAACTATCTGACCCGGTTCTCCTCCCCCCCATAACTATCTGACCCGGTTCTCCTCCCCCCCCATAACTATCTGACCCGGTTCTCCTCCCCCCCCATAACTATCTGACCCGGTTCTCCTCCCCCCCAGAACTATCTGACCCGGTTCTCCTCCCCCCCAGAACTATCTGACCCGGTTCTCCTCCCCCCCAGAACTATCTGACCCGGTTCTCCTCCCCCCCAGAACTATCTGACCCGGTTCTCCTCCCCCCCAGAACTATCTGACCCAGTCCCCCCCCCCCCCCCCCCAGAACTGTCTGACCCAGTCCCCCCCCCCCCCCAGAACTGTCTGACCCTGTTCTCCCCCCCCCCAGAACTATCTGACCCGGTTCTCCTCCCCCCCATAACTGTCTGACCCGGTTCTCCTCCCCCCCCAGAACTATCTGACCCGGTTCTCCTCCCCCCCCAGAACTATCTGACCCGGTTCTCCTCCCCCCCCCATAACTATCTGACCCGGTTCTCCTCCCCCCCAGAACTATCTGACCCTGCTGGATGACGAGGACCACACTCTGGAGGGCCTGAAGATCCAGGACGAGCAGCACTTAGTTATCGAAGGTACGTTCAAAACGACTTTTCAGCACAGTAATTAAAATGTTTATCTGACTGCTGAGTTTGCCGAGTGTGTTGAAATGTAAAAAAAAAAAAAATGGACTGACTGGAAAATGTCTGATTTTAAAAAGAGAAGATTTAAAAGTAGTCTTTAGTACTGTAAGTCATTGATGTGTAAAAACCTTCATCTTGTGTTTTTAGTTCGGAACAAAGACATGAGCTGGCCAGAAGAGATGTCCTTCATCGCTAACAGCAGTACAATGGACCGACATAAAGGTACGTCATCTTCATCGTCATCTTCATCGTCATCGTCCCACTTTACAGTCACAGCCACCTTCTACCAGTTCATCAGTTACATACATTTACAATGCAGTTATCAAGAGCTTTCACTTTCAGTATTTAAGGTTAGATTTATGTCTCTATAACCTTCCTCCCCTTCTCTCCTAAAACCTTTCAAACATGTATGTAATACTGTACATGTCTTCCCCCCAGTTGCTACGGAGAAGGGTGCCACGGGCCTCAGTAACCTAGGCAACACGTGCTTTATGAACTCTAGTATCCAGTGTGTGAGCAACACCACGCCTCTGACTGACTACTTCATCTCAGGAAGACACCTCTATGAACTCAACAGGTAGCTAGCTGTGTGTCTCTGTGTGCGTGTGTGTCCCTGTGTGTGTGTGTCCCTGTGTGTGTGTGTCCCTGTGTGTGTGTCCCTGTGTGTGTGTGTGTGTACCTGTGTGTGTCCCTGTGTGTGTGTGTCCCTGTGTGCGTCCGTGAAAAGGTGTACAGCTTGTTGGATAGCTGTCACGAGAATTTTCAATCCCAATGATAACAACTGACAATCAATAGCTCTGACCAATCCCCGAGATCTGTAAGACCATGGGTATAATAATAAACAACCAATAGCTCTGACCAATCCTGAGATCTGTAAGACCATGGGTATAATAATAAACAATCAATAGCTCTGACCAATCCCCGAGATCTGTAAGACCATGGGTATAATAATAATTAGTCAAAGACTCAGCTTATGCAAAAAGATACAGTACAGTTTTTTCATGAGAACGTTCTTCCGTCCATTATACAAAGACATCCATTTTATAGCTGTGCACATACTTCCACACAGACAGTAGGTGAGTTTTATCCTTCTCCGTAGTTCTCACCACTGTGTATCACTACCTAGCCGACAGGTCCATTCCCCGGAGATTAGGGAAACCTTGAGAAGTACTCCCTATGCTATCGTAAGTTCCTCAGAGGCCTAGCCAGGTCGGTCCAAACACAGTTTAATAACTGTTCTGTTTTTTTTCTTCGGCACACACGCACACGCACACACACACGCACACACACACATACAATTTCAAATCCTAAGCTACGCCTTGCTCAGACAGTCTGTGTTTTTCCACTATACAGATACATTGTTTAATCTAATTCTGACTAAAACTACACACATCATCAGATTATAATTGTACGATTCTAATCAATTTCATACAATTATAAGGTTTCAGAGTGGAATTATTTTATCATTATCTTTCAACATATACATTATTTTATCAATAGCATCACTGACTTGTTATTTTTTGTGTCCAGAACCAACCCCATCGGGATGCGAGGTCACATGGCTAAATGCTACGGAGACCTGCTGATGGAGCTGTGGAGTGGAACACAGAGGAACGTTGCTCCTCTCAAACTCCGGGTGAGTTTATAAATCCTGGCATGGATCGTCACAACAACAGTGGATGGGATTTCCTTACTCCCTGTAAGTGGACAGTAGCTTGTACTATGTAGCTTTGTAGCTTGCCGATGGTCTGTCCTCACTGCCGATGGTCTGTCCTCACTGCCGATGGTCTGTCCTCACTGCCGATGGTCTGTCCTCACTGCCGATGGTCTGTCCTCACTGCCGATGGTCTGTCCTCACGGCCGATGGTCTGTCCTCACGGCCGATGGTCTGTCCTCACGGCCGATGGTCTGTCCTCACTGCCGATGGTCTGTCCTCACTGCCGATGGTCTGTCCTCACGGCCGATGGTCTGTCCTCACTGCCGATGGTCTGTCCTCACTGCCGATGGTCTGTCCTCACTGCCGATGGTCTGTCCTCACTGCCAGAACAGTAGATAGAGGAGATCCTCATTGTCGTCCTAAATATGACACAAATAATACTGATTAAAGGTTCGAAAAGCTAATGTCATGATTTTAAAAGCTAATGTCATGATTTGAAAAGCTAATGTCATGATTTGAAAAGCTAATGTCATGATTTTAAAAGCTAATGTCATGATTTTAAAAGGTAATGTCATGATTTTAAAAGGTAATGTCATGATTTTTTTAATTTTTTTTATTTAACTAGGCAAGTGAGTTAAAAACGAATTCTTTACAAAGCAGCAGAGCCAATAAACATAATATGAAGAACGAACATCATTGTGACCATTCATATGTTGCAGTAGAACTGTAAATATGACTGTAAATATCAAGA
This sequence comes from Oncorhynchus mykiss, assembly GCF_013265735.2. NCBI lineage: Eukaryota > Metazoa > Chordata > Actinopteri > Salmoniformes > Salmonidae > Oncorhynchus > Oncorhynchus mykiss. Next base: position 37,058,846 of record NC_048588.1, read on the forward strand.
AAATACAGGTTTTATGTTAAAGGTTATCTTACTAAGAAAATAGTCCTGATCATAGATATAGATATAATAGATCATATATATAATAGATCATAGATATAATAGATCATAGATATAGATATAATAGATCATAGATATAATAGATATAGATATAATAGATCATAGATATCATAGATATAGATCGTATAGACCTAGACGATCTCCAAAACAACTAACTAACACACTGAAATCATACATTTTCAATCATTTAAATTGTAAAAGTCGTATCAATTTCTACTCTGTACCGTAACAATTTGTACCAATTTGGGAGATAAAAAGTCATTAAAGTATTCCATAATTTCTCTGTGTATTTCAGATGGTATCAAGTCATTAGAATGTATCAGAGGCTACAAACATAGAGCTTTTTTTATTTTAAAATGAATTGGAAGTCTCCTGGCTGGCTACTCAATGTACTTACAGAAGACACTGCACATTTTCCCCCCTGTAGTGGACAATAGTAAAGTAGATGTCTGGGAAGCTATTACCTTAATATCTTTGTTTCTATTCTCCCCCCCTGTAGTGGACGATAGTAAAGTAGATGTCTGGGAAGCTATTATCTTTGTTACCATTCTCCCCCCTGTAGTGGGCGATAGTAAAGTAGATGTCTGGGAAGCTATTACCTTAATATCTTTGTTTCCATTCTCCCCCCTGTAGTGGACGATAGCTTGTCCAAATTATTTTTGGCCTTATTGACTCCACGTGAATTAATTGACTAATATGTGGTTATGTCTGTGTTACCGTTACCTCTAACTTTGTGTCTCCATATGGCTGCTTTTACACAGACAGCCCAATTTGCATATTTCTTTTCACTAATTAGTCATTTGACCAATCAGATCGGCTCTTAAAGATCTGATGTGATTTGTCAATTTGTCAAAGACCAATTTTGTGTAAAAAAAAAAAATATCAGAATTGTTCTGTTTGTGTTGACTGTGGTTGTCTCACTACCGCCCCCTGTAGTGGACGATAGCGAAGTACGCCCCGCGGTTCAACGGCTTCCAGCAGCAGGACAGTCAGGAGCTCCTGGCCTTCCTATTGGACGGGCTCCATGAGGACCTGAACAGGGTGCATGAGAAACCCTACGTAGAGCTGAAGGACAGCAACGGACGACCCGACTGGGAGGTCGCATCAGAGGTCAGAGTTCAATCAACAAACCAATCTAACATGTACACACACACACACACAGGCATCTACACACACAGCCTATCAACCAACATGTATTATCAATCAACCTTTATTTTCCCTGAGAAAGTTCCCCAATAAATGTTTTGGGGGAAATTTATCAGAGGGCCTTCAGTTGCACAGGCCCCCAGTTGCCCATCCCTGATCTTAGGTCCTTAGAGACCAGGGGAGAGGGGACTGTCCATCTTAGGTCCCTAGAGACCAGGGGAGAGGGGACAGTCCATCTTAGGTGACTAGAGATCAGGGGAGAGGAGAGGGGACAGTCCATCTTAGGTCCCTAGAGACCAGGGGAGAGGAGAGGGGACAGTCCATCTTAGGTGACTAGAGAGCAGGAGAGGGGACAGTCCATCATAGGTGACTAGAGACCAGGGGAGAGTAGAGGGGACAGTCCATCTTAGGTCCCTAGAGACCAGGGGAGAGGAGAGGGGACAGTCCATCTTAGGTGACTAGAGACCAGGGGAGAGGGGACAGTCCATCTTAGGTGACTAGAGACCAGGGGAGAGGAGAGGGGACAGTCCATCTTAGGTCCCTAGAGACCAGGGGTGATCAGAGAGGACAGTCCATCTTAGATGACTAGAGACCAGAGGAGAGGGGACAGTCCATCTTAGGAGACTAGAGACCAGGAGAGGGGACAGTCCATCTTAGGTGACTAGAGACCAGGAGAGGGGACAGTCCATCTTAGGTGACTATAGACCAGGGAAGAGGAGAGGGGACAGTCCATCTTAGGTGACTAGAGACCAGGGGAGAGGAGAGGGGACAGTCCATCTTAGGTCCCTAGAGACCAGGTGAGAGGACAGTTCATCTTAGGTGATTAGAGACCAGGGGTGATCAGAGAGGACAGTCCATCTTAGATGACTAGAGACCAGAGGAGAGGGGACAGTCCATCTTAGGAGACTAGAGACCAGGAGAGAGGACAGTCCATCTTAGGTGACTAGAGACCAGGGGAGAGGGGACAGTCCATCTTAGGAGACTAGAGACCAGGGGAGAGGAGAGGGGACCGTCCATCTTAGGTCCCTAGAGACCAGGTGAGAGGACAGTTCATCTTAGGTGATTAGAGACCAGGGGAGAGGAGAGGGGACCGTCCATCTTAGGTCCCTAGAGACCAGGTGAGAGGACAGTTCATCTTAGGAGACTAGAGACCAGGTGAGAGGACAGTCCATCTTAGGTGACTAGAGACCAGGGGAGAGTGGACAGTCCATCTTAGATGACTAGAGACCAGGAGAGAGGAAAGAGTCAAAAATTGATCCACTAAACATTTCTTAAAGAGTGGATAACCTGTGGCGTGTGTATTGGTGTTCACGTTATGGACAGAGGATAAAGGTGTGTGTGTGTGTGTGTGTGAGATCCTACGAGGGATTAGCAGGATTAGTGCTGTGTGTGTTTTACGTCTCTCTATGGTTCCGTGTGTGTTCCTCGTCAGGCGTGGGAGAACCACTTGCTGTGTGTGTTATACATATCTCTATGGTTCCGTGTGTGTGTGTTTTACATCTCTCTATGGTTCCGTGTGTGTGTTCCTCGTCAGGCGTGGGAGAACCACTTGCTGAGGAACCGTTCCATCGTGGTGGATCTGTTCCACGGCCAGCTCAAGTCCCAGGTCAAGTGTAAGACGTGTGGTCACATCAGCGCCCGCTTCGACCCCTTCAACTTCCTGTCTTTACCCCTCCCCATGGACAGCTCCATGCACCTGGAGATCACTGGTGAGGACCTGGGACTCAATACCCTGGTGGGGTGGGGTCCCTGGAAAGGGGCGGAGGAGGGTTTGATCTCTGTGGACCAGATTGCCGTTTGGTGACTTGGTTTTGGTCTTAATTAACCTGAACAGAGGAGAGTTGTTGTACTAACAGGTGGGAGGGGTCAGTAATGAATTTTCCTACACGCTTCTTTACCCTGGAATGGTGCGGGTCAATGGCTCTTCTCCCGACACCTCAAAAGCAGCAAAGCATATCCTCATAGACAATATTAGTCCATGGGAAATGTACACATGTCTATTCACTTCCTGATGTGACTGCATTTCCCCTCTCTGTCTGCCTCTCTGTCTGTCTGTCTGTCTGTCTGTCTGTCTGTCTGTCTGTCTGTCTGTCTGTCTGTCTGTCTGTCTGTCTGTCTGTCTGTCTGTCTGTCTGTCTGTCTGTCTGTCTGTCTGTCTGTCTGTCTCTCTCTGTCTCGTCTCTCTGTCTGTCTCTCTGTCTCGTCTGTCTGTCAGTCATTATGCTGGATGGTTCTACCCCTGTACGGTTCGGCCTGAGGCTCAACATGGATGACAAGTACACCGGCCTGAAGAAACAGCTGAGTGAACTGTGTAGTCTGAAACCAGAACAGATACTACTGGCTGAGGTCCACACCTCCAACATCAAGGTACACACACTGATGTACACACACACACACACACACACACACACACACACACACACACACACACTGATGTACACACACACACACACACACACACTGATGTACACACACTGATGTACACACACACACACACACACACACTGATGTACACACACACACACACACACACACACACACACTGATGTACGTACACACACACACACACACACACTGATGTACACACACACACACACACACACACTGATGTACACACACACACACACACACACACACACACTGATGTACACACACACACACACACACACACTGAAGTACACACACACACTGATGTACACGCACACACACACTGATGTGCACACACACACACACATACACACACACACACTGATGTACACACACACACTGATGTACACACACACACACACACACTGATGTACACGTACACACACACACACACACACACACACACACACACACACTGATGTACACACACACACACTGATACACACACACACACACACACACACACACACTGATGTACACACACACACGCACACTGATGTACACACACACACACACACTGATGTACACACACACACACACTGATGTACACGCACACGCACACTGATGTGCACACACACACACACATACACACACACACACTGATGTACACACACACACTGATGTACACACACACACACACACTGATGTACACGTACACACACACACACACACACACACACACACACACACACACACACACACTGATGTACACACACACACTGATACACACACACACACACACACACACACACTGATGTACACACACACACACTGATACACACACACACACACACACACACACTGATACACACACACACACACACACACTGATGTACACACACACACACACACTGATACACACACACACACACACACACACACACACACACACTGATGTACACACACACACACACTGATGCGCACACACAAGTGCAACACAGGGAGTAGTAATTGTGTGTTTTTGTGTGTGGTAGAACTTCCCTCAGGATAACGAGAAGGTGCGTCTGTCGGGGAACGGCTTCCTGTGCGCGTTTGAGATCCCTGTCCCAGGCTCCCCCACCTCCCTCACCTCCCTCTCCTCTCCAACACAGACAGGTGAGAACCTCCTACACTTTCACACACTCCGGTTCTAGAGGTTGGTAGAATGTAACCCACGGCGGTTCTAGAGGTTGGTAGAATGTAACCCACGTCGGTTCTAGATGTTGGTAGAATGTAACCCACGTCGGTTCTAGATGTTGGTAGAATGTAACCCACGGCTGGTTCTAGATGTTGGTAGAATGTAACCCACGGCTGGTTCTAGATGTTGGTAGAATGTAACCCACGTCAGTTCTAGATGTTGGTAGAATGTAACCCACGGCTGGTTCTAGATGTTGGTAGAATGTAACCCACGTCAGTTCTAGATGTTGGTAGAATGTAACCGACGCTGGTTCTAGAGGTTGGTAGAATGTAACACACGCTGGTTCTAGATGTTGGTAGAATGTAACCCACGTCAGTTCTAGAGGTTGGTAGAATGTAACACACGCTGGTTCTAGAGGTTGGTAGAATGTAACCCACGGCTGGTTCTAGAGGTTGTCACTGTGACACGCGGTGACCAGTGGTGGGGATCGTTAGACCCGATTGGAGCTGAAGTGACCGGAGCTGCCACCTTGTACCTCCTCGTTATGAACGTAACCCTAACTCCTCAATCTTTTCCCAGAAGGCTCTCTGACATGTCCTTCTGTAACACAAGTTCTCGCTCTCTCTCTCTCTCCGACACCTCTCCAGACATCACCCCTGTGCCCGTGGCTAATGGGGTGGCGGTGACAGCGGAAGGGCATCCTGCCGGTAAGCCTGGTCTGATCCCCATCGGCATGCCCAGCGCTGTGGTGCCCTGCAGAGAGGCCACGCAGAGAGCCCTGGTCAACGGACACGTGCCCCCCGTCCAGGACAGCCCCTTCATTGGGTACATCATTGCCATGCACAGAAAGATGGTGGGTACCACAGAATATATAGATATTGTGTTTGTGTGTAGTTTTGGGACACAACATCAGGAGTCCGTATTATTAGGACTCTCTGAGTTGTGCATCGTTCTGTTGGATAGTGATGAGAAAATAACCCCAACCGCAAAATCGCCTGCTACACAAAAAAAACTAACACGTTTCCTGTCACCCAAATGCACATGTACCAATCTCTAGGAACTCTACTTACCTGAAGTAAAGTTAAAATGTGTTCCTCGCTATAAAATAAACTTCTGAATCGGGCTTTTTGTCCGAACCGCACCATATTCCTGCTGTGTTGAACAGAGTGCTGTCGTTAGACCATGTACATCACGTGAGACTTTCTACCAGGAAGTCTAACACTGTTCAACTCCGCAGGGACATGGTGCGGTTCGGGCAAAAAGCCAGATTCAGAAGTTTATTTTATAGCGAGGAAAACATTTTAACTTTACTTCAGGTAAGTAGAGTTCCTAGAGATTGTACCGGCGTGGCCAAAAGATTTGAGAATGACACAAATCTTAATTTTCACGAAGTCTGCTGCTTCAGTTTGTGTGATGGCAATTTGCATATACTCCAGAATGTTGTGAAGAGTGATCAGATGAATTGCAAAGTCTCTCTCTGCCATGCAAATGAACTGAATCGCCAAATAAACATTTCCACTGCATTTCAGCCCTGCCACAAAAGGACCAGCTGACGTCATGTCAGTGATTATCTCATTAACACAGGTGTGAGTGTTGACCAGGAAAAGGCTGGAGATCACTCTGTCATGCTGATTGAGTTGGAATAACAGACTGGAAGCTTCAAAAGGAGGGTGGTGCTTGGAATAATTGTTCTTCCTCTGTCCACCATGGTTACCTGCAAGGAAACACGTGTCGTTATCATTGCTTTGCACAAAAAGGGCTTCACAGGCAAGGATATTGCTGCCAGTAAGATTGGACCTAAATCCACCATTTATCGGATCATCAAGAATTTCAAGGAGAGCGGTTCAATTGTTGTGAAGAAGGCTTCAGGGCGCAAAAGAAAGTCCAACAAGCGCCAGGACCGTCTCCTAATGTTGATTCAGCTGCGGGATCGGAGCACCACCAGTACAGAGCTTGCTCAGGAATGGCAGCAGGCAGGTGTGAGTGCATCTGCACACACAGTGAGGTGAAGACTTTTGGAGGATGGCCTGGTGTCAAGAAGGGCAGCAAAGAAGCCACTTCTCTCCAGGAAAAACATTAGGGACAGGAATTGGACTGCTGAGGACTGGGGTAAAGTAATTTTCTCTGATGAATCCCCTTTCCGATTGTTTGGGGCATCCGGAAAGAAGCTTGTCCGGAGAAGACAAGGTGGGCGCTACCATCAGTCCTGTGTCATGCCTACAGTAAAGCATCCTGAGACCATTCATGTGTGGGGTTGCTTCTCAGCCAAGGGAGTGGGCTCACGTACAATCTTGCCTAAGAACACAGCCATGAATAAAGAATGGTACCAACACATCCTCCGAGAGCAACTTCTCCCAACCATCCAGGAACAGTTTGGTGACGAACAATGCCTTTTCCAGCATGATGGAGCACCTTGCCATAAGGCAAAAGTGAGAACTAAGTGGCTCGGGGAACAAAACATCAATATTTTGGGTCCATGGCCAGGAAACTCCCCAGACCTTAATCCCATTGAGAACTTGTGGTCAATCCTCAGGAGGTGGGTGGACAAACAAAACCCCACAAATTCTGGCAAACTCCAAGCATTGATTATGCAAGACTGGGCTGCCATCAGTCAGGATGTGGCCCAGAAGTTAATTGTACTCTATAGTAGTACGAGTGCAGTTAAGAGTGTACTCTATAGTAGTACGAGTGTAGTTAAGTGTGTACTCTATAGTAGTACGAGTGCAGTTAAGAGTGTACTCTATAGTAGTATGAGTGCAGTTAAGAGTGTACTCTATAGTAGTATGAGTGTAGTTAAGAGTGTACTCTATAGTAGTTAAGAGTGTACTCTATAGTAGTTAAGAGTGTACTCTATAGTAGTATGAGTGCAGTTAAGAGTGTACTCTATAGTAGTACGAGTGCAGTTAAGAGTGTACTCTATAGTAGTACGAGTGTAGTTAAGAGTGTACTCTATAGTAGTTAAGAGTGTACTCTATAGTAGTTAAGAGTGTACTCTATAGTAGTATGAATGCAGTTAAGAGTGTACTCTATAGTAGTATGAGTGTAGTTAAGAGTGTACTCTATAGTAGTTAAGAGTGTACTCTATAGTAGTTAAGAGTGTACTCTATAGTAGTTAAGAGTGTACTCTATAGTAGTTAAGAGTGTACTCTATAGTAGTACAAGTGTAGTTAAGAGTGTACTCTATAGTAGTTAAGAGTGTACTCTATAGTAGTTAAGAGTGTACTCTATAGTAGTTAAGAGTGTACTCTATAGTAGTATGAGTGCAGTTAAGAGTGTACTCTATAGTAGTATGAGTGTAGTTAAGAGTGTACTCTATAGTAGTACGAGTGCAGTTAAGAGTGTACTCTATAGTAGTACGAGTGTAGTTAAGAGTGTACTCTATAGTAGTTAAGAGTGTACTCTATAGTAGTTAAGAGTGTACTCTATAGTAGTTAAGAGTGTACTCTATAGTAGTTAAGAGTGTACTCTATAGTAGTTAAGAGTGTACTCTATAGTAGTTAAGAGTGTAGTTAAGAGTGTACTCTATAGTAGTTAAGAGTGTACTCTATAGTAGTTAAGAGTGTACTCTATAGTAGTACAAGTGTAGTTAAGAGTGTACTCTATAGTAGTTAAGAGTGTACTCTATAGTAGTTAAGAGTGTACTCTATAGTAGTACAAGTGTAGTTAAGAGTGTACTCTATAGTAGTTAAGATTGTACTCTATAGTACTACTAGTGCAGTTAAGAGTGTACTCTATAGTAGTACGAGTGTACTCTATAGTAAAGAGTGTACTCTATAGTAGTACAAGTGCAGTTAAGAGTGTACTCTATAGTAGTTAAGAGTGTACTCTATAGTACTACGAGTGCAGTTAAGAGTGTACTCTATAGTAGTTAAGAGTGTACTCTATAGTAAAGAGTGTACTCTATAGTAGTACAAGTGCAGTTAAGAGTGTACTCTATAGTAGTTAAGAGTGTACTCTATAGTACTACGAGTGCAGTTAAGAGTGTACTCTATAGTACTACTAGTGCAGTTAAGAGTGTACTCTATAGTAGTTAAGAGTGTACTCTATAGTAGTTAAGAGTGTACTCTATAGTAGTACAAGTGCAGTTAAGAGTGTACTCTATAGTAGTTAAGAGTGTACTCTATAGTAGTATGAGAGCAGTTAAGAGTGTACTCTATAGTAGTATGAGTGTAGTTAAGAGTGTACTCTATAGTAGTTAAGAGTGTACTCTATAGTAGTTAAGAGTGTACTCTATAGTAGTATGAGTGCAGTTAAGAGTGTACTCTATAGTAGTACGAGTGCAGTTAAGAGTGTACTCTATAGTACTACGAGTGCAGTTCAGAGGTCCTAGTGGGAAGTATATTTTCAATGAGGAAATACATTTAGCAACTTTGACATGACGCGCTGTGTAAACTTGACCCTTGTTTATTTTTTTTAAGTGATGAATACTGTTAGAGGTCTCTGTCCCCCCCCCCCCCTTTCTCATGTTTGGTCCTTGAGGTTTGGCTGTTCTTTTTTTCTTTCCTGTATGTCCTCCTGTAGATCCGGACGGAGTTGTATTTCCTGTCCAGTCAGAAGAACCGTGCCAGTCTGTTTGGGATGCCTCTGATCGTTCCCTGTACGGTTCACACCAGTCAGAAGGACCTGTACGATGCTGTCTGGATACAGGTGGCCCGTCTGGCCAGCCCTCTGCCCCCGCAGGAGGCCAGCAACCATGCACAGGACTGGTCAGTACCCCCCCCCCACACACACACACACACACACACACACACACACACACACACACACACACACACACACACACACAGGGCTAGTCTGCAAGTCTCCCCTTGATGTGATGGTTATCTTGATTGCCTGCTGGTTGTCAATAAAGGTGTGTGCGTGTGTGCGTGTGTGCGTGTGTGCGTGTGTGTGTGTGTGTGTGTTATGCCCCTACTACAGTGATGACAGTATGGGCTACCAGTACCCCTTCACACTGAGAGTGGTGGGGAAGGATGGCAGCTCGTGTGCCTGGTGTCCCTGGTACAGGTGAGGTGGCCTCCTCCGTCATCAGCATCATCAAAACACACTTCACTTCTGTTACTAGATCTCATTTGGCTTCTGCTCAACTGTGTGTTACCGTGTGTGTTCAGGTTCTGTCGAGGCTGTGCGGTGGACTGTACGGAGGACAGGGCCTCGGTAGAAAACGCCTACATAGCTGTCGACTGGGATCCTACGGCCCTACACCTCCGTTACCAGACCTCACAGGAGAGGGTGAGTCACTAGATCCTATAGGAAAAGATGCCATCCACTCATCACATATTATGCAGACGTTATTGCTGGTGTAGCGAAATGCTTGTGTTCCTAACTCCAACAGTGCAATAATATTTAACAATACACACAACTGAACGTAAAATAATGGAATTATTAAATATATAAATATTAGGACGAGCAATATAGGAGTGACATTGACTAAATACAGTAGAATAGAATACAGTATATACATATGAGATGGGTAAAGCAGTATGTAAACATTATAAATCAAGTGACCAGTGTTCCATTATTAAAGGGACCAGTGTTCCATTATAATAGTGACCAGTGTTCCATTATTATAGTGACCAGTGTTCCATTATTAAAGGGACCAGTGTTCCATTATAATAGTGACCAGTGTTCCATTATTATAGTGACCAGTGTTCCATTATTATAGTGACCAGTGTTCCATTATTAAAGTGACCAGTGTTCCATTATTATAGTGACCAGTGTTCCATTATTATAGTGACCAGTGTTCCATTATTAAAGTGACCAGTGTTCCATTATTATAGTGACCAGTGTTCCATTATTATAGTGACCAGTGTTCCATTATTATAGTGACCAGTGTTCCATTATTATAGTGACCAGTGTTCCATTATTATAGTGACCAGTGTTCCATTATTAAAGTGACCAGTGTTCCATTATTAAAGTGACCAGTGTTCCATTATTAGTGACCAGTGTTCCATTATTAGTGACCAGTGTTCCATTATTAAAGTGACTAGTGTTCCATTATTAAAGGGACCAGTGTTCCATTATTAAAGGGACCAGTGTTCCATTATTAAAGGGACCAGTGTTCCATTATTAAAGGGACCAGTGTTCCATTATTAAAGGGACCAGTGTTCCATTATTAAAGTGACCAGTGTTCCATTATTAAAGTGACCAGTGTTCCATTATTATAGTGACCAGTGTTCCATTATTATAGTGACCAGTGTTCCATTATTATAGTGACCAGTGTTCCATTATTAAAGTGACCAGTGTTCCATTATTAAAGTGACCAGTGTTCCATTATTAAAGTGACCAGTGTTCCATTATTAAAGTGGCCAGTGTTCCATTATTAAAGTGGCCAGTGTTCCATTATTAAAGTGGCCAGTGTTCCATTATTATAGTGACCAGTGTTCCATTATTATAGTGACCAGTGTTCCATTATTAAAGTGACCAGTGTTCCATTATTAAAGTGACCAGTGTTCCATTATTAAAGTGACCAGTGTTCCATTATTAAAGTGACCAGTGTTCCATTATTAAAGTGACCAGTGTTCCATTATTAAAGTGACCAGTGATTCCATGTCTATGTATATAGGGCAGCAGTCTCTAAGGTGCAGTGTTGAGTAACCGGGTGGAAGCCGGCTAGTGATGGATATTTAACAGTCTGGTGGCACTGTGTTATCCACGAAGCAGATGAAGAAGGTGTTTAGTTTGTCCGGAAGCAAGACGTCGGTGTCCGCGACGTGGCTGGTTTTCCCTTTGTAATCCATGATTGTCTGTAGACCCTGCCACATACGTCTTGTCTGAGCCGTTGAATTGCGACTCCATTTTATTTCTGTATTGATGTTTTGCCTGTTTGATTGCCTTACGGAGGGAATAACTACACTGTTTGTATTCGGCCATATTCCCAGTCAACTTGCCGTGGTTAAATGCGGTGGTTCGCGCTTTCAGTTTTGCGCGAATGCTGCCATCTATCCACGGTGTCTGGTTTGGGTAGGTTTTAATAGTCACAGTGGGAACATCATCCCCTATTACACTTCCTGATGAACTCGGTCAACGTGTCTGTGTAAGCATCAATGTTATTATCAGAGGCTACCCGGAACATATCCCAGTCTGCGTGATCAAAACAATCTCTCTCTCTCCTCTCTCCTCTCTCTCGTTCGTGTAGAGGTGCAATGTAATGAGGAGCAGGCCCCAGTCTGTCTATCTGTCCCGTCTAACCCTGTTCTCCGCCTCTCTCTCTAGATAGTTGAGGAGCCAGAGTCACAGGCCCGTCTGTCTGTCTAGTCTAACCCTGTTCTCCGTCTCTCTCTCTAGATAGTTGAGGAGCCAGAGTCACAGGCCCGTCTGTCTGTCTATTCTAACCCTGTTCTCCGTCTCTCTCTCTCTAGATGGTAGAGGAGCCAGAGTCACAGGCCCATCTGTCTGTCTAGTCTAACCCTGTTCTCCGTCTCTCTCTCTCTCTAGATAGTAGAGGAGCACTGTAGTGTGCAGCAGAGTCGCAGGGCCCAGGCTGAGCCCGTCAGTCTAGACAGTTGTCTGAAGGCCTTCACCAGTGAGGAGGAGCTGGGAGAGGATGAGCTCTACTACTGCTCCAAGTGCAAGACCCACCGCCTGGCCACTAAGAAACTGGACCTGTGGAGACTGCCGCCTATACTGGTCAGAACACTGACACACACACTGTCTACTGTAGTTAGATGTAATGAGGCTATACCTATACTGGTTAGAACACTGACACACACACTGTCTACTGTAGTTAGATGTAATGAGGCTACCGCCTATACTGGTCAGAACACTGACACACACACTGTCTACTGTAGTTAGATGTAATGAGGCTACCGCCTATACTGGTCAGAACACTGACACACACACTGTCTACTGTAGTTAGATGTAATGAGGCTACCGCCTATACTGGTCAGAACACTGACACACACACTGTCTACTGTAGTTAGATGTAATGAGGCTATACCTATACTGGTCAGAACACTGACACACACACTGTCTACTGTAGTTAGATGTAATGAGGCTACCGCCTATACTGGTCAGAACACTGACACACACACTGTCTACTGTAGTTAGATGTAATGAGGCTATACCTATACTGGTCAGAACACTGACACACACACTGTCTACTGTAGTTAGATGTAATGAGGCTATACCTATACTGGTTAGAACACTGACACACACACTGTCTACTGTAGTTAGATGTAATGAGGCTACCGCCTATACTGGTCAGAACAATGACACACGGTGTAGACTAGCAAGACTAGTACCCACCATCACTACAGTACCCACCATCGCTGTAGTACCCACCATCACTGTAGTACCCACCATCACTACAGTACCCACCATCACTGCAGTACCCACCATCACTACAGTACCCACCATCACTACAGTACCCACCATCACTACAGTACCCACCATCGCTGTAGTGCCCACCATCACTACAGTACCCACCATCGCTACAGTACCCACCATCGCTACAGTACCCACCATCGCTACAGTACCCACCATCACTACAGTACCCACCATCGCTACAGTACCCACCACCTCTGTAGTACCCACCATCACTACAGTACCCACCATCACTACAGTACCCACCATCACTACAGTACCCACCATCACTACAGTACCCACCATCGCTGTAGTACCCACCATCACTACAGTACCCACCATCACTACAGTACCCACCATCACTACAGTACCCACCATCACTACAGTACCCACCATCGCTACAGTACCCACCATCGCTACAGTACCCACCATCGCTACAGTGCCCACCATCGCTGTAGTACCCACCATCACTGTAGTACCCACCATCACTACAGTACCCACCATCGCTGTAGTACCCACCATCACTACAGTACCCACCATCACTACATTACCCACCATCACTACAGTACCTACCATCGCTACAGTACCCACCATCGCTACAGTACCCACCATCGCTACAGTACCTACCATCGCTGTAGTACCCACCATCGCTACAGTACCCACCATCGCTGTAGTGCCCACCATCACTACAGTACCCACCATCGCTACAGTACCCACCATCACTACAGTACCCACCATCACTACAGTACCCACCATCACTGTAGTACCCACCATCGCTACAGTACCCACCATCGCTACAGTACCCACCATCGCTGTAGTGCCCACCATCGCTACAGTACCCACCATCACTACAGTACCCACCATCACTACAGTACCCACCATCACTACAGTACCCACCACCACTACAGTACCCACCATCGCTGTAGTACCCACCATCACTACAGTACCCACCATCACTACAGTACCCACCATCACTACAGTACCCACCATCGCTGTAGTACCCACCATCACTACAGTACCCACCATCACTACAGTACCCACCATCACTACAGTACCCACCATCACTACAGTACCCACCATCACTACAGTACCCACCACCACTACAGTACCCACCATCGCTGTAGTACCCACCATCACTACAGTACCCACCATCACTACAGTACCCACCATCACTACAGTACCCACCATCGCTGTAGTACCCACCATCACTACAGTACCCACCATCACTACAGTACCCACCATCACTACAGTACCCACCATCACTACAGTACCCACCATCACTACAGTACCCACCATCACTACAGTACCCACCATCACTACAGTACCCACCATCGCTACAGTACCCACCATCGCTACAGTACCCACCATCGCTGCAGTACCCACCATCGCTGTAGTACCCACCATCGCTACAGTACCCACCATCGCTACAGTACCCACCATCACTACAGTGCCCACCATCACTACAGTACCCACCATCACTACAGTACCCACCATCACTACAGTACCCACCATCACTACAGTACCCACCATCACTACAGTACCCACCATCACTACAGTACCCACCATCACTGTAGTACCCACCATCACTACAGTACCCACCATCACTACAGTACCCACCATCGCTACAGTACCCACCATCACTACAGTGCCCACCATCACTACAGTACCCACCATCACTACAGTACCCACCATCACTACAGTGCCCACCATCACTACAGTGCCCACCATCACTACAGTACCCACCATCACTACAGTACCCACCATCACTACAGTGCCCACCATCACTACAGTGCCCACCATCACTACAGTGCCCACCATCACTACAGTACCCACCATCACTACAGTACCCACCATCCCTACAGTACCCACCATCACTGTAGTACCCACCATCGCTACAGTACCCACCATCGCTACAGTACCCACCATCGCTACAGTACCCACCATCGCTACAGTACCCACCATCACTACAGTACCCACCATCGCTACAGTACCCACCACCTCTGTAGTACCCACCATCGCTGTAGTACCCACCATCGCTACAGTACCCACCATCACTACAGTGCCCACCATCGCTACAGTACCCACCATCGCTACAGTACCCACCATCACTACAGTACCCACCATCACTACAGTACCCACCATCACTACAGTACCCACCATCACTACAGTACCCACCATCACTACAGTGCCCACCATCGCTACAGTACCCACCATCGCAACAGTGCCCACCATCGCTACAGTACCCACCATTGCTGTAGTACCCACCATTGCTGTAGTACCCACCATCGCTACAGTACCCACCATCGCTACAGTGCCCACCATCGCTACAGTGCCCACCATCGCTACAATGTAAACAGAAAGATGAACATCACTTTATTGGTCAATTGCACAGAAAGTCCAACTGAAATGTGACTTCCTCTTTTTAACCAACCCTTCCCAAAGACACACATACAATTAGAGGTTTTGGAGCAGTGGGGGGGGGGCTGCTGCGGTGGGTGGGGCTGCCACACTGTGGAGCTGCTGCAGTGGGGGGGAGGGGGTTAAGTGCCTTGCTGAAGGGCACAATGGGCAGGCAATGGCATCTAGGATTTGATATCAGAAACCCTCCGGTTACCAACTCACTTGCCGGGCAGATTTTTTTCCCGTTGGACTCTGGCTTCGAACTGGCAACCCTCCGTCTGCTGGCTCACCTCTCTAACTGCTAGGGCTACCTGACGTCTCTGTACACGTATCTACATCCGAATGTTTCAATAGTTCACATTGTTCTTTATTTGCAGATAGTACACCTGAAGAGGTTCCAGTTTGTGAACGGCCGCTGGATCAAGTCTCAGAAGATCGTCCAGTTTCCCAGAGAGAGTTTTGACCCTAGTGTTTACCTGGCTCCCCGGGAGGCGGGGCTTAACGGGCTACACGGTCTGCAGAGCCGCAGCGAGGGGGAGGAGCTACTAAGGATAAGAGGAGAAGAAACGGTATCCTCCATCTCCGCCCCTGCTGGGTTCCTCAACATCCTCAAAGGTCTGTCATCCTGTCTACGTCTCAAATAGCACCCTATTCCGTTCCTAGTGCATAGTCCCTATGGACCCTGGTCAAATGTAGTGCACTATATAGGGAATAAGGCCCATAGGGCTTTGGCCTAAAGTAGTGCACTATATAGGGAATAGGGCCCATAGGGCTCTGGCCTAAAGTAGTGCACTATATAGGGAATAGGGCCCATAGGGCTCTGGCCTAAAGTAGTGCACTATATAGGGAATAGGGCCCATAGGGCTCTGGCCTAATGTAGTGCACTATATAGGGAATAGGGTCCATAGGGCTCTGGCCTAAAATAGTGCACTATATAGGGAATAGGGCCCATAGGGCTCTGGTCTAAAGTAGTGCACTATATAGGGAATAGGGTGCCATTTGAGGCACTCCTCTCTCAATGGAATCTTGCTGCTTTTTCGGTCATTCAAGTTGTTGATTCCAAGTCCCTGATTTAGCTTGATGATTGCCAAGTCATCATCATTTCCTGTTGTTAAACAAACCAGTCCTTCAGAGTGAGGTAATGAAACCAGAGCGTGTATTTCTTTATATTCGTTAGTGTTCAACACGATACACCGCATAGCCCCATATACCCAGGAAGGATTAGGTCGAGCTGTTTTACTGAGCCCCCCTCTCTCTCTCTTCATCTGTTTCCACAGCCTCTCCAGCGTCAGGCAGGAAGTCAGCCCCTCCCTCCTTCATCAGCCGTACCAGCAGCCCCTGCAGCAGCCCTAAGACAGGAGGAGGCAGTCCAGGGGGCACGGGCCACAGACAGACCCGCCTCAGGCTCCCTCAGCTGGCCAGCCGGCACCGCCTCTCCAACAGCAAGGAGAACCTGGAGGGTAGTACCAGGGAGAGGGGAAGCGGCCCTGACACAGAGCCCAGGAAGGGAGCACCGCAGGCGGACACGGAGGGTGGGCTCGTGGGGGTGATGAGTGGAGGTTTTGGGGAGGTCGGGGTGAGGAGCGGGCCAGAGATGTCCACCACAGATGCGTCCAGCTGCCTCAGTAATGTCATCGTGATGAACGGGGACAGCGGTGGCCATTGCAACGAGGTACTAAGCGCGGAGGCCAGTACGGAGCCCAGCACGGACCTAGAGACCACTGCAACAGCCCAGCTGCACCAAAGAGACAACAGCCTGGAGAACATCTACAACTTATATGCAATTTCAGTGAGTGCTTCCAAAACTGCTTGGAGTTTAGCCTCCTAACCTATGCCTCGGGAAGATTGATTTAGTTGAATATGAATCAAATCAAAATCAAATCACATTGTATTGGTCACATACACATGGTTAGCAGATGTTATTGCGAGTGTCGTGAAATGCTTGTGCTTCTAGTTCCCGACAGTGCAGTAATATCTAACAATTCCACAACTACTACCTAGTTTGCCCCCCGGTGATGCTTTGTGCAGACCACACCACCCTCTGGAGAGCCTTGTGGTTGAGGGCGGTGCAGTTGCCGTACCAGGCGGTGATGCATCCCGACAGGATGCTCTCAATTGTGCATCTGTAAAATTTGTGAGGGTTTTAGGTGACAAGTCACATTTCTTCAGCCTTCAGTTGAAGAGGCGCTGTTGCGCATTCTTCACCCCGCTGTGTGTGTGGGTGGACCATATCAGTTTGTCAGTGATGTGTACACCGAAGAACTTAAAACTTTACACCTTCGTTACTGCTGTCCCGTTGATGTGGATAGGGGGGTGCTCCCTCTGCTGTTTCCTGAAGTCCACGATCATCTCCTTTTGTTTTGTTGACATTGAGTGAGAGGTTATTTGCCTGACACCACACTCCACACCTCCTCCCTATAGGCTGCCTCGTCGTTGTTGGTAATCAAGCCCACTACTGTTGTCATCTGCAAACTTGATGATTGAGTTGGAGTCATGGGTGAACAGGGAGTACAGGAGGGAGCTGAGCACGCACCCTTGTGGAGCCCCTGTGTTGAGGATCAGCGAAGTGGAGATTTGAGATTTGTTGAAGGCACATGGGGGCGGCCCGTCAGGAAGTCCAGGACCCAGTTGCACAGGGCAGGGTTCAGACCCAGGGCCTCCAGCTTAATGATGAGCTTGGAGAATACTATGGTGTTGAATGCTGAGCTGTAGTCGATGAACAGCATTCTTACATAGGTATTCCTCTTGTCCAGATGGGATAGGGCAGTGTGCAGTGTGATGGCGATTGCTTCGCCTGTGGATCTATTGGGGCGGTGCGCAAATTGAAGTGGGTCTAGGGTGGCAGGTAGAGGTGATATGATCCTTGACTACTCTCTCAAAGCACTTCATGGTGACGGAAGTGAGCGCTACGGGCCGATAGTCATTTGGTTCAGTTACCTTTGCCTTCTAGGATACAGGAACAATGGTGGCCATCTTGAAGCATGTGGGAACAGCAGACTGGGATAAGGGTTGATTGAATATGTGGGTAAACACACCAGCCAGCTGGTCTGCGCATGCTCTGAGGACACGGCTGGGGATGCCGTCTGGGCCGGCAGCCTTGCGAGGGTTACAGTTACTTAATACTTCGGGATTAGAAAGCCTCTGAACCAAATGACACCCTATTCCCTATATAGTGCACTACTTTTGACCGGGGCCCATGTTGTGTTAGTAGGAGGTTCTCTCTCTCTCTCTCTCTCTCCACAGTGCCATTCAGGTATCATGGGAGGTAATAGGAGGTTCCCTCTCTCTCTCTCCACAGTGCCATTCAGGTATCATGGGAGGAGGACACTATGTGACCTATGCCAAAAACCCCAACAACAAATGGTACTGTTACAACGACAGCAGCTGTAAGGTAAGAACACACACACACACACACACACACACACACACACACACACACACACACACACCCTCGACTAATAGACAATTAATCTAGCAAACCAGTTAGTCATTTTTGAAGACAAAACGAGACATTTTTAAAGTGCGTGCTTGTTTGCCTTGTCCTCCCTAGGAAGTGCACTCGGAGGAGATGGACACGGACTCTGCCTACATCCTGTTCTATGAGCAGAAGGGAGTGGACTTCTCTCAGTTCCTGCCAAAGACTGACGGCAAGAAGATGGCCGACACCACTAGCATGGACGAGGACTTTGAGTCTGACTACAAGAAGTACTGTGTCCTGCAGTGATTTCATGATCACACCGTCTTCCACCAACCTACCGGTCAACCCTCAAGGACACAATGCTTCTTCAGCCGGTCTCAACTGGGCTCCCAGGAAGCACAAAATGGTGTCTTTTGGCCGAGTCATCACAAACTGAACCACTTGGATGCCGGAGCAATTGTCATGTTTTCGGATACCGCAAGATACCCCCCGTGTTGTTTTGTCAAGAGAACAACATTGAAGACCCATTTTTTTTTTTAAAGCACTAAGCTGTTGCACATTGAGCCTGAGGAAACCCTCCCTCTCCTCTGTGTGTGTGTGTGTGTGTGTGTGTGTGTGTGTGTGTGTGTGTGTGTGTGTGTGTGTGTGTGTGTGTGTGTGTGTGTGTGTGTGTGTGTGTGTGTTATATTGTCAACGCATGAGCTGATATTGCTTCCTTGTTGCGCATATTTGTCCCCTGCAGCCATCAAAACATGTCCACATACCTACATAATGTCTGTCTCTATAACTCACTATAGTGAAACGGTAGAGATTAATTATACTAATATTATTTAATCGATAAAAAGTTTTTTTTTATTTTCCTTCTTCAGTAACGATACTGTTTATTATTTTTTTTAAACAACTCCTAATGCTACCTCACTGCATTTCATTGGCCAATTGGGAACGGTCAAATATTTTTGACAGTATTAAAACCTCACCCACTTCCTCCTTTTGATGTCCGCGCACGCACACACACACACACACACACACACACACACACACACACACACACACTTTGAAAAAATAATAATCTCCCTTTATGAAGAAAGATTCCACCAAATTGAGGGGTTTGACCTTAATTTGACCCCTTGCCAAGCAACTTCCTATAACAAAAAAAGTGCAATTGCTGATCAGCGTACCCACGACATCGAATGACTTTAGGGGCGTTCACTGTAGTCATTTTAACTCGCAAGCTTGAGTTTAAATCTAGGTTATGTTGTGGACAGGTGCCATAGAGGATGTTTCAAAAATAATATATAAATATGTATATTTGTATTGTTTTCTCTTTCTCCAAATACTTATTTTATAGAGTTATTTTTATCATTGCAATTATTTGTATGTATGTACATTTTTTTGTTAATTTAAGAGTTGTTCTCATCTCTGGTGTTTGTCTACAGTACGTTGTAGGGAGCCACTCTTGAGATTGTAAATGAATAGGGCCACATGACACCCTATTCCCTAGTGCACTACTTTTGACCAGGGCCCATAGGGTTCTGGTCAGAAATAGTGCACTACTGAACGGGTACCTTCACAAAGTATTCATACCCCTTGACTTATTCCACATTTTGTTGTTGTTGTTACAGCCTTTGTTTCTCCCTCTCACCCATCTACACACAACACCCCATAATGACAAAGTGAAAGGGTGAAAAAAATCTGATATGTTTGCAAATTTATTGAAAATCAAATACAGACATATCTCATTTACACAAGTATTCACACCCCTGAGTCGATACGTATTAGAATCACCTTTGGCAGCGGTTACAGTTGAGTCTTTCTGGGTAAGTCTCGTGTCAAACTCATTCCACGGAGGGCCGAGTGTCTTGCGGGTTTTTTGCTCCTCCTTTGTACTTAATTGATGAATTAAGGTCACTAATTAGTAAATAACTCCCTTCACCTGGTTGTCTAGGTTTTAATTGAAAGGAAAAACCTAAAACAAAGACATTCGACTCTCCGTGGAATGAGTTTGACACGCCTGCTCTAAAAGCTTTGCACACCTGGATTGTACAATATTCTTTTAAAATGTCTTCTAGCTCTGTCAAGATGGTTGTTGAGCATCGCTAGACAGCCATTTTCAAGTCTTGCCATAGATTTTCAAGATGATTGTTAAGTCAAAACGACTTAGTCCAGTCAGGAACATTCAATGTCATCTTGGTAAGCAGTGTATTTTTGTTTTAGGTTATTGTCCTGCTGAAAGGTGAATTCATCTGCCAGTGGAAAGCAGACTGAACCAGGTTTTCCTCTAGGCTCTGTTCTATTTCATTTTATCCTAAAAAACTCCTTGGTCCTTGCAGATGACAAGCATACTCATAACATGATGCAGCCACAACAATGCTTGAAAATATAAAGAGTGGTACTCAGGGATGTGTTGGATTTGCCCCAAACATAACGCTTTCTATTCAGGACATAAATTGCCACATTTTTTGCAGTTTTACTTAAATGCCTTGTTGCAAACAGGATGCGTGTTTTGGAATATTTGTGTTCTGTACAGGCTTCCTTCTTTTCACTCTGTCAATTAGGTTACTATTGTGTTGTTGACCCATCCTCAGTTCTCTCCTATCACAGCCATTAAACTCTGTAACTGTTTCGAAGTCACCATTGGCCTCATGGTGAAATCCCTGTGTGGTTTCCTTCCTCTCCGGCAACTGAGTTAGGAGGGATGCCTGTATCTTTATAGTGACTGGGTGTATTGATCCACTGAGTTAGGAAGGTCGTCTGTATCTTTGTAGTGACTGGGTGTATTGATACACTGAGTTAGGAAGGTCGTCTGTATCTTTGTAGTGACTGGGTGTATTGATCCACTGAGTTAGGAAGGTCGTCTGTATCTTTATAGTGACTGGGTGTATTGATCCACTGAGTTAGGAAGGTCGTCTGTATCTTTATAGTGACTGGGGTGTATTGATCCACCATCCAGAGTGTAATGAATAACTTCACTGGGTTCAAAGGGATATTCAATGTCTGCTTTTTATTTTTTACCCATCTACCAATCAATCCTTCCTTGTGAGGTATTGGAAAACCTCCCTGGTCTTTGTGGTTGAATCTATATTTGAAATGCACTGCTCAACTGAGGGACCTTCCAGATAATTGTATGTGTGGGGTACAGAGATGAGGGACCTTCCAGATAATTGTATGTGTGGGGTACAGAGATGAGGGACCTTCCAGATAATTGTATGTGTGGGGTACAGAGATGAGGGACCTTCCAGATAATTGTATGTGTGGGGTACAGAGACGAGGTAGTCATTCAAAAAAATGATTATTTGACATGTTAAGCACATTTTTACTCCTGAACTTATTCAGGCTTGCCATAACAAAGGGATTGAATACTTATTGACCTCAAGACATTTCAGCTTTTCATTTTTAATTCATTGATAACAATTTATTCATTCATTATGGGGCGGCAGGGTGGTTAGAGCGTTGGACTAGGAACCGGAAGGTTGCAAGTTCAAACCCCCAAGCTGACAAGGTACAAATCTGTCGTTCTGCCCCTGAACAGGCAGTTAACCCACTGTTCCTAGGCCGTCATTGAAAATAAGAATTTGTTCTTAACTGACTTGCCTAGTTAAATAAAGGTTAAATAAAAAAATTAAATTAAAAATTTAAAAAATCATCTTTTGCTATTATGGGGTGTTGTGTGTGACAAACAATATACATTTTAAAATCAGGCTGTAAAAACAAAATATGGAAAAAGTCAAGGGGTCTGAATACTTTTCTCGAAAAAACTCTGTATTCAAGGAATAGGGGTGTCATTTCTGATTCCTTCCGTCAAATTTTCCACGCGATTGTTGAGCGAAGTGTCCTCCCCACTCTGTTCCCTCCTACACAATCCTGTGTTTTTACCATCAGCTGCTAGGTCATAATGATATGTGGTAAAACACTACTCAAACGATGCGTTGTCACACGGTTCTTCCTAGCACTGTCACAACAACGACATAACAATGTCGTAACCCACGTTTCACGTCAGCTCTGGTTTTTAGTAGCAGCTCTCGTTTCGAGCGACCATCTTGTCAGATCGCCACTGTGAACAGATGTCTTTCTGACCTGGCGAACAATAGGATGTTTTGATGGTTCTGATTTATTTATGATTTTAGTTGTAAAAAAAAAAAGTCTGTCTTTTATAGTGAAGTTTTCTTCCAGCTTCCAGAATCATTCAAGAGAATGTTATGTGATTTAAATCACCGAACTCCAACTGTTGTTGCTGCTCTATTTGTGGTGGGGGGGGTAAGCTGATCGTCATTAATTCACTGGATGAAGTGTTTGTCATTTTTAAATGAAACGTTATTTTTCCTTGTCAAACAATATTTGTGAGACCAAAAATTGCATTACTGAATGTTCTTTTTGTATTTTATTTTGTTTATATTTCTCCCCCCCCCCCCCCTCCTCCCCTGTAAGACGATGTCTAACTATTGAATATTGTAGAGCGAGAGAGAGAGAGGGAGAATGTTGTCCCGACTTTTTAAAATACATTACTTCACTCAAAGGGAACCGTTTTGTGGAGATCAGAACAGGCCCACGTTCCAATGTTTATACTAGCATAGCACTTAGAATGCCTGCCCATTACCTTGCTTCATACTAAGTTAGTGTTAGTGTGGATATCCGAACTGCTTCATACTAAGTTAGTGTTAGAGTGGATATCTGAACTGTCAAACAAAGGCTGCTTTTCTACAAATGGCACCTTATACCCTATGTAGTGCCCTTTTTTTGGACTTGGTTTGTCGAGATGCAGTGACTCTGAACGTACCTTGTGCTGTTGGGCAACAGGCGCCCTGTTTAGAGACTGATTTAAGCGAGACTGGAAAAATGAGGCCTGTGTCTGAAATGGCACCATATTCCCGAATGTGTAGTTCCTTATATTGTGCACTGATTTTGACTAGGGCCCATAGTGCTCTGGTGAAAAGTAGTGCACTGTGTGGGGAATAGGGTGCCGTTTGGGACAACAACAAAAAATGATCTATACCAGGCTTGTACCACATCTTCAGCTCTCTTGTACCAGCAGCAAAGCACGACAGAGACGACAGCCTGGAACCCTGCTTCATTCCACTGAGATGGTTCACTCCAGATTCAGTCAGCTAAATGTTGTTCTAATTCCAGGCTGATGTCTTCTTTTAAAAACACTCCTGTGAGCATTTCAATCCTGTGAAGAACAAGGGGTTAATTTATTAACCGAACAGTGAACACCCCTCCCTCTGTGGCAGCATGGTATGGCCCGTTGACAGGTAGTGTAGTCTGCTACTGAAGTTAGGGAAAAATATGTATTAATTGAATTACCTTTTTTATTTTGTAAAAACATTGCACTGACATTGAAAATGTACATCAAGTGTTTTGTAAATAAGCCATTTAAAACGGATGTATTTGAATATGAACTGTAAAAAAAAAAAAAAATACTGTAGTTGTATATGGAGTGATGATACTGTTGATCTGTAACCAAGAAACACATTCAATAAATCAGACGCAATTAAGGCTTTCAGTTAATGGGTTGGTTTTCGTGTGTGTGTGGGTGTGGCGGTCGGTCGGTCGGAGGGCTCCAATCATGCTTGCAGCAGGCACAGCCTGTGAGTATAGGTATTGTGAGTTGAGTTAGTGTATGTGAGAGGAAGCCACCACCGAAGCCCAGGTCTCTTTCTGTGAGTTGAGTTAGTGTACAGTGTACAGACCCCTTGACTTTTTCCCACATGTTACGTTACAGCCTTATTCTAAAATAGATCCCCCCCCGCCCCCTCATAATTCTACACAAAAAACCCCATAATGAGAAGGCAAAAACTGTTTTTTTAGAAATGTTTGCTAATTTATCGAAATTTAAAAAATATCAGATTTACATAAGTATTCAGACCCTTTACTCAGTACTTTGTTGAAGCACCTTTTGGCAGCGATTACAGCCTCCAGTCTTCTTGGGGTATGACGCTACAAGCTTGGCACACCTGTATTTGGGGAGTTTCTCCCATTTTATTTTCTGCAGATCCTCTAAAGCTCTGTCAGGGTTGGATGCACAGCTATTTTCAGGTTTGATCGGGTTCAAGTCCAGGCTCTGGCTGGGCCACTGAAGGATATTCAGAGACTTGTCCCGAAGCCACTCCTGTGTTGTCTTTGGCTGTGTGCTTAGGGTTGTTGTCCTGTTGGAAGGTGAACCTTCGCCCCAGTCAGGTCCTGAGCACTCTGGAGCAGGTTTTCTATATTTACTATATCCTTCACTGCCCATAATTGACCCGACTGACCAAAAAGTAGTACTATTTTTTTTTTTTTACCTTTTATTTAACTAGGCAAGTCAGTTAAGAACAAATTCTTATTTACAATGACGGCCTACCAAAAGGCTGTCACGATACAGAAAGTTAATTTAGTAGACCTCGGTGTTCATTGTATAGATGCTGTAATTGTCTCTGTCAGTCAGACAGCTCAGTCTCAGTGTAAGGGGGTTTGAGAACCACGGGATGCTACTGTGCATTTCCTTCTCCCGGCAGTGTGTGGTTCACACACACAAACAACCCCCCCCCCCCCCCAGTAACACAGGGCATGATGTGTTCATGTAATCTGTTTCCTCTCAACGGGTGTCTTCTCTTCAAAGGTTCTGATTTTCTCTCGGATACTAGCAGACAAACACAATAGACTTTCTGGTCTCTTGTTTTCAGTGATTCAGTGAGTTAGGCCTAGATGATGTCTGTCTATTTTTGGGCAGTGCCAGTTTACATTTTAATGTGGAGTGTGTAATGGAACGGATGTACCCTCACCAGGGGCTCTATTAAGAGGACAGGTGGGTAAGTAGGGTTAGACAGGTAGGTAGGTAGGGTTAGACAGTTAGGTAGGTAGGTAGGTAGGTAGGTAGGTAGGTAGGGTTAGACATAGGTAGGTAGACATGTAGGTAGTGTTAGACAGATAGGTAAGTAGACAGGTAGGTAGGTAGGTAGACAGGTAGGTAGGTAGGGTTAGACAGGTGGGTAAGTAGGGTTAGACAGGTAGGTAGGTAGGTAGGTAGGTAGGGTTAGACAGACAGGTAGGTAGGTAGGGTTAGACAGGTAGGTAGGGTTAGACAGGTAGGTAGGTTGACAGGTAGGTAGGGTTGGGTAGGTAGGTAGGATTAGACGGGTAGGTAGGTAGGTAGGGTTAGGTAGGTAGGTAGGTAGGTAGGTAGGTAGGTAGGTAGGGTTAGGTAGGTAGGTAGGGTTAGGTAGGTAGGTAGGGTTAGACAGGTAGGTAGGTGGGTTGGTAGGGTTAGACAGGTACGTAGGTGGGGTTAGACAGGTAGGTAGGTGGGGTTAGACAGGTAGGTAGGTGGGGTTAGACAGGTAGGTAGGTGGGGATAGACAGGTAGGTAGGGCTAGACAGGTAGGTAGGTAGGTAGGGTTAGACAGGTATGTGGGTTAGACAGGTAGGTAGGTAGGGTTAGACAGGTAGGTAGGTGGGTTGGTAGGGTTAGACAGGTAGGTAAGTAGGGTTAGACAGGTACGTAGGTAGGTAGGGTTAGACAGGTAGGTAGGTGGGGTTAGGTAGGTAGGTAGGTAGGTAGGGCTAGACAGGTAGGTAGGTAGGTAGGGCTAGACAGGTAGGTAGGTAGGTAGGTAGGGTTAGACAGGTATGTGGGTTAGACAGGTAGGTAGGTAGGGTTAGACAGGTAGGTAGGTAGGGTTAGACAGGTAGGTAGTTAGGTAGGTAGGGTTAGACAGGTACATAGGTAGGGTTAGACAGGTAGGTAGGTAGGGTTAGACGGGAAGGTAAGTAGGGTAAGACAGGTACGTAGGTAGGTAGGGTTAGACAGGTAGGTAGGGTTAGACAGTTAGGTAGGTAGGTAGGGTTAGACAGGTAGGTAGGTAGGTAGGTAGGTAGGTAGGGTTAGACAGGTAGGTAAGTAGGGTAAGACAGGTACGTAGGTAGGTAGGGTTAGACAGGTAGGTAGGGTTAGACAGTTAGGTAGGTAGGTAGGGTTAGACAGGTAGGTAGGTAGGTAGGTAGGGTTAGACAGACAGGTAGGTAGGGTTAGACAGATAGGTAGGGTTAGACAGGTAGGTAGGTAGACAGGTAGGTAGGGTTGGGTAGGTAGGTAGGGTTGGGTAGGTAGGTAGGTAGGATTAGACGGGTAGGTAGGTAGGTAGGTAGGTAGGGTTAGACAGGTAGGTAGTTAGGTAGGTAGGGTTAGACAGGTACATAGGTAGGGTTAGACAGGTACGTAGGTAGGTAGGTAGGTAGGTAGGTAGGTAGGGTTAGACGGGAAGGTAGGTAGGGTAAGACAGGTAGGTAGGTAGGTAGGGTTAGGTAGGTAGGTAGGGCTAGACAAGTAGGTAGGTAGGTAGGTAGGTAGGTAGGTAGGGTTAGACAGGTAGGTAGGTAGGTAGACAGGTAGGTAGGGTTAGACAGGTAGGTAGGGTTAGACAGGTAGGTAGGTAGGTAGGTAGGTAGGGTTAGACAGGTAGGTAGGGTTAGACAGGTAGGTAGGGTTAGACAGTTAGACAGGTAGGTAGGTAGGTAGGTAGGTAGGTAGGTAGGTAGGTAGGATTAGACAGGTAGGTAGGTAGGTAGGGTTAGACAGGTAGGTAGGTAGGTAGGTAGGTAGGGTTAGACAGGTACGTAGGTAGGGTTAGACAGGTACGTAGGTAGGTAGGTAGGTAGGTAGGTAGGTGGTGTTAGACAGGTAGGTAGGTAGGGTTAGGTAGGTAGGTAGGGCTAGACAGGTAGGTAGGTAGGGCTAGACAGGTAGGTAGGTAGGTAGGTAGGGTTAGACAGGTATGTGGGTTAGACAGGTAGGTAGGTAGGGTTAGACAGGTAGGTAGGTGGGTTGGTAGGGTTAGACAGGTAGGTAGGTAGGTAGGTTGGTAGGGTTAGACAGGTAGGTAGGTAGGGTTAGGCAGGTAGGTAGGGTTAGACAGTTAGACAGGTAGGGTTAGACAGGTAGGTAGGGTTAGACAGTTAGGGTTAGACAGGTAGGTAGGGTTAGACAGTTAGGGTTAGACAGGTAGGTAGGGTTAGACAGTTAGGGTTAGACAGGTAGGTAGGGTTAGACAGGTAGGTAGGGTTGGGTAGGTAGGTAGGTAGGTAGGATTAGACGGGTAGGTAGGTAGGTAGGATTAGACGGGTAGGTAGGTAGGTAGGTAGGATTAGACAGGTAGGTAGGTGTAGTTAGGTAGGTAGGGTTAGACAGGTAGGTAGGTAGGTAGGTAGGTAGGTAGGTAGGTAGGTAGGTAGGTAGGTAGGTAGGTAGGTAGGTAGGGTTAGACAGGTAGGTAGGTAGGTAGGTAGGGTAAGGAAGGTAGGTAGGGCTAGACAGGTAGGTAAGTAGGGTTAGACAGGTAGGTAAGTAGGGTTAGACAGGTACATAGGTAGGTAGGGTTAGACGGGTAGCTAGGTGGGGTTAGACAGGTAGGCAGGTGTGGTTAGACAGGTAGGTAGGTAGGTAGGGCTAGACAGGTAGGTAGGTATAGACAGGTATGTGGGTTAGACAGGTATGTAGGTAGGGCTAGACAGGTAGGTAGGTTGGTAGGGTTAGACGGGTGGCTAGGTGGGGTTAGACAGGTAGGCAGGTGGGGTTAGACAGTTAGGGTTAGACAGGTAGGTAGGGTTAGACAGTTAGGGTTAGACAGGTAGGTAGGGTTGGGTAGGTAGGTAGGTAGGTAGGATTAGACGGGTAGGTAGGTAGGTAGGATTAGACGGGTAGGTAGGTAGGTAGGTAGGATTAGACAGGTAGGTAGGTGTAGTTAGGTAGGTAGGGTTAGACAGGTAGGTAGGTAGGTAGGTAGGTAGGTAGGTAGGTAGGTAGGTAGGTAGGTAGGTAGGTAGGTATAGACAGGTATGTGGGTTAGACAGGTAGGTAGGTAGGGTTAGACAGGTAGGTAGGTGTGTAGGTAGGGTTAGACAGGTAGGTGGATTAGAACACCTGTGACTCCCTGGCATGCAGTCTGTCTACATGAACAAGGACTTGTGACTCCCTGGCATGCAGTCTGTCTACATGAACAAGGACGTGTGACTCCCTGGCATGCAGTCTGTCTACATGAACAAGGATTTGATGACATGGCAGCCTACTTGAACAATTCAACCGCTCGACTCTCAAGTGAGTTGCTCACCTGAAATGGAACTGAGCCTATACCTCCATGTAATTGTGTGTAAATAATTATACAGTACACGTTTAAAACAGGTTAAGTAGACAGTGTGACCCATTTCATCAGTGTGTGTGTGTGTTCTGCATCATGCCCCGTGTGTACCTGCAGTCCCACCTGGCCGTGTACCTGAAGTCTCGTCTGGCCCTTTGAGCGTGGCGTCGGACCTGCCTCAACGGGGGTGTGTCTGCTCACCATCCTGGTGGTTATAGTGCTGGTGAGTCTGACAAAGTAAGACGCCTCACCTCAATGGGTTTGTGAGAAACGGTCTGTGTTCTACTTTTCAGGTTTAACCGTTTGAAGTGAGCCTGTAAGCTAGTAGATACTCCGCATAGAAAGATGTGTAGTACTTCGATGTATTACTGTACACACATACTACTGATTGGTACTAACTTCTAAACATGAAATATCCTTATTCATGTTACCATATTAGGACCGAGGATATGGAGATCTACTGAGGGCAGGATGTTTAGGTAACACACGCTCAACACGTCCGCCAACATCACATTATACACACCGTTGGACACCAACTAGGACTGAGGGTATGGAGATCTACTGAGGGCAGGATGTTTACATTCTGTCAGAACAGGATATTGTTACATCTCAGGTATCCTGTGGAGAGGAGAAGGGCCGCAGTCTGTTTTCAGTCAACGGATAAGTTAGGACAGCGAGTGAATTAGGGAGGAATGTGGACCGAGGTCACAGTCAGATGAAGTGAGAAAGAACAGGCATCGCTAAAGTTCTGCCTGGCAACAGAGATCGATTGGCTGTCCAGATGTGTCAGATGAGGTCAAGAACGAACAGTCCTATGACATACACACAATACACACATACACACAATGAGAGGTACCACCTACATTTCTGCCTAGCAACAGAGATCGATTGGCTGTCCAGATGTGCGAGGAGGAGACTATAAATATATATATATAGGTATAAATATATGTGCTTGTGTAAATGTCTTTGTAGCCGTTTGACACCGTGGGTGAATAAACTTGGTTTGAACTTTTCCTAGTCGTCCCTTAGGTTCTAAATAGAGTAATAACTAATACTACACAGTAAAATACATAGATACTACACAGATACTACACAGTATAGTACAGCTACTATACATATATACTACACATTATCATACAGATACTGTACATAGATACTACACAGTATAATACATAGATACTACACAGTATAATACAGATAATGTACATAGATACTACACAGTATAGTACAGCTATTGTAAATATATACTACACAGTATAATACATAGATACTGCAGAGTATAATACAGCTACTGTACATAGATACTACACACTATAATACATAGATACTACACAGTATAACATAGATACTACACAGTATAACACACAGTATAACATAGATACTACACAGTATAATACATAGATACTACACAGTATAGTTCAGCTACTGTACATAGATACTACATAGTATAATACATAGATACTACACAGTATAATACATAGATACTACACAGTATAATACATAGATAGTACAGCTACTGTACATACTACATAGTATAATTCATACATGGTATATTGTCTGTGTCAGCCATATGGACCATCCATACATGGAACATCCTCCCTTCTGGCTGTTGTCGGGTAACGTGGAGAGAGAGGGCCCTGAGAGGCTAGGGAGAGAGGGCCCTGGGAGGCTAGGGAGAGAGAGGGCCCTGAGGACCAGAGAGGCTGTGGAGAGAGAGGGCCCTGAGGACCAGAGAGGCTATGGAGA
The DNA here is from genome assembly GCF_013265735.2 of Oncorhynchus mykiss. NCBI lineage: Eukaryota > Metazoa > Chordata > Actinopteri > Salmoniformes > Salmonidae > Oncorhynchus > Oncorhynchus mykiss. The sequence continues at coordinate 37,089,564 of NC_048588.1, forward strand.
GAGAGGACCAGAGAGGCTGTGGAGAGAGAGGGCCCTGAGGACCAGAGAGGCTGTGGAGAGAGAGGGCCCTGAGGACCAGGGAGGCTGTGGAGAGAGAGAGGGCCCTGAGGAGCAGAGAGGCTGTGGAGAGAGAGGGCCCTGAGAGGCTAGGGAGAGAGAGGGCCCTGAGAGGCTAGGGAGAGAGAGGGCCCTGAGGACCAGAGAGGCTGTGGAGAGAGAGGGCCCTGAGGAGCAGAGAGGCTGGGGAGAGAGAGGGCCTTGAGGAGCAGACACCACTACAGGGAAACAAGACCGGGTCTGTCATTTGCTACACACACACTCACACATATACATAGGACTATACGCACACAGACGATTTACAGCAACAAACAGTGTACACGGATGATGTAAGTAAAATAATCTAATTGTATACATTTTAATAAGTCTTTAATCAGTATAACAACCACAGTGATGTGATTATCCCCAGGGTCCCCACTTCAGCTCATCAAGACAGGGAAGGAGGGAGTCTTCTACAAGGCCAGGATGACACACAGGGAACCTGCAAGGGTCACGGCCTGTTCGCCTGCAAGATCATCAGAGGGTACGCTACGCTAGGCTACCACCAGATCACCAGAGGGTACGCTACGCTAGGCTACCAGCAGATCACCAAAGAGGGTACGCTACGCTAGGCTACCAGCAGATCACCAAAGAGGGTACGCTACGCTAGGCTACCAGCAGATCACCAAAGATGGTACGCTACGCTAGGCTACCAGCAGATCTCCAAAGAGGCTACGCTAGGCTACCACCAGATCACCAAAGAGGGTACACTACGCTAGGCTGCCACCAGATCACCAAAGGGTACGCTAGGCTAGGCTGCCACCAGTACACTCCTCAACCTCTGAGGCAGTTGATAATCTTATTCCCATAATGATCAGAGATGAAATGTCCATTGAGACTGAGGGGGAAACGAGATACTGCTTTAGTGGGGGGAAAAAAGGTCACAAAGTTTATGTCTCAAATGGCAGCCTATTCACTCCATTTGAGGTTCTTAAACTTTTTCAACCTGAGACCCAAATGAGAAACTGACCATCCTCCCATGACCAAAATAAGAACAAATACTGTGTGATAATCTACCACTCTGGGAGTCTGCATTATTTATATTAGTCTCCATAAGGAATAGAAAACTAGTATCTATAACATATATACTACAACAACATGAATTCTAATATGTGTTGTTTACCCAGAACCCTGTGTTGTTCATGGAGTTTGTGAACTACGGGAACCCTGCGGCACTTCCTTCAGACCCACAGAGACAAACTGACCCCTGACCCTGAGCTACAGAGCCTGCTCACCATCGCCTCTTATCACATCACACTGGCCATGGAACATCTCAGATCCAAAATGGTACCCAGTTTCCTCCTCCTCCTCCCACTCATTCCTTATGACTGGGTCAGTGTCTCACACACAGGTCAGTCAGTTACACCCACGGGTCAGTGTCTCACACACTGGCAGAAACCACAGGAAACACCTGCGGGTCAAACTTTATACGGTAGCAAATTTTCGGGGATAGCCCAGTCACAGGGACATTGGCAATGCTTTTTAGCACAGGATTAGGCCTGATCTGTCCCAGGAAACCGGGCCTCCCAAGAAACCAAGCCTCCTAGGAAACCGGGTTGATAGTCTAAGTGTGAGTTTTAAAGGGTAACTGTTTCCAATGTGTGGTTGTGTGTGTAGGAACATGTGCCCCTATGCTGGTAGGCCAAATATTGTGTTCGTCTAGCCTTTATTTACCCAGAACATGTCTCCTTCCTGAACATAACCCAGACAGACTCCTCTATGAAATACTGGATGTAGGTTTATTTTTGTATTCAAGGGTTTTGTCACAAATGGCACCCTATTCATTCAGTGCATTCCTTCTGACCAGAGCCCGATAAGGGCACTATTTAGGGAATCGGGTGTAATTTGGGATGCAGGTTCTCTCTCCCTCTGACAGCTGGGTGGAACCCTAGCCTTCCAGGTGCTGTCCTTCACGGATGGTGAGAATGATTCTGTGAGCAGCCTTGCGGTCTCTTCTTCCTCAGTTGAACCCATACAAATGTAATCCTCCGAGCGGTCTGAGGCTCTGCATCGCAGTTCTGATGTTCCACTGGGATGGGCCTGCGCCGTCCGTGGTAGGGGAGGGTTTGACCGGTGGGGGGGGGGACCAATGTTTCCTCCGAAACATTGGTGTGGCTGGCTTCCAGGTTAAGTGAGCAGTGGGTTAAGAAGCAGCGCGGCTTGGCGGGTCATGTTTCCGAGGACCCACGACATAAAATATTATAGGATTCTAGTTCTATGGTTGAACATCTGAAGCTCTTTTGTTCTCTCATAGGGGTGCATCCCAATAGACTAGAGTCTTTAGCTTCATCTGCACTGATATGAAATATGTGGACTGGGTATAGACAGTAAAACTTCCTGTAGGCATCCTGTATGTTACACCTGTCCTGTGTCTTTAGGGGCGGCAGGTAGCCTAGTGGTTAGAGGGGCGGCAGGTAGCCTAGTGGTTTAGAGGGGCGGAAGGTAGCCTAGTGGTTTAGAGATGGGCGGCAGGTAGCCTAGTGGTTAGAGGGGTGGCAAGTAGCCTAGTGGTTTAGAGATGGGCGGCAGGTAGCCTAGTGGTTTAGAGGGGTGGCAGGTAGCCTAGTGGTTTAGAGGGGAGGAAGGTAGCCTAGTGGTTAGAGGGGAGGCAGGTAGCCTAGTGGTTAGAGCGTTGGACTAGTAACATTGAAGGTTGCTGGATCGAATCCCGGAGCTGACAAGGTAAAAATCTGTCGTTCTGCCCCTGAACAAGGCAGTTAACCCACTGTTCCTAGACCAGTTAACCCACTGTTCCTAGACCAGTTAACCCACTGTTCCCAGGCCGTCATTGAAAATAAGAATTTGTTCTTAACTGACTTGCCTCGTTAAATAAAGGTTAATAATAATAATTCAGACCAATACAGATGAAGGAGAGGAGTTCTGATTTGGAAAACAGGACATCTGAACTGACAACCCCAGTCAGCTTTGAGACTACGCTGTATCTAAACTGATAACTACATGTGATGTCGGGATTGACACTAGTTTGTACACATTTGTACAACATATGAATCTAATATCTCTGGCAAACTCGAGGTCATTTAAAAAATTAATTGGTATTATAATTTTTATTTATTTTTTGTTTATTGTCTGGATCATCTTGGCCCAATGAGTGGCTTCACAAACGGAACGCTGTATAGTGCACTACTTTTGACCAGGGCCCTATGGAGTAACTAGTGCACTACTTTTGACCAGGGCCCTATGGAGTAACTAGTGCACTACTTTTGACCAGGGCCCTATGGAGTAACTAGTGCACTACTTTTGACCAGGGCCCTATGGAGTAACTAGTGCACTACTTTTGTCCAGGGCCCTATGGAGTAACTAGTGCACTACTTTTGACCAGAGCCCTATGGAGTAACTAGTGCACTACTTTTGACCAGAGCCCTATGGAGTAACTAGTGCACTACTTTTGACCAGAGCCCTATGGAGTAACTAGTGCACTACTTTTGACCAGAGCCCTATGGAGTAACTAGTGCACTACTTTTGACCAGAGCCCTATGGAGTAACTAGTGCACTACTTTTGACCAGAGCCCTATGGAGTAACTTGTGCACTACTTTTGACCAGGGCCCTATGGAGTAACTAGTGCACTACTGTTGACCAGAGCCCTATGGGGTAAGTAGTGCACTATATTAGGGAATAGGGTGCCATTTTGTGGAGTACCAAATAACAAACATTTTAGTTTTTGTTGAGCAGCTATGTACTCTTAGCTACACAATGAAAAAACTCCCTGCTGGGACAATAAAGTTAGAATTGAACTGGTCTCTTTAATATGGTTGTAAACACACTGTACACACACCAGGAACAGTAGACCTAACATCCTGACCCCCTCAATACACACCAGGAACAGTAGACCTCACATCCTGACCCCCTCAATACACACACAGTAACAGTAGACCTCACATCCTGACCCCCTCAATACACACCAGGAACAGTAGACCTCACATCCTGACCCCCTCAATACACACCAGGAACAGTAGACCTCACATCCCGACCCCCTCAATACACACCAGGAACAGTAGACCTCACATCCTGACCCCCTCAATACACACCAGGAACAGTAGACCTCACATCCTGACCCCCTCAACAGGAGTAATTTCACTGTATGATTCTGTTCCAAATGGCCCCGGTCAAAAGTAGTGCACTATATAGGGGAATAGGGTGCCATTTTGGGATGCATGCTATGATTAGTCCATTGTTGTTCAGAGATGTAGCCTAGGCCTAGATCTGTAATCTACAGACTCTTTGTTAGGCTACTTCTCTAATCACTCTCTTAATCCAAAGTATTCCGTCTCTGAATCCACCGTTGAATCAGAGTCCTCTTCCTGTGTGTCATTTCCTTGTAGTGCTGATGATGCATGTCCCACTTCCTCTGTTTCTGTCTCTCCTAGCAGGGAACCCCTGTCTTTCTCCTCTCCTCTCTCTTCCTGTACTGTTGATCCTCTGTCCTCCTCTCTTTCTGTCTCTTCTGACAGTGGACTCCACTCTTCCTCATCTCCTTCACCCTCTTCCTCCAGTGGACCCCAGTCCAGCTCTATTTCAAACTCATCCTCCACTGCCCCCCCGTCCTCCTCTCTTCCGGTCTCCTCTGTCGGTTTAGCCGTAGGAGGAGGTCGTGGGCAGACTTCACCGCTGACACTATGTTGGAAAAACAGCTCACAGTCCTCCCTCCAGCATTTGATGTTGATGTCGTACCCAGCTGCCTTCATCTCCTTCTGCTTATTTAGGACATTGCTATGTGTGGTTGTTATGCCCATCTTAGAGAGTCTTTTGAAAATGGGCTTAACCCCCCCTTGGGTCAGTGTTGAGTTGATGACATAGGCCAGTGCAGAAAGCCTGGGGTTTCTACCTCTCAGGGCCACAGAGGCAGCCACACAGTTATGGATGGTGGAACCACCTGTTGCAGTATTGATGGTGGTATAAAGCCACGGTGTCTTCCTGGACAACTCATTATCCAACGCTTCGTATGAAAAATACTTCATATTCTCCAACGAGGTACTACTCAAGATGCACGGTTCAGCAGAAGTCAAGTAATTTAAGGGTCTTGCATATGCCTTGACCTCTGCTTCTATTTTCTGCGTCATCTGCTTTCTGATTTCTTGACACATGGTCTCATTCGTCAAGGCTAACCTGACAAATGTCGCCAATTTGCCTTTCGCCAGGTTTTCAACCATTCCAGAAAATTCTGATGAAACCTTCTCAACCCTCTTTTTCAGCTTTGGATCCAATTGGTTAGGGTATGTTATGACAACCTGCAAAAAATTATGTGAAGTTAATAGACTAATTTAGATTATTATAATGAAAATACAGAAGATAGAAATACTACAGTACAAGTATATGCACGTGGTTTTAGGAGGCGGGGGGGGGATTTGTGATTGGCAAGGTGGTGAATGTTGTTCTAAGAGCCACGATGCTTGGCTCTTAACATTAACACGCATCGGTTGCGGTACGGTTTTGGTAGCATTAAAATAACCGTATATTTTCATATCGGCGAGAAATATATATATATATATTTTTTTTTTAAACACAAGGTTAAATTGATACACCTTTTATAGCGTTAGAGTTCTCACACGGCCATATTTCCATGTTACAGCGCAGAGTCGACTTCCTGAGCTATTTTGCTGTCTGCGTCTCTGAACGTCTGTGAGTAAAAGGGAGGCCGACGCAACAATGTGTCGTCACTGAAAAATACTGTCGGCTGCAACTGTTAAAACGCTCTACATGAAGTGTGTATTTTGCATATGTGAAATAATTTTGATATGAATTTATGTTTCTAGAATCGATCCGTGATTTTTGCATATGTGAAATAATTTTGATATGAAAGTATATGAATTTATGTTTCTAGAATCGATCCGTGATTAGATGGGAGTATTTGGCTTGCAAAGCCAATTCGCCCTTTAATCATAATATGTAAGGTCCTTGGACTATGGAGTAACGTTAGGCTCCTATAGTCCAACGTTGGGCTAGTTGGTTAGTATAACTACCTCGACAAGACTGCTCCTCGGAGGAACCTTTTTATAGGGAGGACATGTCTTCTTGGCTCCCTTGTCTGTTTCAGATGGACTCGGCTCCCGTTCAGATGTCTTCTTGGCAGCCCTGTCTGTTTCAGATGGACTCGGTTCCAGTTCACGCTTTCTCTTCTTGCTCGTCCCCGGTGTCTGATGCTCTGATTGCCATTTCTTTAAAATGCTTACAGATTCCTCTATCCTGAGAAATAGTCGATAGCACTTTGCACAAATTCTGCCCGACTTCACCCCTGGTGCCTCAGTTAGCACTAAACCGGTGGCAAGGAATCTGTCACATAACTTTTTGTCCTTTGAGGCTTTGGGCTTGTCAAATATTCTTCGTGTTGCCTGTAATGTCCCTTTGATGAGCAGATTTTGTCCGCAGAGCCGACAGGTGTTCTGTACGGATGGATATGGGTCTGATATACCTTGATAACTATGCAGAACTAACGTCTGGCTGCAAAGAACCAGGCCTACGGCTGTCATTGTTGTTTGTTTACATCCTCTGCATCCTTCTGAACACACCAAAGATGGTGGATAAATGAAGATGGTTCACTCGCCGTTTTGTAAAAAATAAAAAATCAGTTCCGGTCTACTAGATGTGTCTCCTATAGACACCAATGCAGTAGCAGCTGGGTCTGGTCTACTTCTTTGTTAATGGACTTTTATCAAAGATTATGGCTATACTGACGGGTTAGAAGTCTCTCCGCTCTAATAATGGGAGTCGTTGTCCACAAAGCGACACGCCGGGCTGCCTAACACCCGCATATCCTTTCTTTGGATTGGTGGATGCATCTCATTATTGTAATCCAGTTTTGAATATTCGATGAGGGTTGTTTACGTCGACCGTCTGTATTCAATGGAGAAATTATATGCTTACTAGCCTTATGCCATGAAAATGCATGGCCATCTCGAGACAACTCCGATATAAAGTTGTTTTTCCCTTCTCCCCGTCTGCACACACGTCGGTAAATCGACGCTTCGGAAACACGTCATTGATTCTGATACTCTGATTGGTCACTGCCCCCCCCCCCCACCCCCCCCCCCCCCTGTGGATACAGTTGAAGCTCTCCCCAGTCACGTGTAGTCGACAGTATGCTACAGTTATAATACGGTATTATTCATGTGTGTGGTCTTCCACTTGATTATCAGTTAATAATTTAGCCGCATACCTGGTCGCCAACATGGTACAGGGACAATTTATGTTGCTACGTCAGAGTTCCCTGTGACACGAAGAGAGGAGGGAGAGTCAGACCCAGTTCTTATTATAGCTCACCGAACCCTTCGGTGACTGCCGTAATGTGTACATCCGTATTCTACCGATTCGGGATTCTAGAACCGCATAGATTAGTTCATAAATAAGACTCGAATACATTTCGAGATATTTTTTTTGCTATTGGTAGATTGAGGTCGCTGAAAGGTTGAAACATCGGTGTTAACGGGAATGAAGGAGGGTGCGCGAGGTCTGATCCGGCGCCATAACGATTCGGATCACCTTGGTGACATGGTCATAGTAGTAACTGACAGAATATGGCACGAGGGGGGTTTTGGTTTAGAGAAAAAAGTTGTTTGTTTTGGTGACAATTACCAGGTTCTATTCTTTCAGAAGACCTATGGCAAGATACATGTGTAGTAAACAACAATAATAATGAATGCTCCAATAATTAAATCATGTATATAATGTATTATTAGTTGTACATTTAGCTAATTTCTAACAGTATTTTAGATTTTTTTTCTCGCACATGTTCATTCTTCATTCTGGTTAACAGGTTATTTCCGCCCGGTGTGTTTCTCTCCACCTACTCAATCTCTATCATTCTAGATGGTAAATAAGAACAAGTGAATCATCTTCAAACCCATGTTTAAACATCATATCACGCTAAAATTATCTTGATTGCCATATGCCTATTTAACAGTAGTCCAAAGTTTGTGCATGTTCCATTTGTTCCATCAGTTTACACTTGTGAGCATACTCAGACCCCTTGACTTTTTCCACGTTTTGTTAAGTTATTCTAAATGTATTTTTATTTCTCACCAATTTACACATAATACCTCATAATGACCAAGCCAAAACAAGTTTTTAGAAAAATGTTTAAAACTAAGTGCATGTTCTTCAACCGATCGATGCCCGCACCCGCCCGCCCGCCCGACTAGCATCACTACTCTGGACGGCTCTGACTTGGAATATGTGGACAACTACAAATACCTAGGTGTCTGATTAGACTGTAAACTCTCCTTCCTGACTCATGTTGAGCATCTCCAATCCAATATTACACCTAGAATCGGCTCCCTTTTTCGCAACAAAGCCTCCTTCACTCACGCTGCCAAACATACCCTTGTAAAACTGACCATCCTACCGATCCTCGACTTCGGCGATGTAATTTACAAAATAACCTCAAACACTCTACTCAGCAAACTGGATGCAGTCATTTGACATATTAGAATTTAGAAGAAGATAAGAGGCAGAGAAAGGCAGAAGGGTCGATTTAAACCCTGGGGTCTCTGTCAGAGTCACATACAGTAAATCAAATCTGCATAGTTTTTTCATAGGAACATGAAGCGAGGCGGCCGGAAGTTGGTATGTGAGAAGAGGGAGTGTTACCACTAAACCACGGCTCTACAATCAAAGAATAAGACAGTTTTTTTTTGTTTTGTTTTACACATCAACATTGATCTGGTCAACAACAATTCCGATGAGACAAGATAGTAGCTACTGAAAACAATTGGATACCACGAAATTGGGGAGAAAGGGGTCAAATATAAACAGAAATACCTTAAATACATACATACATAATTTACATAAGTATTCAGACCCTTTGCTATGAGACTCCAAATTGAGCTCAGGTGGATCCTGTTTCCATTGATCATCCTTGAGATGTTTCTACAACTTGATTGGAGTACACCTGTGGTAAATTCAAATTAATTGGACATGATTTGGAAAGGCACACACCTGTCTATATAAGGTCTCACAGTTGACAGTGTATGTCAGAGCAAAAACCAAACCATGAGGTCGAAGGAATTGTCCGTAGAGCTCCGAGACAGGATTGTGTCGAGGCACAGATCTGGGGAAGGGTACCAAAACATTTCTGCAGCATTTAAGGTCCGCAACAATACAGTGGCCTCCATCATTCTTAAATGGAGGAAGTTTGGTGGCCCAGCCAGAGCCCTCAAGTGGCCCAGCCAGAGCCCGGACTTGAAACCGATCTAACATCTCTGAAGAGACCTGAAAATAGCTGTGCAGCGACGCTCCCCATCCAACCTGAGAGGATCTGCAGAGAAGAATGGGAGAAACTCCCCAAATACAGGTGTGCCAAGCTTGTAACGTCATACCCCAAGAAGACTCGAGGTTGTAATCGCTGACAAAGATGCTTCAACAAAGTACTGAGTAAAGGGTCTGAATACTTCTGTAAATGTGATAATTCAGTTTTTTATTTTTTAATAAATTAGCAAAAATGTCTAAAAACCTGTTTTTAGCTTTGTCATTATGGAGTATGTGTGTGTAGCTAAGTAGTGCACTACTTCTGGAATAAAGTTACATTTGGGACGCAACCAATACTATTCCTAAAAACATTATGCACAAGACCATCACAAACAAAGTAACAGAAAATATGTTCTGGCAGAATGACACATCAGTATCTCTTCACCTAAAAACATTTAAAATGTTCAATCCAACAAAAGAGTAAAACACACTAACACAAATACAGGCCTACTAGGAAAAAAAATAAAATTGTCCAGTTAAAATGGCACTTTGGTCTAGAAAAACTAAAACTACATACAGAAAATGATTAATAATTTAACGAGAGCTTGTCATGAAGCAAATGTGGCAGTCGGTAGACCTTTGTTAAAAACACTAGTACTGTCAAAAGTCTGATGCCCCGTAACCACAGCAACAGCGATGTGAGGACTACAGGTCAAATAATAAAACAATGCTGCCGAGGCCTAGTGGTTAGAGCGTTGGACTAGTAACCGGAAGGTTGCAAGTTCAAACCCCCGAGCTGACAAGGTACAAATCTGTCATTCTGCCCCTGAACAGGCAGTTAACCCACTGTTCCTAGACCAGTTAACCCACTGTTCCTAGACCAGTTAACCCACTGTTCCTAGGCCGTCATTGTAAATAAGAACGTGTTCTTAACTGACTTGCCTAGTTAAATAAAGGTAAAATAAAAAACACGAGTCATATCCATGTAGGTAAATTAAGATGAAGCATCTGACTGCTTTTTAAATGAAACATTGATAATCACTTAAAAGATGTCAACGAGTCGCGTATATATCTAGCAGTCCTAGTTCAAGTCAATCAACTTGAGAAGCAAATAAAAGTTAAGACCCCCCCCCCCCCCCCCCAGTATTCTAAAAACTAAAAAACAAACAAATGTATATTGACAACTAGCTAGTTTCCCACAACCATTTTCTCAAAGACCACTGCAGACAACAGAACCCATAGACTAAACTGGAGCATTTAAATAGCCAACAGTTCATTGTCTGTAGATATTGTTGTTGGGGGGGGGGGGTTCAGTAAAAAGGAAAATAAAATAAATAGGCTAAGTGTTGCAGTTACAGGTAATGACCACAAGGTGTCATCATGTGAGCTCATCTGACAGTGGGAACAGCAACATCCTGACTTGACTATATCATACGGTTCACCTTGTCAAACTAATTACATTTATTATAGGTGAATTAGTTCACTGGTTTAAACTAACAGCACCTTTCAGTTTGGGATGATCTCATTACAATATGTGAAGAAATAACAGAACACACAAATAGAAGGAAAAACAACATTTTAAATCCAATTTAAAACCAGGATGGGCCTAGTAAACCATAAAGGAAGGATAGGAGGATTGAATGATTTGAGGGAATATCAAGACGAAGTGAATTTAGGAAATGGTGGGAATATATTGATGTGAAAATCTAAAAATGGTAGGCTATCCTCGTCTATAGCTTCTACAATAGTGTATAATGTATAAAAAAATATATTGCTTTACCTAAAAGTAAGTAACACGTGTATTTTATTAAATGAACCCATGTCAAGATTTGCAGAATATTTACAGATTGGATAAATTCATACTTTGGGTGATTTTTCTGTCCCCCAAAACAGCACCAAACCTCAAAATAAATAAATAAAGATTTAGTCACGACATAATGAGTGCGAGATATCTTGTGACGTTGTGTACGTTCACACGTTAACCATCACCCAGACAGCCACGCCCCGGGGGAGGGGCAGTATTCCAAACTTTTTAATTTTTTTTTTATAAATGCCTGTCGACCCCAAATGTTGTGGCTAATTTGGGAAAACGTTGTATGTGTTTACAAGAGCCGTTTTGAAAATGTTAACCTTTTCTTTGCATCACAGAGTTACTTACGGGGGTTTAAAAATGATTTACATGACAGACCACCACTTAAAATCATTATTCTCCATCATCCCAGAGAACAGAGTAAGACGAACAATAACAGAGGACAAGTGAAGAGAGAGTGCAGAACACAACACCAATATGTAATCCATAAATGTGACTAGTAGGTGTCACCAAACAGAGGAATAACGACCCTGAAAGGGACTCTGGTCTCTCAGTCAGTCAGAGTCGTTTGTAAAAGGTTGTGGAAAAGGCAGAATGTTATTGTCTGTCTTGTGTCCCTGTTAGTCCGTCTATAGTGTGTGTGTGTGTGTGTGTGTGTGTCTCAGCACACACACACGGTGGCCTTGCCGTGTTGCTGCTGGAAGAGCGTGGGGGAACTGTTGGTAGGGGGCGGAGTCAGAGACTGTTTCTGGTCCTTTCCTCCACCGCCTTTCGGCCCCACCAACGTTCCCTCGCCATTCCTCCTCCGGTTCCTCTTGGCGGACGGGACTGGGTTGGGTGACGTGTCATCATCTAGAGTCCGTTTGCCGCCGGGCGTCCTGGCGGTGACGTCACTAAGCTCCTCCCCCGGGGCGGGGCTGTCTGTCGTCAGGGGGAAACCGGTGCGGGAGTCGTCAGAGTCTGAGAGGGCCGGGTCAAAGGGATCTGATTGGGCCAGGACGTACAGGCTGCTCCCTGATAGGCCGTGTCCACGCTCCAGGGTCGGAAGGAGCTCACACACAGCAGACGACATGTCCATGTCTGGAACCTAGAGAGAGACAGAGAGAGACAGAGACAGAAAAACAGAAAGAGAGAAAGACAGAGGGGGGCAGAGAGAAACAGAGGGAGAGACAGAAAAACAGAAAGACAGAGAGAGAGAGAGAGAGAGAGAGGGGGGCAGAGGGAGAGAGAAAGACAGAGGGGGACAGAGAGAAATAGAGGGGGACAGAGGTATTTCAGACAGTACTAATGAAGTAGTAATTATGATTTACCCCAAATAGCACCCTATTTTTCCACAGTGCACTACATAGAGAATAGAGTGCCATTTTTGGACACACAACCTTACAAGTCCCTCTGCTCTGTACCTTGACGAGTGGTGTGTTGGAGTGGGAGTCCGATGCGGGGCCACAGTGTTGTCCCTCGGCCAGGTTCAGCAGCACCTCCTCGTGGTGGAGAGGTTCCTGAGGGACACCCGGCTCCTGCAGGGCGATGACGATGGCCGACGTGTTGTCCGCACGCAGCATCCTCTGGCGCCACCGCAGGAGGGCGTGGCTCACCAGCTGGCGAGCGCTGGACACCCCGCACGGCGCCTAGGAGAGAGAGAGGGAGGTTTGTTTACAGTAGTTGTGTGATTTAAAAATAAATGTATGATCATGTGGGTCATACAATAATTTAATTTATCATACCAGGCTGTGTTCAGCAGGGAAAAACGTTTCAAAACAGAGTGATACCTAAACCAATAAGAAACAGAATATATATATATTTTTTTCCCCCCGTTGCAAAATGTTTTGACCTACTGAACAGCACACTGACGTTTAGCACCACGACTCACCATGGCCTCATCGTTGTCCTGGCACATGGAGACGGCGTCCTGGGGGGGCACCATGTTCCACAGCCCGTCACTGCCCAGGATGATGTAACGGTGTTTATGGGGGTCAAGGGTCAGAACACAGGTGTCTGGCTCCGGGGACACGACAAACTCTCCGCTGTAGAAGTCATAGCTCCACAGGTCCCCTATAGGGGCAGAATATATTTAAATAAAATGATCCTCGTCTCACAAGGAAACACTGGATAGCAAAGGGAAAGGAGAAGTAGAGGGGGTTTTACACATATCCACAGTAATTTACAGTAACTGGACAAAAAGGAAGATGAAATGCCTCGTTGCCGGTCTTGCTGTTCCCAAACATAGTTATATGTGGGCTCTTTATGTCTGGGAAGAGCAAAACAGTGAACAGTGAGCCTCCCCCCTATGGAAAACAGTGAGCATCCCCCTATGGAAAACAGAGAGCCTCCCCCTATGGAAAACAGTGAGCCTCCCCCTATGGAAAACAGTGAGCCTCCCCCCATGGAAAACAGTGAGCCTCCCCCTATGGAAAACAGAGAGCATCCCCCTATGGAAAACAGTGAGCATCCCCCTATGGAAAACAGTGAGCCTCCCCCTATGGAAAACAGTGAGCCTCCCCCTATGGAAAACAGTGAGCCTCCCCCCATGGAAAACAGTGAACCTCCCCCTATGGAAAACAGAGAGCATCCCCCTATGGAAAACAGTGAGCCTCCCCCTATGGAAAACAGTGAGCCTCCCCCTATGGAAAACAGTGAGCCTCCCCCCTATGGAAAAGAGTGAGCATCCCCCCATGGAAAACAGTGAGCCTCCCCCCTATGGAAAACAGTGAGCCTCCCCCTATGGAAAACAGTGAGCCTCCCCCTATGGAAAACAGTGAGCCTCCCCCTATGGAAAACAGTGAGCATCCCCCTATGGAAAACAGTGAGCATCCCCCTATGGAAAACAGTGAGCATCCCCCTATGGAAAACAGTGAGCATCCCCCTATGGAAAACAGTGAGCCTCCCCCTATGGAAAACAGTGAGCCTCCCCCTATGGAAAACAGTGAGCCTCCCCCTATGGAAAACAGTGAGCCTCCCCCTATGGAAAACAGTGAGCCTCCCCCTATGGAAAACAGTGAGCCTCCCCCTATGGAAAACAGTGAGCCTCCCCCCTATGGAAAACAGTGAGCCTCCCCTATGGAAAACAGAGAGCCTCCCCCTATGGAAAACAGAGAGCCTCCCCCTATGGAAACAGAGAGCCTCCCCCTATGGAAAACAGTGAGCATCCCTCTATGGAAAACAGTGAGCATCCCCCTATGGAAAACAGTGAGCACCCCCCTATGGAAAACAGTGAGCCTCCCCCTATGGAAAACAGTGAGCCTCCCCCTATGGAAAACAGTGAGCATCCCTCTATGGAAAACAGAGAGCATCCTCTATGGAAAACAGTAAGCGTCCCCCTATGGAAAACAGAGAGCATCCTCTATGGAAAACAGTGAGCGTCCCCCTATGGAAAACAGAGAGCCTCCCCCTATGGAAAACAGAGAGCCTCCCCCTATGGAAAACAGAGAGCCTCCCCCTATGGAAAACAGAGAGCATCCTCTATGGAAAACATTGAACATCCCCCTATAGAAAGAAGCATACCTGTGAAACCGACTCTGAGAAACAAGGGAATTTATGTCAAGTGTAGTGCAGTGCTTCACTTTGCTCCCCAACCAGAGTGTTAAGATGTTAGATTTTTACAGTGTAAAGAAAATCTAGGAACTGGAGACAAACTAGGTGTTCTTTAGGAATGTGCAGAGAGATGAGGAAAACTCCGGAAAAACGTTTGCAAAGAAAACAAACCTGCTTCTCCAAAAAACAAGAAACGTCAAAAAATGTATTTAGAGAGAAAAAAAAAAGAAGTTTAAATCCATACTGAACAAAAATATACGCCGTGTTGGTCCCGTGTTTCATGAGCTGAAATAAAAGATCCCAGAAATGTTCCATATGGACAAGAAACCTTATTTCTCTCAAATGTTGTGTGCAATTTGTGTACATCCCTGTTAGTGAGCATTTCTCCTTTGCCTAGATAATCCAACCACCTGACAGGTGTGGCATATCAAGAAGCTGATTAAACATCTTGATAATTCCCTAGATGCACCTTGTGCAGGGGACAATAAAAGGCCGCTCTAAAATGTAGTTTTGTCACACAACACAATGACACAGATGACTCCAGTTGAGGTAGCAGCTGGGAGGAGGTGCTCTTATTCTCCACGGACCACAAGTATGCTGACAAGAGCATCCTGCCTGGTGCAGAGCTCAACAAGGCCTATGGTGTCACCACTACCGTGTCTCACCACCTTGACCTGGATGAGGGCAAGGTTCTTGGCAGTCTGGTGAAGTACACTTCCAAGCAAGGGCTTTGGGATGGAGATGCAATATGGCAGTCGTGCCAACATATCTCATCAGCCACCTGGTGGAAGGGACTTTGTGGATCTGAGGCTCTTTCCCCTGTTGCCTTCATCATCCTCCAAATCCCACCAACATCAGCTGCCTCAGAGCGCCATAGCGTACATTTTTTGGGGTATTATTTCACCTTTATTTAACCAGATAGGCTAGTTGAGAACAAGTTCTCATTTACAACTGTGACCTGGCCAAGATAAAGCAAAGCAGTGTGACAAAAACAACAACACATGGAGTAAAACAAACATACAAACAACAACACAGAGTTACACATGGAATAAACAAACATACAAACAACAACACAGAGTTACACATGGAATAAACAAACATACAAACAACAACACAGAGTTACACATGGAATAAACAAACATACAAACAACAACACGGAGTTACACATAAACAAACATACAAACAACAACACAGAGTTACACATGGAATAAACAAACATACAAACAACAACACGGAGTTACACATAAACAAACATACAAACAACAACACAGAGTTACACATGGAATAAACAAACATACAAACAACACAGAGTTACACATGGAATAAACAAACATACAAACAACAACACGGAGTTACACATAAACAAACATACAAACAACAACACAGAGTTACACATGGAATAAACAAACATACAAACAACAACACGGAGTTACACATAAACAAACATACAAACAACAACACAGAGTTACACATGGAATAAACAAACATACAAACAACAACACGGAGTTACACATAAACAAACATACAAACAACAACACAGAGTTACACATGGAATAAACAAACATACAAACAACAACACGGAGTTACACATAAACAAACATACAAACAACAACACAGAGTTACACATGGAATAAACAAACATACAAACAACAACACGGAGTTACACATAAACAAACATACAAACAACAACACAGAGTTACACATGGAATAAACAAACATACAAACAACAACACGGAGTTACACATAAACAAACATACAAACAACAACACGGAGTTACACATGGAATAAACAAAACATACAAACAACAACACGGAGTTACACATAAACAAACATACAAACAACAACACGGAGTTACACATGGAATAAACAAACATACAAACAACAACACGGAGTTACACATGGAATAAACAAAACATACAAACAACAACACGGAGTTACACATGGAATAAACAAACATACAAACAACAACACGGAGTTACACATAAACAAACATACAAACAACAACACGGAGTTACACATGGAATAAACAAAACATACAAACAACAACACGGAGTTACACATAAACAAACATACAAACAACAACACGGAGTTACACATGGAATAAACAAAACATACAAACAACAACACGGAGTTACACATGGAATAAACAAACATACAAACAACAACACGGAGTTACACATGGAATAAACATATAGTCAAATAACACAATAATAAAATCTGTATACAGTGTATGCAAATGAAGTAAGAAGGTAAGGTGTATACAGTGTATGCAAATGAAGTAAGAAGGTAAGGTGTATACAGTGTATGCAAATGAAGTAAGAAGGTAAGGCAATAAATAGGCCATTAGTGGCGAAGTAATTACAATTTAGCAGATTTACACTGAAGTGATAGATGTGCAGATGAGGATGTGCAGGTAGAAATACTGGATTTGCCTAGCACTACGTGCCTCTGAGTGAGGCAACTCCTGTTCAAGTGCAACTAAATGTCCATGATTTGGTGAATCTGTTCGGACTGAACTGGCCAGAGGGACAACTCCAAAATAATAAAGGTTTCAGGTAACAGGGAGAAACATTAACAAAATTATCAAACTATTTCCAGAAAAATGTCTGTGGAGATTTAAGACAACAACAACATACCCAGAGCTCTGGCCACAGCCAGGAAAGGGATCTGGTCGATGACGGTGCTCCTCCGGACGGGGCCGTTATGAGTCAGCCTGGGTCTCTTCCACACCACCCTGTTCACACCAGACTTCTTTATAACACTGGAGATAGGAGGAAGAGAGAGACAGGAGAATTATCTCACTGGAGATAGGAGAGAGAGACATACAGGATAATTATCTCACTGGAGATAGGAGAGAGAGACAGACAGGAGAATTATCTCACTGGAGATAGGAGGAAGAGAGACAGACAGGAGAACTATATCACTGGAGATAGGAGGAAGAGAGACAGTCAGGATAATTATCTCACTGGAGATAGGAGGAAGAGAGACAGTCAGGATAATTATCTCACTGGAGATAGGAGGAAGAGAGACAGACAGGAGAATTATCTCACTGGAGATAGGAGGAAGAGAGACAGACAGGAGAATTATCTCACTGGAGATAGGAGGAAGAGAGACAGACAGGAGAATTATCTCACTGGAAATAGGAGGAAGAGAGACAGACAGGAGAATTATCACACTGGAGATAGGAGGAAGAGAGACAGACAGGAGAATTATCTCACTGGAAATAGGAGGAAGAGAGACAGACAGGAGAATTATCACACTGGAGATAGGAGGAAGAGAGACAGACAGGAGAATTATCTCACTAGAGATAGGAGGAAGAGAGACAGACAGGAGAATTATATCACTGGAGATAGGAGAGAGACAGACAGGACAGTTATCATAGACATTTAGTAAGGTAGTGATGAAGTAGTAGTTATGATTTAGCCAGTCCGTGTCACAAAAGGCATTACATTTATAGTTGACTACCTGCGACCAGGCTCTAGATAAGGGAATAGGGAGTTAATTTATAGTTGACTACCTGTGACCAGGCTCTAGATAAGGAATAGGGAGTTAATTTATAGTTGACTACCTGTGACCAGGCTCTAGATAAGGAATAGGGAGTTCATTTATAGTTGACTACCTGTGACCAGGCTCTAGATAAGGGAATAGGGAGTTAATTTATAGTTGACTACCTGTGACCAGGCTCTAGATAAGGAATAGGGAGTTCATTTATAGTTGACTACCTGTGACCAGGCTCTAGATAAGGGAATAGGGAGTTCATTTATAGTTGACTACCTGTGACCAGGCTCTAGATAAGGAATAGGGAGTTCATTTATAGTTGACTACCTGTGACCAGGCTCTAGATAAGGGAATAGGGAGTTAATTTATAGTTGACTACCTGTGACCAGGCTCTAGATAAGGAATAGGGAGTTCATTTATAGTTGACTACCTGTGACCAGGCTCTAGATAAGGAATAGGGAGTTCATTTATAGTTGACTACCTGTGACCAGGCTCTAGATAAGGGAATAGGGAGTTCATTTATAGTTGACTACCTGTGACCAGGCTCTAGATAAGGAATAGGGAGTTCATTTATAGTTCACTACCTGTGACCAGGCTCTAGATAAGGAATAGGGAGTTAATTTATAGTTGACTACCTGTGACCAGGCTCTAGATAAGGAATAGGGAGTTAATGTATAGTTGACTACCTGTGACCAGGCTCTAGATAAGGAATAGGGAGTTAATTTATAGTTGACTACCTGTGACCAGGCTCTAGATAAGGAATAGGGAGTTAATTTATAGTTGACTACCTGTGACCAGGCTCTAGATAAGGAATAGGGAGTTAATGTATAGTTGACTACCTGTGACCAGGCTCTAGATAAGGAATAGGGAGTTAATTTATAGTTGACTACCTGTGACCAGGCTCTAGATAAGGAATAGGGAGTTAATTTATAGTTGACTACCTGTGACCAGGCTCTAGATAAGGGAATAGGGAGTTAATTTATAGTTCACTACCTGTGACCAGGCTCTAGATAAGGGAATGGGGAGTTAATTTATAGTTCACTACCTGTGACCAGGCTCTAGATAAGGGAATGGGGAGTTAATTTATAGTTCACTACCTGTGACCAGGCTCTAGATAAGGGAATAGGGAGTTAATTTATAGTTCATTACCTGTGACCAGGCTCTAGATAAGGGAAAAGGGAGTTCATTTATAGTTGACTACCTGTGACCAGGCTCTAGATAAGGAATAGGGAGTTAATTTATAGTTCACTACCTGTGACCAGGCTCTAGATAAGGAATAGGGAGTTAATTTATAGTTGACTACCTGTGACCAGGCTCTAGATAAGGGAATAGGGAGTTAATTTATAGTTCACTACCTGTGACCAGGCTCTAGATAAGGAATAGGGAGTTAATTTATAGTTGACTACCTGCGACCAGGCTCTAGATAAGGGAATAGGGAGTTAATTTATAGTTGACTACCTGTGACCAGGCTCTAGATAAGGGAATAGGGAGTTCATTTATAGTTCACTACCTGCGACCAGGCTCTAGATAAGGAATAGGGAGTTAATTTATAGTTGACTACCTGTGACCAGGCTCTAGATAAGGGAATAGGGAGTTAATTTATAGTTCACTACCTGTGACCAGGCTCTAGATAAGGAATAGGGAGTTAATTTATAGTTGACTACCTGTGACCAGGCTCTAGATAAGGGAATGGGGAGTTAATTTATAGTTGACTACCTGTGACCAGGCTCTAGATAAGGGAATAGGGAGTTAATTTATAGTTCACTACCTGTGACCAGGCTCTAGATAAGGGAATGGGGAGTTAATTTATAGTTGACTACCTGTGACCAGGCTCTAGATAAGGGAATAGGGAGTTCATTTATAGTTCACTACCTGCGACCAGGCTCTAGATAAGGAATAGGGAGTTAATTTATAGTTGACTACCTGTGACCAGGCTCTAGATAAGGGAATAGGGAGTTAATTTATAGTTCACTACCTGTGACCAGGCTCTAGATAAGGAATAGGGAGTTAATTTATAGTTCACTACCTGTGACCAGGCTCTAGATAAGGGAATAGGGAGTTAATTTATAGTTGACTACCTGTGACCAGGCTCTAGATAAGGAATAGGGAGTTCATTTATAGTTGACTACCTGTGACCAGGCTCTAGATAAGGAATAGGGAGTTAATTTATAGTTGACTACCTGTGACCAGGCTCTAGATAAGGGAATAGGGAGTTAATTTATAGTTCACTACCTGTGACCAGGCTCTAGATAAGGAATAGGGAGTTAATTTATAGTTCACTACCTGTGACCAGGCTCTAGATAAGGAATAGGGAGTTCATTTATAGTTCACTACCTGTGACCAGGCTCTAGATAAGGGAATAGGGAGTTAATTTATAGTTGACTACCTGTGACCAGGCTCTAGATAAGGGAATAGGGAGTTCATTTATAGTTCACTACCTGTGACCAGGCTCTAGATAAGGAATAGGGAGTTCATTTATAGTTCACTACCTGTGACCAGGCTCTAGATAAGGGAATAGGGAGTTAATTTATAGTTGACTACCTGTGACCAGGCTCTAGATAAGGGAATAGGGAGTTAATTTATAGTTGACTACCTGTGACCAGGCTCTAGATAAGGAATAGGGAGTTAATTTATAGTTCACTACCTGTGACCAGGCTCTAGATAAGGAATAGGGAGTTAATTTATAGTTCACTACCTGTGACCAGGCTCTAGATAAGGAATAGGGAGTTAATTTATAGTTGACTACCTGTGACCAGGCTCTAGATAAGGGAATAGGGAGTTAATTTATAGTTCATTACCTGTGACCAGGCTCTAGATAAGGAATGGGGAGTTAATTTATAGTTGACTACCTGTGACCAGGCTCTAGATAAGGAATAGGGAGTTAATTTATAGTTCATTACCTGTGACCAGGCTCTAGATAAGGGAATAGGGAGTTAATTTATAGTTGACTACCTGTGACCAGGCTCTAGATAAGGAATAGGGAGTTAATTTATAGTTCATTACCTGTGACCAGGCTCTAGATAAGGAATAGGGAGTTCATTTATAGTTGACTACCTGTGACCAGGCTCTAGATAAGGAATAGGGAGTTCATTTATAGTTCACTACCTGTGACCAGGCTCTAGATAAGGAATAGGGAGTTAATTTATAGTTGACTACCTGTGACCAGGCTCTAGATAAGGGAATAGGGAGTTAATTTATAGTTCACTACCTGTGACCAGGCTCTAGATAAGGGAATAGGGAGTTAATTTATAGTTCACTACCTGTGACCAGGCTCTAGATAAGGAATAGGGAGTTAATTTATAGTTCACTACCTGTGACCAGGCTCTAGATAAGGAATAGGGAGTTAATTTATAGTTCACTACCTGTGACCAGGCTCTAGATAAGGGAATAGGGAGTTAATTTATAGTTCACTACCTGTGACCAGGCTCTAGATAAGGAATAGGGAGTTAATTTATAGTTCACTACCTGTGACCAGGCTCTAGATAAGGAATAGGGAGTTAATTTATAGTTCACTACCTGTGACCAGGCTCTAGATAAGGGAATGGGGAGTTAATTTATAGTTGACTACCTGTGACCAGGCTCTAGATAAGGGAATAGGGAGTTAATTTATAGTTCACTACCTGTGACCAGGCTCTAGATAAGGGAATAGGGAGTTAATTTATAGTTGACTACCTGTGACCAGGCTCTAGATAAGGGAATAGGGAGTTAATTTATAGTTCACTACCTGCGACCAGGCTCTAGATAAGGGAATAGGGAGTTAATGTATAGTTCACTACCTGTGACCAGGCTCTAGATAAGGGATAGGGAGTAACTTAGTAGCATAAAATTGTTCCAAACTTGCTCGATAACCTTTATTTCAATTGGCTGGTTGATCTAATAACACGTATGCACAATATAGTGTCAGTAAACTGCTACGATGCTGATGACTAGTCTGGCAAGAGTCTTAAAGTCACTGGGGGGAAATCACCCCAAGCTCACTTTCTCTGTGGGCATCACTGGCTTCATCCCAAATAGTACCCCCCCCCCATTCTCCGTAGTGCACTAGTTATGACCAGGGACATTTGGGACGCACACTATGTGTTCCTTATCTGAAGGAGATCGCTCTACGGTAGTGAGTTTACCCGGCGTCTGTCCAGCCCTCTAGTCTAGTCACCCAGTCAGTTCTACAGTAGTCTAGTTACCCAGTCAGTTCTACAGTAGTCTAGTCACCCAGTCAGTTCTACAGTAGTCTAGTCACCCAGTCAGTTCTACAGTAGTCTAGTCACCCAGTCAGTTCTACAGTAGTCTAGTCACCCAGTCAGTTCTACAGTAGTCTAGTCACCCAGTCAGTTCTACAGTAGTCTAGTCACCCAGTCAGTTCTACAGTAGTTTGTCCATCCCTCTAGTCACCCAGTCTGTTCTACAGTAGTCTAGTCACCCAGTCAGTTCTACAGTAGTCTGTCCATCCCTCTAGTCTAGTCACCCAGTCAGTTCTACAGTAGTCTGTCCATCCCTCTAGTCTAGTCACCCAGTCAGTTCTACAGTAGTCTGTCCATCCCTCTAGTCTAGTCACCCAGTCAGTTCTACAGTAGTCTAGTCACCCAGTCAGTTCTACAGTAGTCTAGTCACCCAGTCAGTTCTACAGTAGTCTGTCCATCCCTCTAGTCTAGTCACCCAGTCAGTTCTACAGTAGTCTGTCCATCCCTCTAGTCTAGTCACCCAGTCAGTTCTACAGTAGTCTGTCCATCCCTCTAGTCTAGTCACCCAGTCAGTTAGAGTTTTTCTGTTGTTTCCCACCAAGCAGGCATAGATGCTACAATGCTTCATCTGACTGAGTTTGCATTAGAATAGATAATGTTGTCACCCAAAGCAGACAAGAGTTTAAGTTGCTATTGTGCAAGAGAGAGATAGAGGGAGACATGTTTTTTGTCACAAACCCATTCTCTTGTCATAGGGGCTGTTGTTTTGGATGCACAGTCACATGAGGGTACGGTTATTGGGAGCCCTAGTACAGTATTATATGTTAGGCTAGTCTGTCAGACAGACTAAACATTAATGTTGAGTTGGCCGGCTAGACAACTAACCTAATAGGGTAGTATGTGTCAGTAAGCCTTACCTGCCCCCCAGCCCTTCGATGCGTTCCCTCTCCTTGGGCAGCTCAGGCTTGTGGTCCTGTGTAACCTCCACGGCCTTGATGAACTGGTCTGTGAGGTCATCCTGGACCCCCAGCACTATGGCAGAGTCTCCTACGTGGGCCACGTACATTCGGTTCCCCCGGATGACCACGACACTGGCCGTGGTGCCTGAGGTGCTGGGAAGCCCTGTGAGAGTTTTGGGCCATTCGGCTGCAGAGGGAGGGAGAGAGAACATGTTGAACTATTGGAACTTGCCCAGCCTTAGAAGTAGCCTTCAGACTAGCCTACTTCCCTGCAATAACATGGCCCCTGAATATAACAACATTTAGGAAGGAACCCCTGTTCCTGGAGAGAGACCCTCCTGTTGGTTTTAACTCCAACCCTGTTCCTGGAGAGATACCGTCCTGTTGGTTTTAACTCCAACCCTGTTCCTGGAGAGTTACCCTCCTGTAGGTTTTAACTCCAACCCTGTTCCTGGATAGCTACCCTCCTGTAGGTTTTAATTCCAACCCTGTTCCTGGAGAGATACCCTCCTGTAGGTTTTAACTCCAACCCTGTTCCTGGAGAGAGACCCTCCTGTAGGTTTTAACTCCAACCCTGTTCCTGGAGAGATACCCTCCTGTTGGTTAACTCCAACCCTGTTCCTGGAGAGAAACCCTCCTGTAGATTTTAACTCCAACCCTGTTCCTGGAAAACTACCCTTCTGTTGGTTTTAACTCCAACAGGATTGGGCAGCCCCTGATATAGGGAACGGGATTGGACAGCCCCTGATTTAGGGAACGGGATTGGACAGCCCCTGATTTAGGGAACGGGATTGGACAGCCCCTGATTTAGGGAACGGGATTGGATAGCCCCTGATATAGGGAACGGGATTGGGCCCCCGTTCCAGCATTGGGGAACATCCTGCGCCCCCACCTTGTCTATATCTATGGGTACAAGCATTATTCATGACACAAACTGTCCACACCCCCTCTGGGTGGCAGACGGTAAAAGTTTAAAGGTTTAAAGCTCATTTCCTGCAATTCTACACGTTTTGTCACACGGGGTGCAAAGAAAATATTGCAGTTTTAACAATAATTTTCTTTCAGTTCTATACACTTTGCCATGTCTAATGTTTTTTTATTCGTGTGATATTTCAGTGACTCAAACATTACAAACGAAGCTATAAAAAAATTAAAAAAACATTAGCTGACATGGGAGAGTTTTAATCTGGACATTTCTGACTAGTTATAAATTATCTCTCTAAGTTAGACAATGACAAGAGGAACGGATGATACACTGCCCATATTAGAAATTGTACCTTGTACATTCTACCATTACAACTTTCAAGAGTAAGGTTTAAAACAGTGGCGGTTGGTGACGTTTAAGATAAGGGAGGACGATTATTTTGTTTTTAATTACCACGGCCTTGTTTCTATTACTGCACATTGGATGACTGTCATTCATATTCCATTCACCCAGTTAGTTCAATGTAACATCGATTGAGTTAGGCTACTACATGATACTCTAATTTTCCATATACCCATCATGAGGTTGTTACTGTACAACCTAGCCTATGAATCAAAGTTTACAACGTAGGTGCACAGGTCAAGAGAAACACTTGACTAATCAAGGTGACAGACAGTGACACATTCAATACCTCCTCGCACTCTTCCCTGTATCTAGCTGATCTAGGGTGTATTCATTAGTCATAACAGTTGCAAACGAGAGTTTCTATTGGACAAATTCAGGTATGTTTATCCAAGTTTAGTTCCGTTTAAGAAACGTTTTTTTTTTTCAACAGAATCGGCGGAATGAATACACCCCTGATCACACGCAAACACAGTGCACTTTCAGAGCAGCCACATACAAACAGCATGATCATTTTGCTCGTTAATTCCTTTTCGCATCTACGCGTTGTCCTCCTCTCACCTTCTCCCTTCGCTTGTGGACATCAGTGCACAACACAGCAGCGGTTTGTGACCAGGCGGAAAAACCTTTCTAAGCCAAACCTTCATATTAGAACCACGACACAACATCGTTGTCACCATTTTAGCTAACATCAGTTAACATAGAACTAGAACTAAGGCGTTATTAAACCTGCTACAATGGATGCAGTACAGTGTACAGTCAGCAAGAAGCTTAGCAGTTGCACAGGCAGGCCCTGGTGGTAATACATGTATAAAACACAAATGCTTACCTTGACTTGGAAGAGTTTTAGTGTTGGATAGCCATAGCTAGCTAGCTAACATAGCATCCCTCTCTGTTGGATAGCCATAGCCAGTTAGCTAACATAGCATCCCTCTCTGTTGGATAGCCATCGCTAGCTAGCTAACATAGCATCTCTCTCTGTTGGATAGCCATAGCCAGTTAGCTAAAGTAGCATCCCTCTCTGTTGGATACCCATAGCTAGCTAGCTAACATAGCATCCCTCTCTGTTGGATAGCGATAGCCAGTTAGATAACATAGCATCCCTCTCTGTTGGATAGCCATAGCCAGTTAGCTAACATAGCATCGCTCTCTGTTAGATAGCCATAGCCAGTTAGCTAACATAGCATCCCTCTCTGTTGGATAGCCATAGCCAGTTAGCCAACATAGCATCCCTCTCTGTTGGATAGCCATAGCCAGTTAGCTAACATAGCATCCCTCTCTGTTGGATAGCCATAGCCAGTTAGCTAACATAGCATCCCTCTCTGTTGGTTAGCCATAGCCAGTTAGCTAACATAGCATCCCTCTCTGTTGGATAGCCATAGCCAGTTAGCTAACATAGCATCCCTCTCTGTTGGATAGCCATAGCCAGCTAGCTAACATAGCATCCCTCTCTGTTGGATAGCCATAGCCAGTTAGCTAACATAGCATCCCTCTCTGTTGGATAGCCATAGCCAGTTAGCTAACATAGCATCCCTCTCTGTTGGATAGCCTTAGCCAGCTAGCTAACATGGCATCCCTCTCTGTTTGAGCCGGGTGTTTGAGTAGGCTAAATTAGCAAGCTGCAACAAAATGTCTCTCTCGCGTGTCTCCTTCATTTTTGACCAAATTAATTTGTTTAAAAACTGTTAAATTATTGTCTTTCTCCCTTTTTTGAGTCAACTACTCGCAACATGTTATGCACTGCAGCGCTCGCTAGCTATAGCTTATGCTTTCAGCACTAGATTCATTCTCTGATCCTTTGATTGGGTGGAAGACATGTCAGTTCATGCTGCAAGAGCTCCGATAGGATGGAGGACATCCTCCGGAAGTTGTCATAATTACTGTGTAAGTATTTGGAAGGGGGTGAAAGCCATGAGCCTCCTAGGTTTTTTGTATTGAAGTCACTGTACCCAGTGAAGGACGGAAACCAGCTATTCCTCCGGCTACACCATGGTGCTACCCTACAGAGAGCTGTTGAGGCTACTGTAGAACTTCATTGCAAAACAGTGTGTTTTTAATCAATTATTTGGTGACGTGAATATATTTAGTATAGTTGTATCTTTAATGTTTCACTATTGGTATTTTTAAATTCACTGAGGACCCCTTCCACTTCCGATGAGCCTCCACTGGTTGAAAGCCAGACTGAGTGGTGGTGACGTGCCCCAGAGTTTGGAAACCACCGGTGTGGAGCAGACTGGGTACTGGTGACTTGACAGGGCAGTTGAAAGACCCAGAACAGATCGCTGACGACTGCCCTAAAATACAACTGCCCTCACAGCTGATAAGCCAAGAGACTACTTAATCAAACGGATAAGAGGGGGATGGGGGACGCATTGGTTTTTACAAATCTCTCCAACATTATCAGATGTCACATGCTGCCTGACCTGCCTACTACAGTAATAAACATGATTTGGTATAACATCGATGTCAAGAAACCGTCGCGACCTCTTTCCAAACCCATTGTCATCCCTATCGAAGGCAAACAGAGGAGGAAGACAACCATGTAAAATGCCCATTCACAGAGCCCCGCACAGCCGCCTGTCCGTGTGACCTGATAAGCTGGGGGGGTGAGATAGACATCCCATGATTCCTCTTTCTTTGCTCTACTACTGACAGATGGCCAGCAGTGGTAGGTTTATTTGTATGGTCAAGCCAGAGAACCCAAACCACACATTCAGCAACATCGAGCCTGCGGTGGTCATTTCATTCGTAGCTAAATGCATGAGATGTGAAAACAAATCCCAATATACATATTTAGCTTGACACATGGGTGATTCTAACTTACGCAGCTTTTTCCACATGGCATGGTGGCAGGCAACGAAACCTTTACGAATAGCTGCACACACTTCCTCGTCATCCTTGGACCAAAAGCCCCGCTGTTTCTTGATGAATTCCCATAAATAGTCCCGTGCAAACTGCGCTGCCTCTCGGCCTCCGTGGCCATCAAACACCGCGAAGAAAGCCACCGAGCGCTGGGGCCGGTTATCGCTCTCCGCCGGTGTACTCTCCACTGTCGAAACTGCCAGTGCAACTGCAGCACAACTTTGGTCCCCATTTTGTACATTTTGTGTCCATGCAGCTGTAGTGGAGGCAGATAGAGGCTCGTTGTGTACAGTCCGATCAGGCTGCTCGTTTTCAGGCACAATGTCGACCGTCGAGCTATCCCCTTTGGTCTCATCTTGTTCGTCCGAGTTCAGCTCGTCTTCCCCCGACTCGGGCTCCACTACAACCTCGGTAACGTCCTCCATGTATTTCCTGCCTCCCTGGTCGGAGAAAACACTCACTCGCATCAACAATGCGTTTTCCATGGCCGTAGGGACGTCTTGATTCAGATGCTGGGTGTTTGTAGTAGCTTTAAAAAAAAATTGCCTAAAAGTATTTTTAAGTTATGTTTATGGCAGCTTAATGATCAATCAGCCGCTTTCGGTCTTTGTTTATTTTCAATCCTTGTATGCATGCCCATAAACGCACTGACGTCAGAGCTGTATCTACTGGGGTAAATTATGTCAAATACTACAGTGCGCCACCTACTGGATGTGTAAATGCTTCCTAAACAACGGGGTGACTAACGGTGACACGCTTGCTTATGGGCCCTTCCCCCTTTCCAACGATGCAGAGAGAAAAATGAGAAGGGATAACTTGGCGATATACACGGAGTACCAGTACCAAGTCCACGTGCAGGGGTATGAGGTAGTTGAGCTAGATACAGTCCCAGTCAAAAGTTTGGATACACCTACTCATTCCAGGTTTTATTTTAATTTTATTTTTGTACTATTTTCTACGCTGTAGAATAATAGAGAAGACGTCAAAAAAAGATTTGGCATGTGTCCCCACATCCTCAAAAAGTGTTTTATTTTTTATTTTTATTTAACCTTTATATAACTCGGCAAGTCAGTTAAGAACAAATTATTATTTACAATGACGGCCTACCAAAGGGCAAAAGGCCTCCTGCGGGGACGGAGCTTGGATTTAAAAACATGTAATTATATATATATATATATATATATATATATATATATATATAGGACAAAACACACATCACGACAAGAGAGACAACACCACATAAAGAGAGACCTAAGACAACAACACATGACAACATAGCAAGGCAGCAACACATGACAACACAGCATGGTAGCAACACATGCCAACACAGCAAGGCAGCAACACATGACAACATAGCAAGGCAGCAACACATGACAACACAGCAAGGCAACAACACATGACAACACAGCATGGCAGCAACACATGACAACACAGCATGGCAGCAACACATGACAACACAGCATGGCAGCAACACATGACAACACAGCATGGCAGCAACACATGACAACACAGCATGGCAGCAACACATGACAACACAGCAAGGCAGCAACACATGACAACACAGCATGGCAGCAACACATGACAACACAGCATGGTAGCAACACAGCATGGCAGCAACACATGACAACACAGCATGGCAGCAACACATGACAACACAGCAAGGCACCAACACATGACAACACAGCATGGTAGCAATACATGACAACACAGCATGGTAGCAACACAACATGACAACACAGCAAGACAGCAACACAACATGACAACAACATGGTAGCAACACAACATGTCAGCAGCACAAAACATGGTACAAACATTATTGGGCACAGACAACAGCACAAATAAGAGTTCAATTAACAGACACATCTCAACATCAACTGTTCAGAGGAAACTATGTGAATCAGGCCTTCGTGGTTGTATTGCTGCAAAGAAACCACTACTAAAGGACACCGATAATAAGAAGAGACTTGCTTGGGCCAAGAAACACGACCAATGGACTTTAGACCGGTGGAAATCTGTCCTCTGGTCTGATGAGTCCACATTTGAGATTTTTGGTTCTAATCGCCGTGTCTTTGTGAGACGCAGAGTAGGGGAACGGATGAACTCCGCATGTCTGGTTCCCACCGTGAAGCATGGAGGAGGAGGTGTGATGGTGTAGGGGTGCTTTGCTGGTGACACTGTCAGTGATTTATTTAGAATTCAAGGCACACTTAACCAGCATGGCTACCACAGCATTCTGCAGCGATACGCCATCCCATCTGGTTTGTGCTTAGTGGGACTATCATTTATTTTTGAACAGGACAATCTCCGCAGGACAATCTTTACTTTGAACAATCTAAAATCTAAAATATGTTTTGATTTGTTTAACACTTTTTTGGTTACTACATGATTCCATATGTGTTATTTCGTAGTTTTGATGTATTCACTATTATTCTACAATGTAGAAAATAGTCAAAAATAAAGATAATCCCTTGAATGAGTAGGTGTGTCCAAACTTGTGTTTTGGGTCAGTGTCCTGTTGAAAAACAAATGATTGTTCCACTAAGCACAAACCTGGGGCCTGTTGCACAAAACTAGGATAAGGGATTAAGCCAGGATATCTTGGTGATCCTGGCTCAATTGATCCGTAATCCGGTTGCACTAAAGATGGATAGGGGGCAGGAGGATATGTTATGGTATAAATTACCATGGAGATTTATTCTGTGGAGCTAGCCTGCTCCAGACCAGGCTAAATTCCAGGATCTATTTAATCTCATCCCTAATGTCAGTCAGCAGTCACCACAAATGGAAACCAATAGTTATTTCACTGCTCACTATACATTGTTATCACATATAACTAGACCCACTGTTATTTAAACGTTTGTGATCATTAATTTCAATGATTTTGGATAAAAAATGATTTTTAGATGATGTTGCTATCATTAGATAATTTACAGTTTCCCATAGACTATAAGGCTATATATAAAATGCTAGAATATTAGGGCCACAGAGGGGAAAAAAACACAAGTCATAATATTGTAACCAGTTGTTTTAAAGGAGGACAGTTGTTAAAATGACAGATGTGGGGCATTTCGTGAAATTGTACTTCAGTATGGTTTCATAAACAAAGACATGCTGATGTGCCAGAATATTAAGTATCACATTGTCATAAGTATCAAAACTGTAAAAACAATATGTAGCTTTTCTGCAGAAAGAACCAGCCTCATAAATTTATGACTTTATCCTTTTTCTTCAGTGTGGCCCTAGTACTCTGTCATATAAACAAATACACATTCCATATGAATATAAAAACACAATGTGTAACATTATGTTCCTTTATTGAATAAGGACAAAACAAAGCAGGTAAACCATCAGCTCCTTTCAAAACTGAAGTCACAGTGACTCTACAAGATGGAAAGCACAGAATCTAAGCATATTATACAAAATGATACATATACAGACCTTTGAATGTGTATAACACACCCTGCATGTCTGCACACTAAAATAAATGCAGGACAAATCCATACACATCAACTGAACAGACAAATGAATGGATGCAGTAGCCTCCCTGCAGCCTTGTATTACACACAGTATACCGCACAAACATCATAAGAGGCCAAATTCGTCAAAAAACGAACCCAAAAAAAACCAAATTCCTCTGCCACCGCAGGACATATTTAACCAAAACTGAAAGCACACATACTAACTAAAATAATTCAACACATATTGGTCCCTCAGCAGGCGACCACTGTCGTCATCAGGGAAGATTGCCGGATTGTCCCAGTCCATGGCTGGTGGCACTCTGGGGGCCCTCTCCTTCCTCAGGCAGGCCACATTGTGAAGGACAGCACAAGCCACAGTAATATACATACCTTGAATGAAGCGGGTGGCATCTTGGGAGGAACCTATGCTCGTCTCTTTCCCCCCAGGGATCCCCTCTAAGACGGGCCTGCCTTTATTTAGCTCCAAGGCCATGTCCTCTGCTGGGGTAAGGTCAGCCTTTGGTGACCCACCACCCGTGCCTTGTCTGTGGGTATTCTTTTTCACTGCTAAAACAGTACAGACAATGTGTGAGCAGGCACCTTCTGGGTACAATATATGCTTGTGCTTTGTTAAATATTAGTCAGGGACCATACCATTCTGCAGAATGTTCTTGTATTTGATTTTGACCTGCTGCCATGTCCGTTTTGGCCCGTTCATGTTTAATCTACACACACACACACACTTAATGGAGTCACACTGCAAAAAATTACTTGGTATTTTTGTCTTGTTTTCAGTAAAAATATCAAATTTTATCATAGCTTTATACAGTGTGATGGAGTTACTTTACACAATTTCACTCATATCTGCAGTGCATTTCAATAAAAAAAATTAACCGTTTCATAATTACAGTACAACTGCATTTTTGGAGATGTGAATTAAATATTTGAATTGTAATTGTGATGTTTCAGCGGAGCGGTGAGTGTGTAATTGTGCACTACTTACGCATTCAGGCGGTCTGCAATACTTTGCCACGCTTTTTCTCTTTGCTTTATCACTGTGGCGGTGTTGCCTTTCTTCTTAATTATATCTTTTACCTCCTCGTATGCCTCCATGAGGATTTGTGCTTCCGACGGGGAAAAGTACGCGGCTCTAGTTGCCATGGTAAATCAGTTAATCTGTGATCTGTGGCGGGGTCTATTTGAGTGAGCCGTGAGCGCGCACCTATCCAGGATTGGTTTCACCTGGCTTAATGAATCCGTGTCTGCTCATCCTGGCTTGGTCTTTGTGCAACCAATTAAGCCTGGACGCACATGTTTTGGCTTCATTGAGCTCAGCTGAGTCATTTATCCCGGATGTCTTAATTCTACTTTTGTGCAACAGGCCCCAGGTTGTTCCTCTATCCAGTGTCTGTGTTCTTTTGCCCATCTTAATCTTTTCTTTTTAATGGCCAGTCTGAGATATGGCTTTTTCCTTGCAACTCTGCCTAGAAGGCCAGCATCCCGGAGTCGCCTCTTCACTGTTGAAGTTGAGACTGGTGTTTTGCGGGTACTATTTAATGAGGCTTTCATGAAGCTGCCAGTTGAGGGCTTGTGAGGCATCTGTTTCTCAAATTAGACACTAATGTACTTGTCCTCTTGCTCAGTTGTGCACCGGGGCCTCCCACTCCTCTTTCTATTCTGGTTAGAGACAGTTTGCGCTGTTCTGTGAAGGGAGTAGTACACAGCGTTGTACGAGATCTTCAGTTTCTTGGCAATTTCTCGCATGGAATAGCCTTAATTTCTCAGAACAAGAATTGACTGACAAGTTTCAGAAGAAAGTACTTTGTTTCTGGTCATTTTGAGCCTGTAATCGAACCCACAAATGCTGATGCTCCAGATACTCAACTAGTCTAAAGGCCAGTTTTATTGCTTTTTTAATCAGGACAACAGTTTTCAGCTGTGCTAGCATAATTGCAAAAGGGGTTTCTAATGATCAATTAGCCTTTTAAAATGATAAACCTGGATTAACTAACACAACGTGCCATCGGAACACAGGAGTGATGGTTGCTGATAATGGGCCTCTATACATCTATGTAGATATTCCATTAAAAAATCTGCCTTTTCCAGCTACAATAGTCATTTACAACATCAACAATATCTACACTGTATTTCTGATCAATTTGACGTTATTTTAATGGACAAAAATGTGCTTTTCTATCATAAACAAGGACATTTCTAAGTGACCCTAAACCTTTAAACGGTAGTGTACATTGTAATATTGTTGTATGGTGGTGTTATACATGTTGTATTGTAGCTATGTAGTGGTGTAATAATGTTATATGATGTACTGTTTTATCTTGTGTTTTATATGTCATGTAAGCATCACGGTATCTCTGTGAAGTTAAATTTCCATCGATCAAATTAAATTGTGTTTGTTGTCTGTAGCTTATGGCTGGAGTATAAGGGGGGGGGGGGGGGGGGGACTCCCTGACTAGCCCATAGGCTAATGCACTACATCTGACCAGGGCCCATAGGCTAATGCACTACATCTGACCAGGGCCCATAGGCTAGTGCGCTACATCTGACCAGGGCCCATAGGCTAGTGCGCTACATCTGACCAGGGCCCATAGGCTAGTGCGCTACATCTGACCAGGGCCCATAGGCTAGTGCGCTACATTTGACCAGGGCCCATAGGCTAGTGCGCTACATCTGACCAGGGCCCATAGGATAGTGCGCTACATCTGACCAGGGCCCGTAGGCTAGTGCGCTACATCTGACCAGGGCCCATAGGCTAGTGCGCTACATCTGACCAGGGCCCACAGGGCTGTACATTTATAGTAAATGCCTCCTCTTGTTCTTTTCCCAGATCATCTATGTCATGCGGAACCCAAAGGACAATGTGATTTTCCTACTATCGCTGGTGTATTGACTGGGTCATGTTTCAGACCCCAAAGAGCTTCGAGGACTTTCTGGACCACTGGTTGGCAGGGGATGGTAGATTAAAGACATCATTCATATAAGACATCTCAATGTCTAAAGACATCCAACCAGCCTGGCTTGCCTATCCCGAATCTCTTGCCTAATTTTCCAGTTTTTATTAACAAGGAGGGACATGAAATGTGACAGTACATAGTGTGTAGAAATGCTGTGGGAATAGGATTTGATTCCAGACAAACAGGGGATTGCATATGTGTCGAGGGCAGTGTCCTTCACCACTCCACCAACCTCAGGGTAGTGGTCTTCACCACTCCACCAACCTCAGGGTAGTGGCCTTCACCACTCCACCAACCTCAGGGTAGTGGCCTTCACCACTTCTCCAACCTCAGGGTAGTGTCCTTCACCACTCCCCCAACCTCAGGGTAGTGATCCTTCACCACTCCCTCAACCTCAGGGTAGTGGCCTTCACCACTCCCCCAACCTCAGGCCAGTGGCCTTCACCAAATCAAATCAAAGTTTATTTGTCACGTGCCCCGAATACAACAGTGAAATGCTGACTTTCAGGCTCTAACCAATAGTGCAACCTCATACAGGGGTTTCATCTTTAATGAACATGTGTTTTTTTTTTTTTTTTTCTCAGGATCTGAAGGCAGCCACTTCCTGGAGGGGGACCTGAATGAAGCAGACTTCAACATGACAGTTAAAAAAAATACACGTTGTAAAACATGTAACACGACCTCAAGGCCAACTATGAGTTCATACCAGAGGACATGCTCAAAAAAGGGGCTGATCCTAGATCAGCACATCTACTATGAGATGCTTCATGACTATGGGCTTGACCCTGTAGTCACACAGCGTCTCTATAGCAGTGCTGATCTAGGATCAGTTGTGACTTTTAGATCATAATGAATAATATTACTATGAGATGCTTCATGACTATGGGCTTGTTGACCAGGTCTATGAGGAGCGGATGAAGGACGTGACTCTGAAGTTCATATGGGACATGGATCAACAGCCGAGTGATGGGATCCTCAGCTCCCTGGCTTTCTCCTTCTACTCGCCTTTCGGTTCCAACAGCCCTGTGATGGGATCCTCAGCTCCCTGGCTTCCTCCTCCTCGCCTTTCAGTTCCAACAGCCCTGTGATGGGAGCCTCAGCTCCCTGGCTTCCTCCTCCTCCTCGCCTTTCAGTTCCAACAGCCCAGTGATGGGAGCCTTTAGCTCCCTGGCTTCCTCCTCCTCCTCACCTTTCAGTTCCAACAGCCCTGTGATGGGAGCCTTTAGCTCCCTGGCTTCCTCCTCCTCCTCGCCTTTCAGTTCCAACAGCCCTGTGATGGGAGCCTCAGCTCCCTGGCTTCTTCCTCCTCGCCTTTCAGTTCCAACAGCCCTGTGATGGGAGCCTCAGCTCCATGGCTTCCTCCTCCTCCTCGCCTTTCAGTTCCAACAGCCCTGTGATGGGAGCCTCAGCTCCATGGCTTCCTCCTCCTCCTCGCCTTTCAGTTCCAACAGCCCTGTGATGGGAGCCTCAGCTCCATGGCTTCTTCCTCCTCCTCGCCTTTCAG
This sequence comes from Oncorhynchus mykiss, assembly GCF_013265735.2. Taxonomy (NCBI): domain Eukaryota; kingdom Metazoa; phylum Chordata; class Actinopteri; order Salmoniformes; family Salmonidae; genus Oncorhynchus; species Oncorhynchus mykiss. The sequence goes on from NC_048588.1 coordinate 37,124,958, forward strand.
TTCCAACAGCCCTGTGATGGGAGCCTCAGCTCCATGGCTTCTTCCTCCTCGCCTTTCAGTTCCAACAGCCCTGTGATGGGAGCCTTTAGCTCCCTGGCTTTCTCCTCCTACTCGCCTTTCAGTTCCAACAGCCGAGTGATGGGATCCTCAGCTCCCTGGCTTCCTCCTCCTCGCCTTTCAGTTCCAACAGCCCTGTGATGGGAGCCTCAGCTCCCTGGCTTCCTCCTCCTCCTCGCCTTTCAGTTCCAACAGCCCTGTGATGGGAGCCTCAGCTCCCTGGCTTCCTTCCAGACTTGGAAGGATGGCAATGCAAGACTACAGTGATGGACGGGGGGAGACTGCAGCTCTGGTGCCACAATCTACACAGTGGCTATCAGCCATGGACATGAATGTCAATTATCTGTTTAATGCACCAAAACTTGATATCCATTACAGATAGATACGATACTTTATTAATAATGATAAAGTGCTATCATGTTTTCTGTACGTTCTTTACAATGAGCTGAATGAGGTAGGAATGACAGGCTCAATTCCTGAACCATTATTCTGTTATTCTAATAATGATCCCTCCTTGAAGAGGAAATAAAAGAAACAAGACTGTCAGTCTAATTTCTTTTTTTGAATGAATGGTTTATATTTGAGGAATATTGTGCGTGAGCGTGAAGGGAGAATTCTCACTGATTGCGCAGCCCGGAAGCCCGGAACCAAAGTGACATGGAAATGGAGCTCCCCCGGACACATTGACAGAAGAACACATTTCTGTTTAGGTTCTCACATGTGTAGCCAGCAAGACCGGTGGCTAAAACTATTTGATCGCTTTTTCGGTTTACCTCTCAAACAAGATGGGGAAGAAACGGTCGAGTGAAGATGTGGATGAGTCCAAAACGCATGCGAAGAAAGGAAAAGTATCTGAGACAGCAGAGTTCAATGGGACTGTTTTTAAAGCCATGTTGAAGGAGCCGACCAAGGCAATGAAGGGTGAGTGGCCGTGTTGCTATTACCTACCGTTAGCTTACTAGCTACCTACAACGGCGCTATAACGTATTGTTCTCAACTTTTCAGTGATAGGATTTCACTCTTTGTTTACATTTTTTTGTTTGTTGCAGAGTGTATGTCAATTATCAAAGGTGCTAGTTGTATTGTCATTGAATATGTCATTACTGAACAACAATTGTTCTCTCTGCACTGCAGGCTTGGATACATTCATCACGACGGCAAAGAAGCTGCCATGTCCTGACCTGTATGACGTTGTTGAGGGTTACATCAAGATCTCCATGGAGTGTTCTGAGATCTTCAAACTGCTGGAGGGAGACAAGCAGACGGAGAGTGAAGTATGTAGAGTACAGCATTAGCTTCTGTCAGTCTCCTGTTCACTGGAAATCAGTATATATATATATATATATATATATATATATATATGTACACACCATGTACTAATCTGTTAAACATCACATTGTCCTTGTCTCTGTCCAGATGATGTTGATTTTCCAGAGTTTGGAGATGATTCTGCTGCGTACAGCCAGCGATCTCTCTCATTTCAGCATGGTGGGATTCACTATAGTAAAGAAGGCTGTTTCCAGCTATATGAAACTCATACAGACATCCCTACACTCAGAAAACCACAGGTACGTTGGAACATGAAGCAACTTTTGTTTGAACGAAATACAGATTTTTTTTTGTGTGTGAGTGTGCGCGCGTCTCTCATTCTAACATAGTGTTGTCGTCTCTTCTGGGCCAGGTTTGTCCGTCACTGCCTAAGTTTCCTGTCAGCCATGGTATCCCAGGGAGCAGACACAGCCAGGGAAGTCTTCAGCCACTTCCACTTCACTAAAGGCCTGTCTGCTTTGGCCAAGAGGAAGGATAAGATGGTAAGAGACCTGGTCAGTGTCTGTGTCCATCCTAAATGGCACCCTATTCCCTATATAGTGCACTACTTTTGACCAGAGTCCCATAGGGAATAGGGTGCCGTTTGGGACACTCGCTCTGTATGAGGGTTTATAGTTCTCTTTGGTGTCGTTGAAAACCCACGGTTGGTTTATAGTTCTCTTTAGTGTCAATATGTCATCCTCCTGACCGTTTGAGCTGATCAGGAAAAACTATGTCCCAAAAACTATGTGCCAACCAGGGCTTGGATTGAGGTTATAATGATGCATCTCTAATGACTGGTATTCTGTGATCTCATTCATCTCTCTCTAGGGTAGACCTGATGTCCGCATGGCTTACACCCAGTTTGCCCTCTCCTTCCTTGTCTCTGGTGACAACGTTACTATTGGACAACTACTGGAGATGAAAGGTCAGGATTATACTACATCTCAAAATGACAGAAAATAATAAATAAGAATAAAAATTAAATAAGCTTGAGAATATAGGCCTGTCTTCCCCTTGTTTGAAGGAGGGTCCTATCTCTACTGTAGGAATATAGGCCTGTCTTCCCCTTGTCTGAAGGAGGGTCCTATCTCTACTGTAGGAATATAGGCCTGTCTTCCCCTTGTCTGAAGGAGGGTCCTATCTCTACTGTAGGAATATAGGCCTGTCTTCCCCTTGTCTGAAGGAGGGTCCTATCTCTACTGTAGGAATATAGGCCTGTCTTCCCCTTGTTTGAAGGAGGGTCCTATCTCTACTGTAGGAATATAGGCCTGCCTTCCCCTTGTCTGAAGGAGGGTCCTATCTCTACTGTAGGAATATAGGCCTGTCTTCCCCTTGTCTGAAGGAGGGTCCTATCTCTACTGTAGGAATATAGGCCTGTCTTCCCCTTGTCTGAAGGAGGGTCCTATCTCTACTGTAGGAATATAGGCCTGTCTTCCCCTTGTCTGAAGGAGGGTCCTATCTCTACTGTAGGAATATAGGCCTGTCTTCCCCTTGTTTGAAGGAGGGTCCTATCTCTACTGTAGGAATATAGGCCTGTCTTCCCCTGGTCTGAAGGAGGGTCCTATCTGTACTGTAGGAATATAGGCCTGTCTTCCCCTTGTCTGAAGGAGGGTCCTATCTCTACTGTAGGAATATAGGCCTGCCTTCCCCTTGTCTGAAGGAGGGTCCTATCTCTACTGTAGGAATATAGGCCTGTCTCCCCCTTGTCTGAAGGAGGGTCCTATCTCTACTGTAGGAATATAGGCCTGTCTTCCCCTGGTCTGAAGGAGGGTCCTATCTGTACTGTAGGAATATAGGCCTGTCTTCCCCTTGTCTGAAGGAGGGTCCTATCTCTACTGTAGGAATATAGGCCTGTCTTCCCCTTGTTTGAAGGAGGGTCCTATCTCCACTGTAGGAATATAGGCCTGTCTTCCCCTTGTCTGAAGGAGGGTCCTATCTGTACTGTAGGAATATAGGCCTGTCTTCCCCTTGTCTGAAGGAGGGTCCTATCTCTACTGTAGGAATATAGGCCTGTCTTCCCCTGGTCTGAAGGAGGGTCCTATCTGTACTGTAGGAATATAGGCCTGTCTTCCCCTTGTCTGAAGGAGGGTCCTATCTCTACTGTAGGAATATAGGCCTGTCTTCCCCTTGTCTGAAGGAGGGTCCTATCTCCACTGTAGGAATATAGGCCTGTCTTCCCCTTGTCTGAAGGAGGGTCCTATCTGTACTGTAGGAATATAGGCCTGTCTTCCCCTTGTCTGAAGGAGGGTCCTATCTCTACTGTAGGAATATAGGCCTGTCTTCCCCTGGTCTGAAGGAGGGTCCTATCTGTACTGTAGGAATATAGGCCTGTCTTCCCCTTGTCTGAAGGAGGGTCCTATCTCTACTGTAGGAATATAGGCCTGCCTTCCCCTTGTCTGAAGGAGGGTCCTATCTCTACTGTAGGAATATAGGCCTGCCTCCCCCTTGTTTGAAGGAGGGTCCTATCTCCACTGTAGGAATATAGGCCTGCCTCCCCCTTGTTTGAAGGAGGGTCCTATCTCTACTGTAGGAATATAGGCCTGTCTTCCCCTGGTCTGAAGGAGGGTCCTATCTGTACTGTAGGAATATAGGCCTGTCTTCCCCTTGTCTGAAGGAGGGTCCTATCTCTACTGTAGGAATATAGGCCTGCCTTCCCCTTGTCTGAAGGAGGGTCCTATCTCCACTGTAGGAATATAGGCCTGTCTCCCCCTTGTTTGAAGGAGGGTCCTATCTCTACTGTAGGAATATAGGCCTGTCTTCCCCTTGTCTGAAGGAGGGTCCTATCTCCACTGTAGGAATATAGGCCTGCCTCTCCCTTGTTTGATGATGAAACATTTGATTGGTTGTCAGATTTCCTGCCAGACATTCTAAGCAGTGGACTGAAGGAGGATCGTATCTCCACTGTCAACCTGATTCTGTCTACTCTGCAGACTAAGGTGGGGCCTAATCTCGTTGTCTCGGTGACTTTTCAGGGTAATGAATGAAAATGGCTGTTTTGTCGGGACGATTAGGAGACATTTATAAGGTGGCTGTACATACTTATGACCAGTATTTATAGTGCATTATAACGCGTTATACCTGCAGACTTTAAGGGGTTATAACGTTTACGCTGGGGAGTCGGGAAACAAGTCCAGGGAGTTTATTTAATAAATAAATGAACATAGAACAAGACAAGAAACACAGGTAGTGTACAGACATGAACACTGGAACAGAAACAATAACGCCTGGGGAAAGAACCAAAGGGAGTGACATATATAGGGAAGGTAATCAGGCAGGAAGAACCAAAGGGATTGACATATATAGGGAAGGTAATCAGGCAGGAAGAACCAAAGGGAGTGACATATATAGGGAAGGTAATCAGGCAGGAAGAACCAAAGGGAGTGACATATATAGGGAAGGTAATCAGACAGGAAGAACCAGAGGGAGTGACAGATTTAGGGAAGGTAATCAGACAGGAAGAACCAAAGGGAGTGACAGATTTAGGGAAGGTAATCAGGCAGGAAGAACCAAAGGGAGTGACATATATAGGGAAGGTAATCAGACAGGAAGAACCAGAGGGAGTGACAGATTTAGGGAAGGTAATCAGGCAGGAAGAACCAAAGGGAGTGATAGATTTAAGGAAGGTAATCAGGCAGGAAGAACCAAAGGGAGTGACAGATTTAGGGAAGGTAATCAGACAGGAAGAACCAAAGGGAGTGACAGATTTAGGGAAGGTAATCAGGCAGGAAGAACCAGAGGGAGTGACAGATTTAGGGAAGGTAATCAGGCAGGAAGAACCAAAGGGAGAGTGACAGATTTTGGGAAGGTAATCAGGCAGGAAGAACCAAAGGGAGAGTGACAGATTTAGGGAAGGTAATCAGGCAGGAAGAACCAAAGGGAGAGTGACAGATTTAGGGAAGGTAATCAGGCAGGAAGAACCAAAGGGAGATTGACAGATTTAGGGAAGGTAATCAGGCAGGAAGAACCAAAGGGAGTGATAGATTTAGGGAAGGTAATTAGGCAGAAAGAACCAAAGGGAGTGACAGATTTAGGGAAGGTAATCAGGCAGGAAGAACCAAAGGGAGTGACATATATAGGGAAGGTAATCAGGCAGGAAGAACCAAAGGGAGTGACATATATAGGGAAGGTAATCAGACAGGAAGAACCAGAGGGAGTGACAGATTTAGGGAAGGTAATCAGGCAGGAAGAACCAAAGGGAGTGATAGATTTAAGGAAGGTAATCAGGCAGGAAGAACCAAAGGGAGTGACAGATTTAGGGAAGGTAATCAGACAGGAAGAACCAAAGGGAGTGACAGATTTAGGGAAGGTAATCAGGCAGGAAGAACCAGAGGGAGTGACAGATTTAGGGAAGGTAATCAGGCAGGAAGAACCAAAGGGAGAGTGACAGATTTTGGGAAGGTAATCAGGCAGGAAGAACCAAAGGGAGAGTGACAGATTTAGGGAAGGTAATCAGGCAGGAAGAACCAAAGGGAGAGTGACAGATTTAGGGAAGGTAATCAGGCAGGAAGAACCAAAGGGAGATTGACAGATTTTGGGAAGGTAATCAGGCAGGAAGAACCAAAGGGAGAGTGACAGATTTAGGGAAGGTAATCAGGCAGGAAGAACCAAAGGGAGTGATAGATTTAGGGAAGGTAATTAGGCAGAAAGAACCAAAGGGAGTGACAGATTTAGGGAAGGTAATCAGACAGGAAGAACCAAAGGGAGAGTGACAGATTTTGGGAAGGTAATCAGGCAGGAAGAACCAAAGGGAGAGTGACAGATTTAGGGAAGGTAATCAGGCAGGAAGAACCAAAGGGAGAGTGACAGATTTAGGGAAGGTAATCAGGCAGGAAGAACCAAAGGGAGAGTGACAGATTTAGGGAAGGTAATCAGGCAGGAAGAACCAAAGGGAGAGTGACAGATTTAGGGAAGGTAATCAGGCAGGAAGAACCAAAGGGAGATTGACAGATTTAGGGAAGGTAATCAGGCAGGAAGAACCAAAGGGAGTGATAGATTTAGGGAAGGTAATTAGGCAGAAAGAACCAAAGGGAGTGACAGATTTAGGGAAGGTAATCAGGCAGGAAGAACCAAAGGGAGTGACATATATAGGGAAGGTAATCAGGCAGGAAGAACCAAAGGGAGTGACATATATAGGGAAGGTAATCAGACAGGAAGAACCAGAGGGAGTGACAGATTTAGGGAAGGTAATCAGGCAGGAAGAACCAAAGGGAGTGATAGATTTAAGGAAGGTAATCAGGCAGGAAGAACCAAAGGGAGTGACAGATTTAGGGAAGGTAATCAGACAGGAAGAACCAAAGGGAGTGACAGATTTAGGGAAGGTAATCAGGCAGGAAGAACCAGAGGGAGTGACAGATTTAGGGAAGGTAATCAGGCAGGAAGAACCAAAGGGAGAGTGACAGATTTTGGGAAGGTAATCAGGCAGGAAGAACCAAAGGGAGAGTGACAGATTTAGGGAAGGTAATCAGGCAGGAAGAACCAAAGGGAGAGTGACAGATTTAGGGAAGGTAATCAGGCAGGAAGAACCAAAGGGAGATTGACAGATTTAGGGAAGGTAATCAGGCAGGAAGAACCAAAGGGAGTGATAGATTTAGGGAAGGTAATTAGGCAGAAAGAACCAAAGGGAGTGACAGATTTAGGGAAGGTAATCAGACAGGAAGAACCAAAGGGAGAGTGACAGATTTTGGGAAGGTAATCAGGCAGGAAGAACCAAAGGGAGAGTGACAGATTTAGGGAAGGTAATCAGGCAGGAAGAACCAAAGGGAGAGTGACAGATTTAGGGAAGGTAATCAGGCAGGAAGAACCAAAGGGAGATTGACAGATTTAGGGAAGGTAATCAGGCAGGAAGAACCAAAGGGAGTGATAGATTTAGGGAAGGTAATTAGGCAGAAAGAACCAAAGGGAGTGACAGATTTAGGGAAGGTAATCAGACAGGAAGAACCAAAGGGAGAGTGACAGATTTAGGGAAGGTAATCAGACAGGAAGAACCAAAGGGAGTGACAGATTTAGGGAAGGTAATCAGGCAGGAAGAACCAAAGGGAGAGTGACAGATTTAGGGAAGGTAATCAGGCAGGAAGAACCAAAGGGATTGACAGATTTAGGGAAGGTAATCAGGCAGGAAGAACCAAAGGGAGTGACAGATTTAGGGAAGGTAATCAGACAGGAAGAACCAAAGGGAGAGTGACAGATTTAGGGAAGGTAATCAGGCAGGAAGAACCAAAGGGAGTGACAGATTTAGGGAAGGTAATCAGGCAGGTTGTGGAGTTCCAGGTGAGGCTGATGGGGCGCTGGTGTGCGTCCTGGTGACCTGGAGCGCAGGAGAGGGAGGACACGTGACAGTGATGTTTCCTCTGCTGTAGGTGGTCCAGAGACAAGCCATCAGTAAAACCCAGAAGGTGCGTTTCTTCACCCCATCTCTCCTGGCCCAGATTGCATCTCTCTACAGGTGGAATGGCATTGTGGATGCAAGCACAGACGACGGCAAGGTAATGGATCTGTCCACTAGTTCTCTCTTTATCTCTCTCTCTCTTTATCTCTCTCTCTTTATCTCTCTTTCTCGCTCTCTTTCTCTCTCTCTCTTTATCTTTCTCTCTCTTTATCTTTCTCTCTATCTCTTTATCTCTCTCTCTCTTTATCTCTTATCTTTCTCTCTCTTTATCTCGCTCTCTTTCTCTCTCTCTTTCTCTATCTTTCTCTCTTTCTCTCTCTCTCTCTCTCTCTCTCTCTCTCTCTTTCTCTCTCTATCTCTCTCTTTATCTCTCTATTTCTCTATCTCTCTCATCTCTCTTATCTCTCTCTTTATCTCTCTCTCTTTCTCTCTCTCTTTTTATCTCTCTCTTTTTATCTATCTCTCTCTTTATCTCTCTCTCTCTCTCTCTTTATCGATGTCTCTCTCGGTTAGAGCTTTGGGCCAGTAACCGAAAGGTCACTTGTTTGAATCCCGGAGCCGACAAGATGAAACATTTGTTGCTGTGCCCTTGAGCAAGGCACTTAACCCTAATCGCTCCAGGGGCGCTGGACAACGGTGACCCTGGCCGTGACCCCACTCCCTGGGGGTCTATCAGGGGGCATTGGGATATGCATGAAACACATTTCCGTTACACACTTATTTAAGTGTGTAAAGAGAACAAATATTAGCGCCCCCTAAATTATTCTCACTCACAATCATCACCGAGTCTTGTTTTGAATGTCAATTTCTTCAGATGGCAGAGAACGCAGAGGAAGCAGGGAAGATGGTCGTGAGGAAACTGGTTCACAACTTCCTCCTGAATCTATGCTGTTCCCGGAAACATGGCATCAGTTTCTACGACCCCAGCTTTGGAACGGCCGGCAGGTCAGTCATGAATCTGATGCATTCCATCTCTCCTCTATCACTCTGTTCTCTGTTCTCTCTCTCCTCTATCTCTCTGTTCTCTCTCCCATCTCTCCTCTATCTCTCTGTTCTCTGTTCTCTCTCTCCTCGTTCTCTCTGTTCTCTGTTCTCTCTCCCATCTCTCCTCTATCTCTCTGTTCTCTCTCCCATCTCTCCTCTATCTCTCTGTTCTCTCTCCCATCTCTCCTCTATCTCTCTGTTCTCTCTCCCATCTCTCCTCTATCTCTCTGTTCTCTGTTCTCTCTCTCCTCGTTCTCTCTGTTCTCTGTTCTCTCTCCCATCTCTCCTCTATCTCTCTGTTCTCTCTCCCATCTCTCCTCTATCTCTCTGTTCTCTCTCCCATCTCTCCTCTATCTCTCTGTTCTCTCTCCCATCTCTCCTCTATCTCTCTGTTCTCTCTCCCATCTCTCCTCTATCTCTCTGTTCTCTCTCCCATCTCTCCTCTATCTCTCTGTTCTCTCTCCCATCTCTCCTCTATCTCTCTGTTCTCTCTCCCATCTCTCCTCTATCTCTCTGTTCTCTCTCCCATCTCTCCTCTATCTCTCTGTTCTCTCTCCCATCTCTCCTCTATCTCTCTGTTCTCTCTCCCATCTCTCCTCTATCTCTGTTCTCTCTCCCATCTCTCCTCTATCACTCTGTTCTCTCTCCCATCTCTCCTCTATCTCTCTGTTCTCTCTCCCATCTCTCCTCTATCACTCTGTTCTCTCTCCCATCTCCTCTATCTCTCTGTTCTCTCTCCCATCTCTCCTCTATCACTCTGTTCTCTCTCCCATCTCTCCTCTATCACTCTGTTCTCTCTCCCATCTCTCCTCTATCTCTCTGGTCTCTCTCCCATCTCTCCTCTATCTCTCTGTTCTCTGTTCTCTCTCCCATCTCTCCTCTATCTCTCTGTTCTCTGTTCTCTCTCCCATCTCTCCTATATCTCTCTGTTCTCTCTCCCATCTCTCCTCTATCTCTCTGTTCTCTCTCCCATCTCTCCTCTATCACTCTGTTCTCTGTTCTCTCTCCCATCTCTCCTCTATCTCTCTGTTCTCTGTTCTCTCTCCCATCTCTCCTCTATCTCTCTGTTCTCTCTCCCATCTCTCCTCTATCTCTCTGTTCTCTCTCCCATCTCTCCTCTATCTCTCTGTTCTCTGTTCTCTCTCCCATCTCTCCTCTATCACTCTGTTCTCTGTTCTCTCTCCCATCTCTCCTCTATCTCTCTGTTCTCTCTCCTCTTTATCTCCCCTCGCTCTCTCCTCTCTGTTCTCACTCTGTTCTCTATCACTCTGTTCTCTCTTCCATCTCTCCTCTATCTCTCTGTTCTCTCTCCCATCTCTCCTCTATCACTCTGTTCTCTGTTCTCTCTCCCATCTCTCCTCTATCTCTCTGTTCTCTGTTCTCTCTCCCATCTCTCCTCTATCACTCTGTTCTCTGTTCTCTCTCCCATCTCTCCTCTATCACTCTGTTCTCTGTTCTCTCTCCCATCTCTCCTCTATCACTCTGGTCTCTGTTCTCTCTCCCATCTCTCCTCTATCTCTCTGTTCTCTCTCCTCTTTATCTCCCCTCGCTCTCTCCTCTCTGTTCTCACTCTGTTCTCTATCACTCTGTTCTCTCTTCCATCTCTCCTCTATCTCTCTGTTCTCTCTCCCATCTCTCCTCTATCTCTCTGTTCTCTCTCCCATCTCTCCTCTATCACTCTGTTCTCTGTTCTCTCTCCCATCTCTCCTCTATCACTCTGTTCTCTGTTCTCTCTCCCATCTCTCCTCTATCACTCTGGTCTCTGTTCTCTCTCCCATCTCTCCTCTATCTCTCTGTTCTCTCTCCCATCTCTCCTCTATCTCTCTGTTCTCTGTTCTCTCTCCCATCTCTCCTCTATCACTCTGGTCTCTCTCCTCTTTATCTCCCCTCGCTCTCTCCTCTCTGTTCTCACTCTGTTCTCTATCACTCTGTTCTCTCTTCCATCTCTCCTCTATCTCTCTGTTCTCTCTCCCATCTCTCCTCTATCACTCTGTTCTCTCTCCTCTTTATCTCCCCTCGCTCTCCTCTCTCTGTTCTCTCTCTATCACTGTTCTCTCTTCCATCTCTCCTTCTCTCTGTTCTCTCTTCCATCTCTCCTTCTCTCTGTTCTCTCTCTATCACTCTGTTCTCTCTTCCATCTCTCCTTCTCTCTGTTATCTCTCTATCACTGTTCTCTCTCTATCACTCTGTTCTCTCTATCACTCTGTTCTCTCTATCACTCTGTTCTCTCTCTATCACTCTGTTCTCTCTTCCATCTCTCCTCTCTGTTCTCTCTTCCATCTCTCCTTCTCTCTGTTCTCTCTCTATCACTCTGTTCTCTCTTCCATCTCTCCTTCTCTCTGTTCTCTCTTCAATCTCTTTTTCTCTCTGTTCTCTCTCCTCTGTTCTCTCTCCTCTCTGTTCTCTCTCCTCTATCTCTCTCCCCTTACTCTCCTCTCTCTGTTCTCTCTCTATCTCTCTGTTCTCTCTTCCATCTCTTTTTCTCTCTGTTCTTTGTTCTCTCTCCTCTTTCTCTCCCCTCACTCTCCTCTCTCTCCCAACTCTCCTCTATCTCTCTCCTCTGTTCTCTCTTCTCTCTGTTCTCTCTCCTCTTTCTCTCCCCTCACTCTCCTCTCTCTCTCCCCTCACTCTCCTCTCTCTGTTCTCTCTCCTCTATCTCTCTCCCATCTCTCCTTCTCTCTGTTCTCTCTCCTCTATCTCTCTCCCATCTCTCCTTCTCTCTCCTCTCTGATCTCTCTCCTTTCCGTTCTCTCTTCTCTGTTCTCTCTCATCTATCTCTCTCCTCTATCTCTCTCCCATCTCTCCTTCTCTCTGTTCTCCTCTATCTCTCCCATCTCTCCTTCCCTCTCTCCTCTCTGATCTCTCTCCTTTCCGTTCTCTCTCCTCTCCGTTCTCTCTCATCTATCTCTCTCCTCTATCTCTCTCCCATCTCTCCTTCTCTCTGTTCTCTCTCCCCTCTCTCTTCCCTCTCTCCATCACCTCTTCCTGAAGTTTTAGTTGTGTGTCTGTACAGTAGACACAGACCTGAAGTTGTTGTCTGTCTTCTGTCCAGGGCTGGTAACATTGTGCTACTGCAGTTTGTGGTGGGGCTGAAGCAGGCTACAGAGGACGACCTGGTGTCTGATCTGATGGTCAATATACTAAGGGTCAGTCCTGACATCTTGCCCAGGTTCTTCAAGGAGACACAGTACTCCTTCATCCCTCGCCTCAAATCTGCCTGGACGGACAACATCACTCTGCTCAAGAAGGTTTTTATTAATAAAACTCTTTGTTTCCTTGTATTATTGGTTTTTCCTAGAGTTATTTTGTTTACGTTTACGAACTGACCTCGGGGACAGTTCTGTCTGTAACGTTGACACCGACAACAACAACATAGAGGATTGTAAGCTGTATTCTATTGTATGAATGTATAGAGATCAGACGTCACCGTGCGCAGGGGCGTGGCGAACAGAAATCAACAAAACAAAATGTGAATCTGACAACACCGTCACAATTTAAATTTTGTAAACCTTTAAACCTTTATTTAACGAGGCAAGTCAGTTAAGAACAAATTCTTATTTTCAATGACGGCCTAGGAACAGTGGGTTAACTGGTCTAGGAACAGTGGGTTAACTGGTCTAGGAACAGTGGGTTAACTGGTCTAGGAACAGTGGGTTAACTGGTCTAGGAACAGTGGGTTAACTGGTCTAGGAACAGTGGGTTAACTGGTCTAGGAACAGTGGGGTTAACTGGTCTAGGAACAGTGGGTTAACTGGTCTAGGAACAGTGGGTTAACTGGTCTAGGAACAGTGGGTTAACTGGTCTAGGAACGGTGGGTTAACTGGTCTAGGAACGGTGGGTTAACTGGTCTAGGAACAGTGGGTTAACTGGCCTAGGAACAGTGGGTTAACTGGCCTAGGAACAGTGGGTTAACTGGTCTAGGAACAGTGGGGTTAACTGGTCTAGGAGCAGTGGGGTTAACTGGTCTAGGAACAGTGGGGTTAACTGGTCTAGGAACAGTGGGTTAACTGGTCTAGGAACAGTGGGTTAACTGGTCTAGGAACAGTGGGGTTAACTGGTCTAGGAACAGTGGGGTTAACTGGTCTAGGAACAGTGGGGTTAACTGGTCTAGGAACAGTGGGGTTAAATGGTCTAGAAACAGTGGGTTAACTGGTCTAGGAACAGTGGGGTTAACTGGTCTAGGAACAGTGGGGTTAACTGGTCTAGGAACAGTGGGTTAACTGGTCTAGAAACAGTGGGGTTAAATGGTCTAGGAACAGTGGGTTAACTGGTCTAGGAACAGTGGGTTAACTGCCTGTTCAGGGGCAGAACGACAGATTTGTACCATGTCATCTAGGGGGTTTGAACTTGCAACCTTCCTGTTACTAGTCCAACGCTCTAACCACTAGGCTACCCTGCCGCCCCAAATTGGCTGTCCCTTGTCTGTCAATCACGGGCACTGTCATTTTGACCGCTGTCGACCACTCTATCCTGTCTTCTCAGATCTACGAGTCTCAGCCAGAGGTGTCCAAGGCCTTCCAGACCAGAGAGGTTGTTCCTCTGCCCCGCCTCCTGTCCATGGTGCTGGTGACATCACTTCCTCCCGTCTGTAACAAGGCCTTCTTCACGCAGGGCATCAACGTGAGTTTACACCGTTGTTCCTGAATAATGGCTATTTAAAAATGGCTATTTAAGACTTGTCACTTTTGGTGATGAAAAATGTTGCCCAACGTTTCCCAGTGCTGGGCTGTTTACCCATCTTTCCTCTCGTGTGCCTGTCCCAGTTTGCCAACGTGGTGGTGCAGCACACGACCCTGTCCCTCATGTCGTTCCTTCTGAAGAGAGCTCAGAGGAACATGGAGTTGTGTCTGGACCGCTCTGTGTGGCTCGCCTCTGATCTCTACACACCAGCCACCATGCAGGACTTCACACAGCAGTACAGGGAGGCACTCGGCAAGGTAACACACAGGACCTCACACAGCAGTACAGGGAGGCACTCGGCAAGGTAACACACAGGACCTCACACAGCAGTACAGGGAGGCACTCGGCAAGGTAACACACAGGACCTCACACAGCAGTACAGGGAGGTAACACACAGCAGTACAGGGAGGCACTCGGCAAGGTAACACACAGGACCTCACACAGCAGTACAGGGAGGCACTCGGCAAGGTAACACACAGGACCTCACACAGCAGTACAGGGAGGTAACACACAGCAGTACAGGGAGGCACTCGGCAAGGTAACACACAGGACCTCACACAGCAGTACAGGGAGGTAACACACAGCAGTACAGGGAGGCACTCGGCAAGGTAACACACAGGACCTCACACAGCAGTACAGGGAGGTAACACACAGGACCTCACACAGCAGTACAGGGAGGCACTCGGCAAGGTAACACACAGGACCTCACACAGCAGTACAGGGAGGTAACACACAGGACTTCACACAGCAGTACAGGGAGGTAACACACAGCAGTACAGGGAGGTAACACACAGGACTTCACACAGCAGTACAGGGAGGCACTCGGCAAGGTAACACACAGGACCTCACACAGCAGTACAGGGAGGTAACACACAGCAGTACAGTGAGGTAACACACAGCAGTACAGTGAGGTAACACACAGCAGTACAGGGAGGTAACACACAGCAGTACAGGGAGGTAACACACAGCAGTACAGGGAGGTAACACACAGCAGTACAGGGAGGTAACACACAGCAGTACAGGGAGGTAACACACAGCAGTACAGGGAGGTAACACACAGCAGTACAGTGAGGTAACACACAGCAGTACAGGGAGGTAACACACAGCAGTACAGTGAGGTAACACACAGCAGTACAGGGAGGTAACACACAGCAGTACAGGGAGGTAACACACAGCAGTACAGGGAGGTAACACACAGCAGTACAGGGAGGTAACACACATCAGTACAGGGAGGTAACACACAGCAGTACAGGGAGGTAACACACAGCAGTACAGGGAGGTAACACACAGCAGGACAGGGAGGTAACACACAGCAGTAGGACTGTGGACCTACTGTAGGACTTTGGACCTACTGTAGTACTGTGGACCTACTGTAGTACTGTGGACCTACTGTAGTACTGTAGGACTGTGGACCTACTGTAGTACTGTGGACCTACTGTAGGACTGTGGACCTACTGTAGGACTGTGGACCCACTGTAGGACTGTGTACCTACTGTAGCACTGTGGACCCACTGTAGGACTGTGTACCTACTGTAGGACTGTGGACCCACTGTAGGACTGTGGACCCACTGTAGGACTGTGGACCCACTGTAGGACTGTGGACCTACTGTAGGACTGTGGACCTACTGTAGGACTATATGCCTACTGTAGTACTGTGGGCCTACTGTAGTACTGTATGCCTACTGTAGTACTGTGGACCTACTGTAGTACTGTGGACCTACTGTGTACTGTATGCCTACTGTAGTACTGTGGACCTACTGTAGTACTGTGGACCTACTGTAGGACTGTGGACCTACTGTAGGACTGTGGACCCACTGTAGGACTGTGGACCCACTGTAGGACTGTGTACCTACTGTAGGACTGTGGACCTACTGTAGGACTGTGGACCTACTGTAGGACTATATGCCTACTGTAGTACTGTGGGCCTACTGTAGTACTGTATGCCTACTGTAGTACTGTGGACCTACTGTAGTACTGTGGACCTACTGTGTACTGTATGCCTACTGTAGTACTGTGGACCGACTGTAGTACTGTGGGCCTACTGTAGTACTGTGTGCCTACTGTAGTACTGTGGACCTACTGTAGTACTGTGGACCTACCTTAGGACTGTGTACCTGCCGTAGGACTGTGGACTTACTGTGGACTTACTGTAGTACTGTGGACCTACTGTAGTACTGTGGACTTACTGTAGTACTGTATGCCTACTCTAGTACTGTGGACCTACTGTAGTACTGTGGACATACTGTAGTACTGTAAGCCTACTGTAGTACTGTGGACCTACTGTAGTACTGTGGACCTACTGTGGACCTACTGTAGTACTGTGGACCTACTGTAGTACTGTGGGCTGACTGTAGTACTGTGGACCTACTGTAGTACTGTATGCCTACTGTAGTACTGTGGACCTACTGTAGTACTGTGGACTTACTGTAGTACTGTATGCCTACTCTAGTACTGTGGACCTACTGTAGTACTGTATGCATAATGTAGTACTGTGGACCTACTGTAGTACTGTGGACCTACTGTAGTACTGTATGCCTACTGTAGTACTGTGGACCTACTGTAGTACTGCATGCCTACTGTAGTACTGTGGACCTACTGTGGACCTACTGTAGGACTGTGGACCTACTGTGGACCTACTGTAGTATTGTGGACCTACTGTAGGACTGTGGACCTACTGTAGGACTGTGGACCTACTGTAGGACTGTGGACCTACTGTAGGACTGTGGACCTACTGTAGGACTGTGGACCTACTGTAGTACTGTATGCCTACTGTAGTACTGTATGCCTACTGTAGTACTGTATGCCTACTGTAGTACTGTATGCCTACTGTAGTACTGTGGACCTACTGTAGTACTGTGGACCCACTGTAGGACTGTGGACCCACTGTAGGACTGTGGACCCACTGTAGGACTGTGGACCCACTGTAGGACTGTGGACCTACTGTAGGACTGTGGACCTACTGTAGGACTGTGGACCTACTGTAGGACTGTGGACCTACTGGGGTAGACAACATACAGTCGACCTCCTAGCTACTAAACTAAATGCAGTGTTGCCCATGTAGATCCGATGATGACCAGCTTTTATCTGACTGAATGACCACTCTGACTGAATGACCACTCTGACTGAATGACCACTCTGCATCAGCAAACAGGTTTGCTCACTCTGACTGAATGACCACTCTGACTGAATGACCACTCTGACTGGATGACCACTCTGACTGGATGACCACTCTGACTGGATGACCACTCTGACTGGATGACCACTCTGACTGGATGACCACTCTGACTGGATGACCACTCTGACTGGATGACCACTCTGACTGGATGACCACTCTGACTGGATGACCACTCTGACTGGATGACCACTCTGACTGGATGACCACTCTGACTGGATGACCACTCTGACTGGGTGACCACTCTGACTGGATGACCACTCTGACTGGATGACCACTCTGACTGGGTGACCACTCTGACTGAATGACCACTCTGACTGGAAGACCACTCTGACTGGATGACCACTCTGACTGGGTGACCACTCTGACTGGATGACCACTCTGACTGGAAGACCACTCTGACTGAATGACCACTCTGACTGAATGACCACTCTGACTGAATGACCACTCTGACTGCTACACAACGTGAATAGATTGGAGGAGGTCAACTGAACTCGGTATGGGGGGGGGGGGCGTCCATGTTCTCTCTGTAGGTTCTACCGGACATGACGAGCATCGTGTCCAAATGGCAGTCACTGACCAAGAAGGAGAAAGGAGGGAATGAAGGGAAGAAGGAAGGAGATGTCAAAGAGGACGCGACTAAAGTTGAACAGCCCGGTAGATGTCTTATATATTTACAGTCAGTGGAATGTTCTCTTGTTTAAATTATAATTATAACTCTCTCTTCATACATCGTTGAAATAGTCTTTAACCAATATGGTATTTTTCCTCATTTCTATATTTTCCCGACTATAACTCTCTTTAGTTGAACAAGGGGTGACTAACCGACTCTCTCCTGTCTCTCTCTTCCCGTGCGTCTGTCTGTCTCTCTTTTGTTTCTCCCATCTATCTATCTGTCTGTGTTTCCCATCTGCCTGTCTCTCCCATCTTTCTGTCTCCTATCTGTCTGTCTCTCCTGTCTCTCTCTTCCTGTGCGTCTGTCTGTCTCCCTCCCATCTGTCTCTCCTGTCTCTCTCTTCCCGTGCGTCTGTCTGTCTCTCTTCTGTCTCTCCCATCTATCTGTCTGTGTTTCCCATCTGTCTGTCTCTCCCATCTATCTGTCTCCTATCTGTCTGTCTCTCCTGTCTCTCTCTCTTCCTGTGCGTCTGTCTGTCTCCCCCCCATCTGTCTCTCCTGTCTCTCTCTTCCCATGCGTCTGTCTCTCCTGTCTCTCCCATCTATCTGTCTGTTTCCCATCTGTCTGTCTCTCCTGTCTGTCTCTTCCCGTGCGTCTGTCTGTCTCTCTTCTGTCTCTCCCATCTATCTGTCTGTGTTTCCCATCTGCCTGTCTCTCCCATCTTTCTGCCTCCTATCTGTCTGTCTCTCCTGTCTCTCTCTCTTCCTGTGCGTCTGTCTGTCTCCCCCCCCATCTGTCTCTCCTGTCTCTCTCTTCCCATGCGTCTGTCTCTCCTGTCTCTCCCATCTATCTGTCTGTTTCCCATCTGTCTGTTTCCCATCTGTCTGTCTCTCCTGTCTGTCTCTCTTCCCGTGCGTCTCTGTCTCCCATCTGTCTGTCTCTCTCCCGTCTGTCTGTCTCTCCTGTCTCTCCCACCTGTCTGCCTCTCCCATCTGTCTGTCTCTCCTGTCTGTCTCTCTTCCCGTGCGTCTCTGTCTCCCATCTGTCTGTCTCTCCCATCTGTCTGCCTCTCCCGTGCATCTGTCTGTCTCTCTCATCTGTCTATATCTCCCGTCAGGCCCCGAGTCTCCAGAGGTCATCGTCCTGAAAGCCCTCATCCTCCAGGTCATGTGTCTCTACCAGAAGGTAGTGCCTCATCTGGTTAGCCAGAGCAAGTTTGACTTCAGCAAGCTGCTCAAAGGTACTACTCTATAAACTCTATGGATGGACGATCGATTCATTGATTGATTGATTTATTCATTCATTCATTGATTTATTGGTTGATTGATTCATTGGTTGATTGATTGATTCATTCATTCATTCATTGAATGATTGATTGATTGATTGATTGATTGATTGATTGCTCTGTTGCTCTTTATTAGTCCTGTTAAAAAATATGGAAGTTTTCTTCTTGGATGTGCTAACAGGGTGTTAAAATCTATGAATTTGCCTTACATTGTGTTAGCACACTTAGAGACAACATCCATGTTATCACGTCATTCTGAGGATCTGTACGGCTATCCAAAAGGCCTGTGAAATCATCCACTGATTGTGTCCATCTTGGGAGGATCGTTTTAACGGTGTTGTATTTGGTCTCTCTCTTCAGGTATCGTGTCAGAGAAAGGTATGAGAGAGGAGGTCCATCCAGTCCTTCAACACCAGATATTACAACTGGCCCTGGACCTGCCGGCCAGCAAGTTCTCCTGGTTCAGAGTTCAGGTGAGATGATTATAGACCGGGTGTGTTTGATGTTGTCACCTGGTTCAGGGGAGCTTCTAGACCAGCAAGTTGTCCTGGTTCAGGGGAGCTTCTAGACCAGCAAGTTGTCCTGGTTCAGGGGAGCTTCTAGACCAGCAAGTTGTCCAGGTTCAGGGGAGCTTCTAGACCAGCAAGTTGTCCTGGTTCAGGGGAGCTTCTAGACCAGCAAGTTGTCCTGGTTCAGGGGAGCTTCTAGACCAGCAAGTTGTCCTGGTTCAGGGGAGCTTCTAGACCAGCAAGTTGTCCTGGTTCAGGGGAGCTTCTAGACCAGCAAGTTGTCCTGGTTCAGGGGAGCTTCTAGACCAGCAAGTTGTCCTGGTTCAGGGGAGCTTCTAGACCAGCAAGTTGTCCTGGTTCAGGGGAGATGGTTATAGACCGGGTTCAGGGGAGCTTCTAGACCAGCAAGTTGTCCTGGTTCAGGGGAGCTTCTAGACCAGTAAGTTGTCCTGGTTCAGGGGAGCTTCTAGACCAGTAAGTTGTCCTGGTTCAGGGGAGCTTCTAGACCAGCAAGTTGTCCTGGTTCAGGGGAGCTTCTAGACCAGCAAGTTGTCCTGGTTCAGGGGAGCTTCTAGACCAGCAAGTTGTCCTGGTTCAGGGGAGCTTCTAGACCAGCAAGTTGTCCTGGTTCAGGGGAGCTTCTAGACCAGCAAGTTGTCCTGGTTCAGGGGAGCTTCTAGACCAGCAAGTTGTCCTGGTTCAGGGGAGCTTCTAGACCAGCAAGTTGTCCTGGTTCAGGGGAGCTTCTAGACCAGCAAGTTGTCCTGGTTCAGGGGAGCTTCTAGACCAGCAAGTTGTCCTGGTTCAGGGGAGCTTCTAGACCAGCAAGTTGTCCTGGTTCAGGGGAGCTTCTAGACCAGCAAGTTGTCCTGGTTCAGGGGAGCTTCTAGACCAGCAAGTTGTCCTGGTTCAGGGGAGCTTCTAGACCAGCAAGTTGTCCTGGTTCAGGGGAGCTTCTAGACCAGCAAGTTGTCCTGGTTCAGGGGAGCTTCTAGACCAGCAAGTTGTCCTGGTTCAGGGTTCAGGTGAGATGGTTATAGACCGGGTTCAGGGTTCAGGTGAGATGGTTATAGACCGGGTTCAGAGTTCAGGTGAGATGGTTATAGACCGGGTTCAGAGTTCAGGTGAGATGGTTATAGACCGGGTTCAGAGTTCAGGTGAGATGGTTATAGACCGGGTTCAGAGTTCAGGTGAGATGGTTATAGACCGGGTTCAGAGTTCAGGTGAGATGGTTATAGACCGGGTTCAGGGTTCAGGTGAGATGGTTATAGACCGGGTTCAGAGTTCAGGTGAGATGGTTATAGACCGGGTTCAGGGTTCAGGTGAGATGGTTATAGACCGGGTTCAGGGTTCAGGTGAGATGGTTATAGACCGGGTTCAGGGTTCAGGTGAGATGGTTATAGACCGGGTTCAGGGTTCAGGTGAGATGGTTATAGACCGGGTTCAGGGTTCAGGTGAGAATGGAGCAGACTGTTGGTGGTGTGTTTAATATCCCCTATAAGGAGCATGGAACAGACCAGGGGTTGAACTGTCTGCTATCTCCTACAGTGGCTTCCAAGGAAGTGTGAGACTATGGAAACAGGAAGTGGCTGTTATTTGCAGGGGCCCAACTTTGTTTTTAGAAGTGGTAGGGACATAAACTGGGGGTGCTCCCTCAGATAATTAACCTCCCCTGTTATTGTTATGGGGGGGGGGCTGTGACGCCGGGGGGCTGTGACGCCGGAGGGCTGTGACGGCGGAGGGCTGTGACGCCAGAGGGCACCGGGCTGTAACGCCAGAGGGCTGTAACGCCAGAGGGCACCGGGCTGTAACGCCAGAGGGCACCGGGCTGTAACGCCAGAGGGCACCGGGCTGTAACGCCAGAGGGCTGTAACGCCAGAGGGCTGTAACGCCAGAGGGCTGTAACGCCAGAGGGCTGTAACGCCAGAGGGCTGTAAACGCCAGAGGGCTGTAAACGCCAGAGGGCTGTAAACGCCAGAGGGCTGTAAACGCCAGAGGGCTGTAAACGCCAGAGGGCACCGGTTATTTGTGAAGTCTCTTTTTATAACCTTGAAGACATTCCATTTTGCTCCTTCCGTTGTCTCCGTCAGGATCACGTGGAGACGAGCTCTGGGGAGAAGTCTGTGTTCTTCCTGCTCCTCAAGATGTTTGTGAGCAGCAACAACAACAGCCACCTGAAAATGTCCACCAGGAAACTGGTGGTGAAGGTGAGCGAAGACCTACTGCCTCCGTTCCATCCGGGTTTGAATCACACACGGGCTTTGTCCTAAATGGCACTCCATTCCCTGACATAGTGCACTACTTTTGACCAGTGGTGTAAAGTACTTAAGTAAAAAAATATATACTTTTAAAGTACTACTTAAGTATTTATTTTGGGGGTATCTGTACTTTACTTTTCTATTTATATATATATTCGTTTTTTTTTTTTACTATTTATAACTTTTACTTCTCTTACATTCCTAATGAAAATAATGTCCGTACATTTTCCCCGACACCCAAAAGTTCTCGTTACATTTTGAATGTTTAGCAGGACAGCTTTTACTTTTACTCAAGTAGTATTTTACTGTGTGACTTTCACTTTTACTCAAGTAGTATTTTACTGTGTGACTTTCACTTTCACTCAAGTAGTATTTTACTGTGTGACTTTCACTTTTACTCAAGTAGTATTTTACTGTGTGACTTTCACTTTTACTCAAGTAGTATTTTACTGTGTGACTTTCACTTTCACTCAAGTAGTATTTTACTGTGTGACTTTCACTTTTACTCAAGTAGTATTTTACTGTGTGACTTTCACTTTTACTCAAGTAGGACCATTGAGTACTTTTACCCATAGTGGTTTCAAAAGTAGTGCCCTAATATATATATGTATATATATATACAGAATTTAGTATGCCCTCTGACTCTTGAATGCGCCCAACCTGGTAAAAAGGAATTGTAGTGTACTTATTAAATACATCTACTGTGACTTCCTGTCAACTCCTTGGTCTCCGTTGTTTGGAATTAGGTGCTGAAGGACAGTGGAGTGTTTGAGTACACCTGGTCTGAGCTGGAGCTGTGGCTGAAACACCTGGACAGACTACAGACAGACCAGCAGGACACGGTCATACACTTCCTGGAGAGGGTCAGTCACCTGATACATCAATCAATCAATCAATCACTTCCTGGAGAGGGTCAGTCACCTGGTCTACCTCCATAGAATACAGTTGGTTGATCGATGGATCAATTGACACATCGCTCAATCAATCAATCAATCAATCATAGATACCCTCAATCGATCAATCTATCGTTATGCTACGATCGTCGTCATAAAGTAGCATACAATAAATACATCTCTCGACGCCTTCATACCCGAGGCCTTCCGCGCTTAGGGATTGATTCATTAGTTGATTGCGTTATTGATTGTTTGATTGCGTTATGCTATTTATGATACAGGATGTGTGTGTCTCTTCTCTGTGACGTGTGTGTGTCTCTTCTCTGTGACGTGTGTGTGTCTCTTCTCTGTGATGTGTGTGTCTTCTCTGTGATGTGTGTGTGTCTTCTCTGTGATGTGTGTGTCTCTTCTCTGTGATGTGTGTGTGTGTCTCTTCTCTGTGATGTGTGTCTCTTCTCTGTGATGTGTGTGTGTGTGTGTGTCCCCAGGTGATTGTATGTAACCCTGTTGATGTGTGTGTGTGTGTGTGTGTGTGTCTGTCTCTTCTCTGTGATGTGTGTGTCTCTTCTCTGTTGTGTGTGTGTGTGTGTGTGTGTCTGTCTCTTCTCTGTGGTGTGTGTGTGTGTGTGTGTCTGTCTCTTCTCTGTGGTGTGTGTGTGTGTGTCTCTTCTCTGTGATGTGTGTGTGTGTGTGTGTGTGTCTCTTCTCTGTGGTGTGTGTCTGTCTCTTCTCTGTGGTGTGTGTGTGTTCCCAGGTGATGGTATGTAACCCTGTGATGTGTATGTCCCCCAGGTGCTCATGTGTCTGGTGTGTAACCCCTACACCTACACAGACAAGGTGGCCAGTCTTGTCCAGGAGGCAGCCTACCTACAGGCCAATCTTAGCGGACAGGACGGAGACACCGCCAGCATCCCCATCTCACACATAGACGGTTGGTGCCTCCTACATCATCCCCATCTCACACATAGACGGTTGGTGCCTCCTACATCATCCCCATCTCACACATAGACAGTTGGTGACTCCGCCAGCATCCCCATCTCACACATAGACAGTACTGTGAAAAAGTTATTGTATAGTGTTGATAGTAAATATTATCAGATCTTCAACCAACACCTAATATTAGATTAAGGGAACCTGAGTTTACAAATAAGAAGAACAAAAAAAAAAAATATATATATATATATATATTTATTTAACAAAGTTATGCAACACCCAATTCCCCTGTGTGAAAAAGTAATTGCCCCCTTACACTCAATAACTGATTATACCACCTTCTGGCTATTTTGACTCATCTGTCCATAGAACATTCTTCCAAGAGTCCATTATATGTCTGGCCAGAACCAAACACTGCATTCCACAGTAAGAACCTTATACCAAAAGTCAAGAATGGTGGCGGTTGTGTGATGGTCTGGGGGATGCTTTGCTGCCTCAGGACCTGGACGACTTGCCTTGATACCATAGGAACCATGGAATCCCGATCAGTATCTGTGAATTCTACAGGAGGATGTCAGGCCGTCGGTCTGTGAGCTGAAGTGTAGCTGAGTCATTGCCTTGATACCATAGGAACCATGGAATCCCGATCAGTATCGGTGAATTCTACAGGAGGATGTCAGGCCGTCAGTCTGTGAGCTGAAGTGTAGCTGAGTCATTGCCTTGATACCATAGGAACCATGGAATCCCGATCAGTATCGGTGAATTCTACAGGAGGATGTCAGGCCGTCGGTCTGTGAGCTGAAGTGTAGCTGAGTCATTGCCTTGATACCATAGGAACCATGGAATCCCGATCAGTATCTGTGAATTCTACAGGAGGATGTCAGGCCGTCAGTCTGTGAGCTGAAGTGTAGCTGAGTCATTGCCTTGATACCATAGGAACCATGGAATCCCGATCAGTATCGGTGAATTCTACAGGAGGATGTCAGGCCGTCGGTCTGTGAGCTGAAGTGTAGCCGAGTCATTGCCTTGATACCATAGGAACCATGGAATCCCGATCAGTATCGGTGAATTCTACAGGAGGATGTCAGGCCGTCGGTCTGTGAGCTGAAGCTGAAGTGTAGCGGAGTCACGCAGCAAGACAAGAATCCAGAACACACAATCAAGTCTATATGAAAATGGTTAAAAAGCAACAAATTTGAAGTTTTGGAATGGCCTAGTCCAAGTCCAGACCTAAACCCGATTGAGATGTTGTGGCAGGACTTGAAACAAACAGTTCATGCTTAAAAACCCACATTTGGCAATTACCTTTTCACACATGGGAATTGAGTGTTGTGTACTGTGCATTTGGAAAGAATTCAGACCTCTTGACTTTTTCCACATTTTGTTACGTTACAGCCTTATTCTAAAATGGATTTAAAAAAAAAAGTTTCCCTCATCTTCACACAATACCCCACCAATGACAAAGCGAAAACAGACTTTTAGATTTTTTTTTTTTTTAGCAAAATTAATACACATTTCTAAACAGAAATGTCTGATTTACATAAGTATTCAGACCCTTTGCTATGAGACTCGAATTTGAGCTCAAGTTTATCCTGTGTCCATTGATCGTCCTTGAGATGTTTCTACAATTTGATTCAATTGATTGGACATGATTTGGAAAGGCACCCACCTGTCTATATGAGGTCCCACAGTTGACAGTGAATGTCAGAGCAAAAACCAAGCCATGAGGTCGAAGGAATTGTGTCGAGGCACAGATCTGGGGAAGGGTACCAAAACATTTCTGCAGCATTGAAGGTCCCCAAGAACACAGTGGCCTCCATCATTCTTAAATGGAAGTTTGGAACCACCAAGACTCTTCCTAGAGCTGGCCGACCGGCCAAACTGAGCAATTGGTGGAGAAAGATCTTGGTCAGGGAGGTGACCAAGAACCCGATGGTCACTCTGATAGATCTCCAGAGTTCTTCTGTGGAGTTGGTTGTCCTTCTGGAAGGTTCTCCCATCTCTGCAGCACCACAATCAGGTCTTTATGGTAGAGTGGCCAGATGGAAACCACTCATCAGTAAAAGACACTGTCCTTCAGGCACCTAAAGGACTCTGGCCACCCCACATAGCCTGGTTCCTCTCTAGGTTTCTTCCTAGGTTGAGGCCTTTCTAGGGAGTTTTTCCTAGCCACCGTGCTTCTACACCTGCATTACTTGCTGTTTGGGGTTTTAGGCAGGGTTTCTGTACAGCACTTTGAGATATCAGCTGATGTACAAAGGGCTATATAAATACATTTGATTTGATTTGACCATGAGAAACAAGATTCTGTGGTCTGATGAAACCACGATTGAAGTCTTTGGCCTCAATGCCAAGCGTCACGTCTGGTGGAAACCTGGCACCATCCCTACGGTGAAGTATGGTGGTGGCAGCATGCTGTGTTTCAGCGACAGGGACTGGGAGACTAGTCAGGATCAAGGGAAGGATGAACGGAGCAAAGTACAGAGACATCCTTGATGAAAACCTGCTCCAGAGTGCTCAGGACCTCAGACTGGGGCAAATGTTCACCTTCCAACTGGACAATGACCCTAAGCACACTGCCAAGACAACACATGAGTGGCTTTGGGACAAGTCTCTGAATATCCTTGATTGGCCCAGCCAGACCCCGGACTTGAACCAGATCGAACATCTCTGGAGAGACCTGAAAATATCTGTGCAGCGACACTCCTCATCCAACCTGACAGAGCTTGAGAGGATCTGCAGAGAAGAATGGGAGAAACTCCCCAAATACAGGTGTGCCAAGCTTGTAGCGTCATACCCAAGAAGACTTGAGGCTGTAATCGCTGCCAAAGGTGCTTCAACAAAGTACTGAGTAAAGGGTCTGAATACTTATGTAAATGTCATATTTCCATTTTTTATTTTTTTTATTTTTTACATTTGCAAACATTTCTCGAAACCTGTTTTTGCTTTGTCATTGACGGGTATTGTGATGTCATTATGGGGTATTGTGATGTCATTTTAGGGTATTGTGATGTCATTATGGGGTATTGTGATCTAATTTTAGGGTATTGTGATGTCATTTTAGGGTATTGTGATGTCATTTAGGGTATTGCGATGTCATTTTAGGGTATTGTGATGTCATTTTAGGGTATTGTGATGTCATTATGGGGTACTTGTGTGTAGATTGATGAGGGGGGGGAAAAAACCTATTTTAATTAATTTTAGAATAAGGCGAGAACAAAATGTGGGAAAAGTCAAGGGGTCTGAATACTTTCCGAATGCACTGTAACTTTATTTAATTTACAAAGTATAAATGTTTTTTATTTGTCAACTCCGGTTCCATTTGTCTTAACATTCAGTATCAAAAAATATATCAAAACATTTAGAAAATCGTAAAGGGGCCAATCGTTTTTCATGGCACTAAAGATGGTTGGTGATTACTACATACTTACTACAGTACATCTCCATTTCACGCCTGTTATCTTCCACGGTTCTTTCCATTCTCCTTCGACCTCTCTCATCAACGAGTTGATTTCTACCCACAGGACTGCCGTTGACTGGATGTTTGTTTGTTTGTCCCACTGTTCTCTGTAAACCCCTAGACACTGTAGTGTGCGTGAAAAGCCCAGGAGGCCGTTTCTGAGATACTGGAACCTGGCACCGACGATGCCACGCTCAAATTCGCTTAGGTCACTCATTTAGCCCGTTTTAACATTCAATCAAACAGTAACTGAATGTCTTGATGCCTGTCTGCCTGCTTTATATAGGAAGCCACGGTCACGTGACTCACTGTCTGTAGGAGCGAACCATTTTGGTGACAGGGTGGTGTACCTAATATACTGGCCACCGTGTGTGTGCGTGCGTGTTCTATCCATGCAGGCTTTCGCGCGCTACCTGAGACATGAAACAGATGGGTGGGAGGGCATACATCCTGGCGCCACGTCATTTTGCCTAAATGGATCATGGAAACATTTTATTCAACACCTAGGGGTTTAAAAAATAAAGAAAGAAAGAAAATAATCGACACGACAGTTAATTTGAAACGCACCACAGCAGGCAATTATTATCGCATGTATTTTTTATGTGAACGTCCTAAAATGTCGACCAAAAACAATCCCTGAATAAGTTAATGGAAACATAGCTAGTGAAGACTAAGCCTTGGCCCGGTGGGAAACATTGTGCTGCTTGTATCTCTAGACGTGCTGGACATGGTTGACGTGATCATGGAGGGAAGCGAGGGGGAGACGGAGGAGCTGGGCCCGGCGCTTAGTGATGACCTCATCCTCCAGACCTTCCCTTTCAGTGCCGTGGTACCTGCTGTCCTGGAGGCCAGGAACAAACTACCTGCTACCTACAGAACGGAGAAAGGTAAACTACTAAAGGTCTGGCTGGCGGACTGTCTGTCTGGCGGGCTGTCTGTCTGGCGGGCTGTCTGTCTGGCGGGCTGTCTGTCTGTCTGGCGGGCTGTCTGTCTGGCGGGCTGTCTGTCTGGCGGGCTGTCTGTCTGGCGGGCTGTCTGTCTGGCGGGCTGTCTGTCTGGCGGAGTGTCTGTCTGGCGGACTGTCTGTCTGGCGGGCTGTCTGTGGCTCTTTCAAACACTCACAGCCTTGTTTGTGTGTATTCATAGATGTGTGTAATGTAATGTTGTGTATTTGACTCTAGGGGTGGTGTATAATGTAATGTTGTGTATTTGACTCTAGGGGTGGTGTATAATGTAATGTTGTGTATTCATAGATGTGTATAATGTAATGTTGTGTATTTGACCCTAGGGTCAAATACACAACATTACATTATACACATCTATGAATACACAACATTACATTATACACCACCCCTAGAGTCAAATACACAACATTACATTAGTGTATAGTGTAATGTTGTGTATTTGACTCTAGGGAGGGTGTATAATGTAATGTTGTGTATTTGACTCTAGGGAGGGTGTATAATGTAATGTTGTGTATTTGACTCTAGGGAGGGTGTATAATGTAATGTTGTGTATTTGACCCTAGGGAGGGTGTATAATGTAATGTTGTGTATTTGACCCTAGGGAGGGTGTATAATGTAATGTTGTGTATTTGACCCTAGGGAGGGTGTATAATGTAATGTTGTGTATTTGACTCTAGGGAGGGTGTATAATGTAATGTTGTGTATTTGACCCTAGGGAGGGTGTATAATGTAATGTTGTGTATTTGACTCTAGGGAGGGTGTATAATGTAATGTTGTGTATTTGACTCTAGGGAGGGTGTATAATGTAATGTTGTGTATTTGACTCTAGGGAGGGTGTATAATGTTGTGTTGTGTATTTAAGGTGTAATATACGACTACATGGCAACAGTCCTGTGTGACGTGCTCCACTGTCAGAGAGACCCTCTGCCCCTCAGCCTGGCTCTTCTACAGTACGACAAAGAGCTGAACTCCTCTGAAGACCCTGGGCCCCCCCATCACTCCATCATTCACCTACATCACTACTACACAACATGGCTGCCCCAACAGGCCCGGGAACCTCTGGTCAGAACACCTCCCCTCTCATCACGGTCATACAGATATAACTGTTATTATCATGTTCATAAGTGTTCATAATAAGGTTATTGGTAAAGTGTTGTTATTATTATATTATTATTATGTGTCCACAACCAACCTCCTGTTCGATCGTCTCTCCTCTGTCCGACAGTTCCAGTCCTGTGAAAGCCCTTTGCATGTCTCTCCTAGTCCTGTGACCTTCACTGGTCTACTGAAGACGGCCTACACCCAGGGGGCCTCTGCCCTGCTAGAAGACTCCTTCCGGCGGAGACTGGAGAAGAGTCTGGTCACTATGGAGACGGCAGAGTATCCTGTTGCAGCCAAGCAGATCCTGCTGTACATCAAAACCACTGTGGACAACTTCAGCATGGTACGGAGAAACACTCACCTAACCTGTATGAGCGCTGCTTTATCGAGCCGCATCTACCATGACTAGCTCCTAACACGTTGTCTCCTGTCTCTCCACCTCTCTTAACACGTTGTCTCCTGTCTCCTGTCTCTCCACCTCTCCTAACACGTTGTCTCCTGTCTCTCCACCTCTCCTAACACGTTGTCTCCTGTCTCTCCACCTCTCCTAACACGTTGTCTCCTGTCTCTCCACCTCTCCTAACACGTTGTCTCCTCTCTCTCCTAACACGGTGTCTCCTCTCTCTCCACCTCTCCTAACACGTTGTCTCCTGTCTCTCCACCTCTCCTAACACGTCTCCTGTCTCTCCACCTCTCCTAACACGTCTCCTGTCTCTCCACCTCTCCTAACATGTTGTCTCCTGTCTCTCCACCTCTCCTAACACGTTGTCTCCTGTCTCTCCACCTCTCCTAACACGTTGTCTCCTGTCTCTCTACCTCTCCTAACACGTTGTCTCCTGTCTCTCCACCTCTCCTAACACGTTGTCTCCTGTCTCTCCACCTCTCCTAACACGTTGTCTCCTCTCTCTCCTAACACGGTGTCTCCTCTCTCTCCACCTCTCCTAACACGGTGTCTCCTCTCTCTCCACCTCTCCTAACACGTTGTCTCCTGTCTCTCCACCTCTCCTAACACGTTGTCTCCTGTCTCTCCACCTCTCCTAACACGTTGTCTCCTGTCTCTCCACCTCTCCTAACACGTTGTCTCCTGTCTCTCCACCTCTCCTAACACGTTGTCTCCTGTCTCTCCACCTCTCCTAACACGTTGTCTCCTGTCTCTCCACCTCTCCTAACACGTTGTCTCCTGTCTCTCCACCTCTCCTAACACGTTGTCTCCTGTCTCTCCACCTTTCCTAACACGTTGTCTCCTGTCTCTCCACCTCTCCTAACACGTTGTCTCCTGTCTCTCCACCTCTCCTAACACGTTGTCTCCTGTCTCTCCACCTCTCCTAACACGTTGTATCCTGTCTCTCCACCTCTCCTAACACGTTGTATCCTGTCTCTCCACCTCTCCTAACACGTTGTATCCTGTCTCTCCACCTCTCCTAACACGTTGTATCCTGTCTCTCCACCTCTCCTAACACGTTGTCTCCTGTCTCTCCACCTCTCCTAACACGTTGTCTCCTGTCTCTCCACCTCTCCTAACACGTTGTCTCCTGTCTCTCCACCTCTCCTAACACGTTGTATCCTGTCTCTCCACCTCTCCTAACACGTTGTCTCCTGTCTCTCCACCTCTCCTAACACGTTGTCTCCTGTCTCTCCACCTCTCCTAACACGTTGTCTCCTCTCTCTCCTAACACGGTGTCTCCTCTCTCTCCACCTCTCCTAACACGTTGTCTCCTGTCTCTCTACCTCTCCTAACACGTTGTCTCCTGTCTCTCCACCTCTCCTAACACGTTGTCTCCTGTCTCTCCACCTCTCCTAACACGTTGTCTCCTGTCTCTCCACCTCTCCTAACACGTTGTCTCCTGTCTCTCCACCTCTCCTAACACGTTGTCTCCTGTCTCTCCACCTCTCCTAACACGTTGTCTCCTGTCTCTCCACCTCTCCTAACACGTTGTCTCCTGTCTCTCCACCTCTCCTAACACGTTGTCTCCTGTCTCTCCACCTCTCCTAACACGTTGTCTCCTGTCTCTCCACCTCTCCTAACACGTTGTCTCCTGTCTCTCCACCTCTCCTAACACGTTGTCTCCTGTCTCTCCACCTCTCCTAACACGTTGTCTCCTGTCTCTCCACCTCTCCTAACACGTTGTCTCCTGTCTCTCCACCTCTCCTAACACGTTGTCTCCTGTCTCTCCACCTCTCCTAACACGTTGTCTCCTGTCTCTCCACCTCTCCTAACACGTTGTATCCTGTCTCTCCACCTCTCCTAACACATTGTCTCCTGTCTCTCCACCTCTCCTAACACGTTGTCTCCTGTCTCTCCACCTCTCCTAACACGTTGTCTCCTGTCTCTCCACCTCTCCTAACACGTTGTCTCCTCTCTCTCCTAACACGGTGTCTCCTCTCTCTCCACCTCTCCTAACACGTTGTCTCCTGTCTCTCCACCTCTCCTAACACGTTGTCTCCTGTCTCTCCACCTCTCCTAACACGCTGTCTCCTGTTTCTCCGTCTCTCCTAACACGTTGTCTCCTGTCTCTCCACCTCTCCTAACACGTTGTCTCCTGTCTCCATCTCTCCTAACACGTTGTCTCCTGTCTCTCCATCTCTCCTAACACGTTGTCTCCTCTCTCTCCACCTCTCCTAACACGTTGTCTCCTGTCTCTCCGTCTCTCCTAACACGTTGTCTCCTGTCTCTCCGTCTCTCCTAACACGTTGTCCCCTGTCTCTCCACCTCTCCTAGCACGTTGTCCCCTGTCTCTCCACCTCTCCTAACACGTTGTCTCCTGTCTCTCCACCTCTCCTAACACGTTGTCTCCTCTCTCTCCTAACACGGTGTCTCCTGTCTCTCCACCTCTCCTAACACGTTGTCTCCTGTCTCTCCACCTCTCCTAACACGTTGTCTCCTGTCTCTCCACCTCTCCTAACACGTTGTCTCCTGTCTCTCCACCTCTCCTAACACGTTGTCTCCTCTCTCTCCTAACACGGTGTCTCCTCTCTCTCCACCTCTCCTAACACGTTGTCTCCTGTCTCTCCACCTCTCCTAACACGTTGTCTCCTGTCTCTCCACCTCTCCTAACACGTTGTCTCCTGTCTCTCCACCTCTCCTAACACGTTGTCTCCTGTCTCTCCACCTCTCCTAACACGTTGTCTCCTGTCTCTCCACCTCTCCTAACACGTTGTCTCCTGTCTCTCCACCTCTCCTAACACGTTGTCTCCTGTCTCTCCACCTCTCCTAACACGTTGTCTCCTGTCTCTCCACCTCTCCTAACACGTTGTCTCCTGTCTCTCCATCTCTCCTAACACGTTGTCCCCTGTCTCTCCACCTCTCCTAACACGTTGTCTCCTGTCTCTCCACCTCTCCTAACACGTTGTCTCCTCTCTCTCCACCTCTCCTAACACGTTGTCTCCTGTCTCTCTACCTCTCCTAACACGTTGTCTCCTGTCTCTCCACCTCTCCTAACACGTTGTCTCCTGTCTCTCCACCTCTCCTAACACGTTGTCTCCTGTCTCTCCACCTCTCCTAACACGTTGTCTCCTGTCTCTCCACCTCTCCTAACACGTTGTCTCCTGTCTCTCCACCTCTCCTAACACGTTGTCCCCTGTCTCTCCACCTCTCCTAACACGTTGTCTCCTGTCTCTCCACCTCTCCTAACACGTTGTCTCCTGTCTCTCCACCTCTCCTAACACGTTGTCTCCTGTCTCTCCACCTCTCCTAACACGTTGTCTCCTCTCTCTCCTAACACGGTGTCTCCTCTCTCTCCACCTCTCCTAACACGTTGTCTCCTGTCTCTCCACCTCTCCTAACACGTTGTCTCCTGTCTCTCCACCTCTCCTAACACGCTGTCTCCTGTCTCTCCACCTCTCCTAACACGGTGTCTCCTCTCTCTCCACCTCTCCTAACACGTTGTCTCCTGTCTCTCCACCTCTCCTAACACGTTGTCTCCTGTCTCTCCACCTCTCCTAACACGCTGTCTCCTGTTTCTCCGTCTCTCCTAACACGTTGTCTCCTGTCTCTCCATCTCTCCTAACACGTTGTCTCCTCTCTCTCCACCTCTCCTAACACGTTGTCTCCTGTCTCTCCGTCTCTCCTAACACGTTGTCTCCTGTCTCTCCGTCTCTCCTAACATGTTGTCCCCTGTCTCTCCACCTCTCCTAACACGTTGTCTCCTGTCTCTCCACCTCTCCTAACACGTTGTCTCCTCTCTCTCCACCTCTCCTAACACGTTGTCTCCTGTCTCTCCACCTCTCCTAACACGTTGTCTCCTGTCTCTCCACCTCTCCTAACACGTTGTCTCCTGTCTCTCCACCTCTCCTAACACGTTGTCTCCTGTCTCTCCACCTCTCCTAACACGTTGTCTCCTGTCTCTCCACCTCTCCTAACACGTTGTCTCCTGTCTCTCCACCTCTCCTAACACGTTGTCTCCTGTCTCTCCACCTCTCCTAACACGTTGTCTCCTGTCTCTCCACCTCTCCTAACACGTTGTCTCCTGTCTCTCCATCTCTCCTAACACGTTGTCCCCTGTCTCTCCACCTCTCCTAACACGTTGTCTCCTGTCTCTCCACCTCTCCTAACACGTTGTCTCCTGTCTCTCCACCTCTCCTAACACGTTGTCTCCTGTCTCTCTACCTCTCCTTACACGTTGTCTCCTGTCTCTCCACCTCTCCTAACACGTTGTCTCCTGTCTCTCCACCTCTCCTAACACGTTGTCTCCTGTCTCTCCACCTCTCCTAACACGTTGTCTCCTGTCTCTCCACCTCTCCTAACACGTTGTCTCCTGTCTCTCCACCTCTCCTAACACGTTGTCTCCTGTCTCTCCACCTCTCCTAACACGTTGTCTCCTGTCTCTCCACCTCTCCTAACACGTTGTCTCCTGTCTCTCCACCTCTCCTAACACGTTGTCTCCTGTCTCTCCACCTCTCCTAACACGTTGTCTCCTGTCTCTCCACCTCTCCTAACACGTTGTCTCCTCTCTCTCCACCTCTCCTAACACGTTGTCTCCTGTCTCTCCGTCTCTCCTAACACGTTGTCTCCTGTCTCTCCGTCTCTCCTAACACGTTGTCCCCTGTCTCTCCACCTCTCCTAACACGTTGTCTCCTGTCTCTCCACCTCTCCTAACACGTTGTCTCCTCTCTCTCCACCTCTCCTAACACGTTGTCTCCTGTCTCTCCACCTCTCCTAACACGTTGTCTCCTGTCTCTCCACCTCTCCTAACACGTTGTCTCCTGTCTCTCCACCTCTCCTAACACGTTGTCTCCTGTCTCTCCACCTCTCCTAACACGTTGTCTCCTGTCTCTCCACCTCTCCTAACACGTTGTCTCCTGTCTCTCCACCTCTCCTAACACGTTGTCTCCTGTCTCTCCACCTCTCCTAACACGTTGTCTCCTGTCTCTCCATCTCTCCTAACACGTTGTCCCCTGTCTCTCCACCTCTCCTAACACGTTGTCTCCTGTCTCTCCACCTCTCCTAACACGTTGTCTCCTGTCTCTCCACCTCTCCTAACACGTTGTCTCCTGTCTCTCTACCTCTCCTTACACGTTGTCTCCTGTCTCTCCACCTCTCCTAACACGTTGTCTCCTGTCTCTCCACCTCTCCTAACACGTTGTCTCCTGTCTCTCCACCTCTCCTAACACGTTGTCTCCTGTCTCTCCACCTCTCCTAACACGTTGTCTCCTGTCTCTCCACCTCTCCTAACACGTTGTCTCCTGTCTCTCCACCTCTCCTAACACGTTGTCTCCTGTCTCTCCACCTCTCCTAACACGTTGTCTCCTGTCTCTCCACCTCTCCTAACACGTTGTCTCCTGTCTCTCCACCTCTCCTAACACGTTGTCTCCTGTCTCTCCACCTCTCCTAACACGTTGTCTCCTGTCTCTCCACCTCTCCTAACACGTTGTCTCCTGTCTCTCCACCTCTCCTAACACGTTGTCTCCTGTCTCTCCACCTCTCCTAACACGTTGTCTCCTGTCTCTCCACCTCTCCTAACACGTTGTCTCCTGTCTCTCCACCTCTCCTAACACGTTGTCTCCTGTCTCTCCACCTCTCCTAACACGTTGTCTCCTGTCTCTCCACCTCTCCTAACACGTTGTCTCCTGTCTCTCCACCTCTCCTAACACGTTGTCTCCTGTCTCTCCACCTCTCCTAACACGTTGTCTCCTGTCTCTCCACCTCTCCTAACACGTTGTCTCCTGTCTCTCCACCTCTCCTAACACGTTGTCTCCTGTCTCTCCACCTCTCCTAACACGTTGTCTCCTGTCTCTCCACCTCTCCTAACACGTTGTCTCCTGTCTCTCCACCTCTCCTAACACGTTGTCTCCTGTCTCTCCACCTCTCCTAACACGTTGTCTCCTGTCTCTCCACCTCTCCTAACACGTTGTCTCCTGTCTCTCCACCTCTCCTAACACGTTGTCTCCTGTCTCTCCACCTCTCCTAACACGTTGTCTCCTGTCTCTCCACCTCTCCTAACACGTTGTCTCCTGTCTCTCCACCTCTCCTAACACGTTGTCTCCTGTCTCTCCACCTCTCCTAACACGTTGTCTCCTGTCTCTCCACCTCTCCTAACACGTTGTCTCCTGTCTCTCCACCTCTCCTAACACGTTGTCTCCTGTCTCTCCACCTCTCCTAACACGTTGTCTCCTGTCTCTCCACCTCTCCTAACACGCTGTCTCCTGTTTCTCCGTCTCTCCTAACACGTTGTCTCCTGTCTCTCCACCTCTCCTAACACGTTGTCTCCTGTCTCTCCATCTCTCCTAACACGTTGTCTCCTGTCTCTCCATCTCTCCTAACACGTTGTCTCCTCTCTCTCCACTTCTCCTAACACGTTGTCTCCTGTCTCTCCGTCTCTCCTAACACGTTGTCTCCTGTCTCTCCGTCTCTCCCAACACGTTGTCCCCTGTCTCTCCACCTCTCCTAACACGTTGTCCCCTGTCTCTCCACCTCTCCTAACACGTTGTCTCCTGTCTCTCCACCTCTCCTAACACGTTGTCTCCTGTCTCTCCACCTCTCCTAACACGTTGTCTCCTGTCTCTCCACCTCTCCTAACACGTTGTCTCCTGTCTCTCCACCTCTCCTAACACGTTGTCCCCTGTCTCTCCACCTCTCCTAACACGTTGTCCCCTGTCTCTCCACCTCTCCTAACACGTTGTCTCCTCTCTCTCCTAACACGGTGTCTCCTCTCTCTCCACCTCTCCTAACACGTTGTCCCCTGTCTCTCCACCTCTCCTAACACGTTGTCCCCTGTCTCTCCACCTCTCCTAACACGTTGTCTCCTCTCTCTCTCCTAACACGGTGTCTCCTCTCTCTCCACCTCTCCTAACACGTTGTCTCCTGTCTCTCTACCTCTCCTAACACGTTGTCTCCTGTCTCTCCACCTCTCCTAACACGTTGTCTCCTGTCTCTCCACCTCTCCTAACACGTTGTCTCCTGTCTCTCCACCTCTCCTAACACGTTGTCTCCTGTCTCTCCACCTCTCCTAACACGTTGTCTCCTCTCTCTCCTAACACGGTGTCTCCTCTCTCTCCACCTCTCCTAACACGGTGTCTCCTGTCTCTCCACCTCTCCTAACACGTTGTCTCCTGTCTCTCCACCTCTCCTAACACGTTGTCTCCTCTCTCTCCTAACACGGTGTCTCCTCTCTCTCCACCTCTCCTAACACGTTGTCTCCTGTCTCTCCATCTCTCCTAACACGTTGTCTCCTGTCTCTCCATCTCTCCTAACACGTTGTCTCCTCTCTCTCCACCTCTCCTAACACGTTGTCTCCTGTCTCTCCGTCTCTCCTAACACGTTGTCTCCTGTCTCTCCGTCTCTCCTAACACGTTGTCCCCTGTCTCTCCACCTCTCCTAACACGTTGTCTCCTGTCTCCTGTCTCTCCACCTCTCCTAACATGTTGTCTCCTCTCTCTCTACCTCTCCTAACACGTTGTCTCCTGTCTCTCCACCTCTCCTAACACGTTGTCTCCTGTCTCTCCGTCTCTCCTAACACGTTGTCTCCTGTCTCTCCTTCTCTCCTAACACGTTGTCCCCTGTCTCTCCACCTCTCCTAACACGTTGTCTCCTGTCTCTCCACCTCTCCTAACACGTTGTCTCCTGTCTCTCCACCTCTCCTAACACGTTGTCTCCTGTCTCTCCACCTCTCCTAACACGTTGTCTCCTGTCTCTCCACCTCTCCTAACACGTTGTCTCCTGTCTCTCCACCTCTCCTAACACGTTGTCTCCTGTCTCTCCACCTCTCCTAACACGTTGTCTCCTGTCTCTCCACCTCTCCTAACACGTTGTCTCCTGTCTCTCCACCTCTCCTAACACGTTGTCTCCTGTCTCTCCACCTCTCCTAACACGTTGTCTCCTGTCTCTCCACCTCTCCTAACACGTTGTCTCCTGTCTCTCCACCTCTCCTAACACGTTGTCTCCTGTCTCTCCACCTCTCCTAACACGTTGTCTCCTGTCTCTCCACCTCTCCTAACACGTTGTCTCCTGTCTCTCCACCTCTCCTAACACGTTGTCTCCTGTCTCTCCACCTCTCCTAACACGTTGTCTCCTGTCTCTCCACCTCTCCTAACACGTTGTCTCCTGTCTCTCCACCTCTCCTAACACGTTGTCTCCTGTCTCTCCACCTCTCCTAACACGTTGTCTCCTGTCTCTCCACCTCTCCTAACACGTTGTCTCCTGTCTCTCCACCTCTCCTAACACGTTGTCTCCTGTCTCTCCACCTCTCCTAACACGTTGTCTCCTGTCTCTCCACCTCTCCTAACACGTTGTCTCCTGTCTCTCCACCTCTCCTAACACGTTGTCTCCTGTCTCTCCACCTCTCCTAACACGTTGTCTCCTGTCTCTCCACCTCTCCTAACACGTTGTCTCCTGTCTCTCCACCTCTCCTAACACGTTGTCTCCTGTCTCTCCACCTCTCCTAACACGTTGTCTCCTGTCTCTCCACCTCTCCTAACACGTTGTCTCCTGTCTCTCCACCTCTCCTAACACGCTGTCTCCTGTTTCTCCGTCTCTCCTAACACGTTGTCTCCTGTCTCTCCACCTCTCCTAACACGTTGTCTCCTGTCTCTCCATCTCTCCTAACACGTTGTCTCCTGTCTCTCCATCTCTCCTAACACGTTGTCTCCTCTCTCTCCACTTCTCCTAACACGTTGTCTCCTGTCTCTCCGTCTCTCCTAACACGTTGTCTCCTGTCTCTCCGTCTCTCCCAACACGTTGTCTCCTGTCTCTCCACCTCTCCTAACACGTTGTCTCCTGTCTCTCCACCTCTCCTAACACGTTGTCTCCTGTCTCTCCACCTCTCCTAACACGTTGTCTCCTCTCTCTCCTAACACGGTGTCTCCTCTCTCTCCACCTCTCCTAACACGGTGTCTCCTGTCTCTCCACCTCTCCTAACACGTTGTCTCCTGTCTCTCCACCTCTCCTAACACGTTGTCTCCTCTCTCTCCTAACACGGTGTCTCCTCTCTCTCCACCTCTCCTAACACGTTGTCTCCTGTCTCTCCATCTCTCCTAACACGTTGTCTCCTGTCTCTCCATCTCTCCTAACACGTTGTCTCCTCTCTCTCCACCTCTCCTAACACGTTGTCTCCTGTCTCTCCGTCTCTCCTAACACGTTGTCTCCTGTCTCTCCGTCTCTCCTAACACGTTGTCCCCTGTCTCTCCACCTCTCCTAACACGTTGTCTCCTGTCTCCTGTCTCTCCACCTCTCCTAACATGTTGTCTCCTCTCTCTCTACCTCTCCTAACACGTTGTCTCCTGTCTCTCCACCTCTCCTAACACGTTGTCTCCTGTCTCTCCACCTCTCCTAACACGTTGTCTCCTGTCTCTCCACCTCTCCTAACACGTTGTCTCCTCTCTCTCCACCTCTCCTAACACGTTGTCTCCTGTCTCTCCACCTCTCCTAACACGGTGTCTCCTCTCTCTCCACCTCTCCTAACACGTTGTCTCCTGTCTCTCCACCTCTCCTAACACGGTGTCTCCTCTCTCTCCACCTCTCCTAACACGTTGTCTCCTGTCTCTCCACCTCTCCTAACACGTTGTCTCCTGTCTCTCCACCTCTCCTAACACGTTGTCTCCTGTCTCTCCACCTCTCCTAACACGTTGTCTCCTGTCTCTCCACCTCTCCTAACACGTTGTCTCCTGTCTCTCCACCTCTCCTAACACGTTGTCTCCTGTCTCTCCATCTCTCCTAACACGTTGTCTCCTGTCTCTCCACCTCTCCTAACACGTTGTCTCCTGTCTCTCCACCTCTCCTAACACGTTGTCTCCTGTCTCTCCACCTCTCCTAACACGTTGTCTCCTGTCTCTCCACCTCTCCTAACACGTTGTCTCTCCATCTCTCCTGTCACGTTGTCTCCTCTCTCTCCATCTCTCCTAACACGTTGTCTCCTTTCTCTCCACAGTTGTCTATAGACACAGGGCTGCTGGAGCTCAATGTCCTAATGGGAGTTCTCCAGGGGCTGGTGTTGAGGCTTCAGAGCCCACAGGAACCAACTGAGGAAGAGCCCATGGTCGAAGGAGAGACTGAGCCCATGGTCGAAGGAGAGACTGAGCCCATGGTCGCTGATCAGAAGGCAGCGGAGACAGCAGAAACCATGGCTGTGGATCCCAAGGTGGCGGCGGAGACGGAACCTATAGCTATGGACCAGGACACAGCCACTGTAGTAGATCCAGCCAAGGCAGCAGAACCCAAAGCTGTGGACCTCCTGAATGGATCAGAGCTCTTCCTGGAGGTCAACCCGTCCTCTGAAGCAGAGGACGACCACAGCCTGGTAGGTACCAGTAGCCCTTTTACCCGAGGTAGTATACCAGATATATAGTAGTCAGAATCCCAACTCTTCGTACCAACGTCAAAAAGAAAGGAGGACCAAGACTCGGTGTCCTTCGTCAGGGAGTCTTCGTACCATATCAAAAAGAAAGGAGGACCAAGACTCCGTGTCCTTCGTCAGGGAGTCTTCGTACCATATCAAAAAGAAAGGAGGACCAAGACTCGGTGTCCTTCGTCAGGGAGTCTTCGTACCATATCAAAAAGGAGGACCAAGACTCCGTGGCCTTCGTCAGGGAGTCTTCGTACCAATATCAAAAAGAAAGGAGGACCAAGACTCCGTGTCCTTCGTCAGGGAGTCTTCGTACCATACCAAAAAGAAAGGAGGACCAAGACTCCGTGTCCTTCGTCAGGGAGTCTTCGTACCATATCAAAAAGAAAGGAGGACCAAGACTCCGTGTCCTTCGTCAGGGAGTCTTCGTACCATATCAAAAAGAAAGGAGGACCAAGACTCCGTGTCCTTCGTCAGGGAGTCTTCGTGACAAATAGAGTTGTAGCCTTGTTCCTCTTTGTTTACTGTAGCTCAATAACTTATCCCTTGTGGATTTGGGATATTTCTCGTTGACTTTTTGTTCTGGTGATGTGATATACTGTATCCTTTTCCCTGACCTGTGTGTGTGTGTGTGTGTGTGTGTGTGTGTGTAGGTGGTGTTGTCAGTGCTGAGTTCCATCCTGAAGCACCCGTGTATCGAGCAGTGGTTCCTGTCTCTGGAGTTGTCCTCTGTCCCTCCTACCTCCCTCAACCCCGTCAGGCTGAAGCTGCTGTGTGCTCAACTGTCTGACTGCATCCTGGGTCTATTACAGTCCTCTGCCTCCGTCCTTCGACCCCTGAACTCCCTCCATCTCCTCTCCCCCTACCTAGAGGCTGTATCAAGGGCTCTGCTCAGAGAGCTGGGGGAGACTGGGGAGAGGAGGGAGACCGACAAGGAGTCCCGGCCTGTGAGAGCCTTCATGGCCTTGCATGCCTACATGGAACCCCCTCTTCTCCAGGAGCTTGTCTCTTCCCTTCTCCTCCTCCCCAAGGAGACCCTCATCACCCTGCGGGAGGGTGACGGGGAGGGAGAGGAGGACAGAGAGAAGAGCCCCAGAGCAGCGGAGCTCAGTGTCTACGGACGCACGGCTCTACAGGTCCTCACTGAGACCACCTCCTCCTCTGACGCCTCTTCATCCGGCTCCCCTGTCCTCCTCCTCTCCCAGGCTCACCTCCAAGGCCTGGCCACCCTGCTCCTCTCCTGCTCCAGCCCGTCTCTGGAGACCTTCCTCCTGCAGGCCCTGAGGACCCAGCCAGGCAACGCTAAACTCCTCCATACTGACATCCTGCTCCAGTGTCTCCGGGGGCCTCTCACTGCAGCCACCCAGGCCCTCGGGGTAGCTCTGCTGCAGAACTGCTCTGCTCACAGGCTCTGCTTCGAGGTGTGGTGCCTGAAGCCGCAGCACCTGGAGACACTGGCAGACCAGACGGAGACATTCCTACCGCTGGTCAACAGTTACCTGCGGACTGCAGCCAGAAAGGACCCCGCCAGGCCTAAAGAAGGTAGGTGGTTGTGGTCTCGTCTGCTGTGTCAAACTCATTGTTACCGTATTTATGTTAGACTGGCAGCTGTCGGGGGGTGTGTGTGTCTGTCAGGGGGGGGTCTGTCGGTGTCTGTCAGCGGGGGGTCTTTCGGGGGGGGTTTGTCGGGTCTGTCAGGGGGGTCTTTCAGGGGGGGGGGTCTGTCGGGTCTGTCAGGAGGGGGGGTCAGTCGGGTCTGTCATTGGGGGTCTGTCAGGTGGGTCTGAATCCTAACTTCCACTTAGTTAGTCTCTCATTGACATTTAATGCTTGACTTAAGAAGTGAAAGTGCATGTTTTGGTTCTTAACTATCACAGTCACCATGTTGTTTGACATGCTCATGTTGTCCCACAGTTCAGACAGCGGTGCTGAAGGCCCTGAAGAAGGCCCTGTTCCCCAGGCTGAGCCTCTCTGTGCTGGGGCAGGAGACAGGGGAGGCCCTGGGGGCTGTGGAGGTTGTGGAGGCTCTGTCTAGTCTGGTTAGACTGACAGCTAAGGTCAAGGACATCAGAGAGCTCATCGCCTCCCTGCCTGCTGCCCTGCAGAAACTAGACGGCTTTGAGAGGTAATATGTCTGTACAGGTATTACCTCAGTAAAACACAGCCGAATTCTACAGGTGTAGTAGACCTTACTTTGAAATGTTCACTTACAAGACCTTAACCAACAATACAAAATATTTACTAATTAACCAAAGTAAAAAATGTAAGAGAAACAATAAAATGACAATGTGGAGGCTATATACAGGGTATTACGGTACAGAGTCAATGTGGAGGCTATATACAGGGTATTACGGTACAGAGTCAATGTGGAGGCTATATACAGGGGGTACCGGTACAGAGTCAATGTGGAGGCTATATACAGGGTATTACGGTACAGAGTCAATGTGGAGGCTATATACAGGGTATTACGGTACAGAGTCAGTGTGCAGGGGGTACATGTTAGTAATGAGACTAAAAACAGGGGTACAGGTTAGTAATGAGACTATATACAGGGGTACAGGTTAGTAATGAGACTATAAACAGGGGTACAGGTTAGTAATGAGACTATATACAGGGGTACAGGTTAGTAATGAGACTATATACAGGGGTACAGGTTAGTAATGAGACTATATACAGGGGTACAGGTTAGTAATGAGACTATATACAGGGGTACATGTTAGTAATGAGACTAAAAACAGGGGTACATGTTAGTAATGAGACTATATACAGGGGGTACAGGTTAGTAATGAGACTATATACAGGGGGTACAGGTTAGTAATGAGACTATATACAGGGGTACAGGTTAGTAATGAGACTATATACAGGGGTACAGGTTAGTAATGAGACTATATACAGGGGTACAGGTTAGTAATGAGACTATATACAGGGGTACAGGTTAGTAATGAGACTATATGCAGGGGGTACAGGTTAGTCCAGGTAATTGAGGTAATATGTTAATGTAGGTAGGGGTGAAGTGACTATACATAGATAATAAACAGTGAGTAGCAGCAGTGTAAAAAACGAAGGGGGCGGTCAATGTAAATAGTCCGGGTGGACATTTAATTAATTGTTCAGCAGTCTTCTGGCTTGGGGTTAGAAGCTGTTCAGCAGTCTGGCTTGGGGTTAGAAGCTGTTCAGCAGTCTGGCTTGGGGTTAGAAGCTGTTCAGCAGTCTGATGGCTTGGGGGTAGAAGCTGTTCAGCAGTCTGGCTTGGGGTTAGAAGCTGTTCAGCAGTCTGATGGCTTGGGGGTAGAAGCTGTTCAGCAGTCTGATGGCTTGGAGGTAGAAGCTGTTCAGCAGTCTGATGGCTTGGGGGTAGAAGCTGTTCAGCAGTCTGATGGCTTGGAGGTAGAAGCTGTTCAGCAGTCTGATGGCTTGGAGGTAGAAGCTGTTCAGCAGTCTGGCTTGGGGTTAGAAGCTGTTCAGCAGTCTGATGGCTTGGGGGTAGAAGCTGTTCAGCAGTCTGGCTTGGGGGTAGAAGCTGTTCAGCAGTCTGATGGCTTGGGGGTAGAAGCTGTTCAGCAGTCTGATGGCTTGGGGGGTAGAAGCTGTTAAGGAGCCTTTTGGTCCTAGACTTGGTGCTCCGGTACCGCTTGCCGTGCGGTAGCAGAGAGAACAGTCTATGACTGGAGTCTTTGACAATTTATTGACATTTTTTGGGGCCTTCCTCTGACACAGCCTGGTATAGAGGTCCTGGATGGCAGGAAGCTTGGCCCCAGTGATGTACTGGACCGTTCACTCTACCCTCTGTAGTGCCTTGCAGTCGGAGGCCGAGCAGTTTCCTTACCAAGCGGGGATCAGACCTCCTCCCTATAGGCTGTCTTGTCGTTGTCGGTGATCAGGTAGTGTCGTCAGCAAACTTAATGATGGTTTTGGAGTCGTGTTTGGCCACGCAGCCATGGGTGAACAGGGAGTACAGGAGGGGACTGAGCACCCACCCCTGAGGGGCACCATCCCTCAGATCAGCGTGGCAGATGTGTTGTTGCCTACCCTCACCACCTGGGGGCGACTCGTCATGAAGTCCAGGATCCAGTTGCAGAGAGAGTGGTTTAGTCCCAGGGTCCTTAGCTTAGTGATGAGCTTTGAGGACACTATGGTGTTGAACGCTGAGCTGTAGTCAATGAACAGCATTCTCACGTAGGTGTTCCTTTTGTCCAGGTGGGAAAGGGCAGTTTGAGATTGCGTCGTCTGTGGATCTGTTGGGGCGGTATGTAAATTGAAGTGGGTCTTCGGTTTCCGGGATTATGGTGTTGATGTGAGCCATGACCAGCCTTTCAAAGCTCTTCATGGCTACCGACATGGCGGTAGTCATTTAGGCAGGTCACCTTGGCTTCCTTGGGCTCAGGGACTCTGTGATGGTCTGTCATGTATTTATTACAGACTCGGTCAGGGAGAGGTTGAAAATGTAATCTTCGTTCGAGGTGAGAAGCTCTTTTTGGTCTTAAGAGACACGGTAGCGGCAACATTTATGTATAAAATAAGTTATAGACAACGGGGGTCATCCCCTCCGGTGCCATTTATTAGGAAGTCAGCCTGTTTCAGTTAAACACACGTCTACCACGTCTGTCAGGGGGGGTCTGTCGGGTCTGTCAGGGGGGGTCTGTTACAGTATCAACAAGGTGTATTTCCTTTCTCTCTGTCACTCCCTTCAGATGGCAGCTGGTGGACCCCATCAGTGCTGTGCTGTCTGTCTGTCCCGAGGAGCTAGAGTTGTGGAGGACTTCGGTGCTCTCTGCTGCCCTCCGGTGGCTGAGCTCTTCCTACGGTCACAACAGAGACCAGAACACGGCACCACTCGCACAGGAGGACAGCATACTGAATAGACTGACTGAACTGCTGGTGGGTCCACAGTCTATATCACCTGTTGTCCGCATCACAAATGACTCTCTATTCCTTATATAAATGCGCTACTGTTGACCGGAGGTCATGAGATGTTTTCAGTTGATATGTCAACTTATATGATATGTCTTATCCAGAGCGACTTACAGTAGTGAGTCTTCTTTTCGTACTGGTCCCCTTGTGGGAATCAAACCCACAACCTTTCGCGTTACAAGTGCCATGCTCTACCAACTGAGCCACGCGGGACTTACATTGGTAACTCAGAAACAAACTTTTTTATATATTTTTTTCCCCCCCTCAGACTTTTCCAGAAGACATCACAGCAGCAGAATGGAACAGCTTTGTCAAGGCTGGACTGAAGTAAGCTCCTTTATTCAGACTCTTCTGTTGAATATACATGTATATCATGTCTGTCAGGGGGGGGTCTGTCGAGGGGGGGGGGTCTGTCGTTGGGGGGGGTCTGTCAGGGTCGTCTGTCGGGGGGGGGGGTCTGTCAGGGGGGGGGTCTGTTGGGTCTGTCAGGGGGGATCTGTCGTCAGGGGGGGTCTGTCAGGGTCGTCTGTTGGGGGGGCGGGGGGGGTTCTGTCAGTGGGGGGTCTGTCAGGGGGGGGTCTGTCAGGGGTCATGTGATTTATCTAACCTTTTATTTCTCCAGGTTAGTCTGAGATGTATTTTCCTCTTGACATATTCATGTCT
Organism: Oncorhynchus mykiss; assembly: GCF_013265735.2. Lineage (NCBI taxonomy): Eukaryota > Metazoa > Chordata > Actinopteri > Salmoniformes > Salmonidae > Oncorhynchus > Oncorhynchus mykiss. The sequence goes on from NC_048588.1 coordinate 37,169,916, forward strand.
AGTGTTTATGGAGAATCTTTTCCTTCCCAGGTGTCGCTACAGAGACCCTAACTTCCTGAGCACCCTAAACAGGATGTTGGATCTGATGTATGGAGGTAGTGAAGGACCTAAAGACCTGGTTCCTCTACCTACCATCCACATGATGGCCTCCAGCCACTCCCTGTTCCTACCCATCATGCTGGGAGACGAGGAGGACCTTAGTGGGAACACACAGGTTAAAGGTACAGAACAGGACCTTAGTGGGAACACCTTAGTGGGAACACACAGGTTAATGGTACAGAACAGGACCTTAGTGGGAACACCTTAGTGGGAACACACAGGTTATAGGTAGAGAACAGGACTTTAGTGGGAACACCTTAGTGGGAACACACAGGTTAAAGGTACAGAACAGGACCTTAGTGGGAACACACAGGTTAAAGGTACAGAACAGGACCTTAGTGGGAACACACAGGTTAAAGGTACAGAGTTGGGGGCCCAGTTGCCCAGCACCAGTTATCTTGGGGGGGGTTTGCCCAGCACCGGTTATCTTGGGTAGGGGGGTTGCCCAGCACCGGTTATCTTGGGTGGGGGGGGGTTGCCCAGCACCGGTTATCTTGGGTGGTTGGGGGGGGGGGTTGCCCAGCACCGGTTATCTTGGGTGGGGGGGGGGGGTTTGCCCAGCATCGGTTATCTTGGGTGGGGGGGGTTGCCCAGCACCGGTTATCTTGGGTGGGGGGGGTTGCCCAGCACCGGTTATCTTGGGTGGGGGGGGGGGTTTGCCCAGCACCGGTTATCTTGGGGGGGGGGGGGGGGGGTTTGCCCAGCACCGGTTATCTTGGGGGGGGGGTTTGCCCAGCACCGGTTATCTTGGGGGGGGGGGGGGGGGGTTGCTCGTTTTCTCCGTTCACTTCCAGATCCATACCGATACAACTATAATGGTCAGGTATATGTAATGTATGTAACACACTAAACACTGAATGTAACACACTGAACACTATGTAACACACTGAACACTATGTAACACACTGAACACTATGTAACACACTGAACACTATGTAACACACTGAACACTATGTAACACACTGAACACTATGTAACACACTGAACACTATGTAACACACTGAACACTATGTAACACACTGAACACTATGTAACACACTGAACACTATGTAACACACTGTACACTATGTAACACACTGTAGACTGTATGTAACACACTGAACACTATGTAACACACTGTAGACTGTATGTAACACACTGTAGACTATGTAACACACTGTATGTAACACACTGGACACTATGTAACACACTGAACACTATGTAACACACTGTATGTAACACACTGAACACTATGTAACACACTGAACACTATGTAACACACTGTAGACTGTATGTAACACACTGTAGACTATGTAACACACTGTATGTAACACACTGAACACTATGTAACACACTGTAGACTGTATGTAACACACTGAACACTATGTAACACACTGAACACTATGTAACACACTGAACACTATGTAACACACTGTACACTATGTAACACACTGTAGACTATGTAACACACTGTATGTAACACACTGAACACTATGTAACACACTGTAGACTATGTAACACACTGTATGTAACACACTGAACACTATGTAACACACTGTAGACTATGTAACACACTGTATGTAACACACTGAACACTATGTAACACACTGTAGACTGTATGTAACACACTGTAGACTATGTAACACACTGTATGTAACACACTGAACACTATGTAACGCACTGAACACTATGTAACACACTGAACACTATGTAACACACTGTATGTAACACACTGAACACTATGTAACACACTGAACACTATGTAACACACTGTAGACTGTATGTAACACACTGTAGACTATGTAACACACTGTATGTAACACACTGTACACTATGTAACACACTGAACACTATGTAACACACTGAACACTATGTAACACACTGTACACTATGTAACACACTGTACACTATGTAACACACTGAACACTATGTAACACACTGAACACTATGTAACACACTGTAGACTGTATGTAACACACTGAACACTATGTAACACACTGTAGACTGTATGTAACACACTGAACACTATGTAACACACTGTACACTATGTAACACACTGTACACTATGTAACACACTGTACACTATGTAACACACTGTACACTATGTAACACACTGTACACTATGTAACACACTGTACACTATGTAACACACTGTATGTAACACACTGTAGACTGTATGTAACACACTGTACACTAGTTAACACACAGTTCTCTGTCTGCTCTCTCTTCCAGAGGCCCTGGTCTCTCTCCTGCTCAGCCTAGTGAAGAGAAGTCCTGCTGTCTGTAGCAGCAGCCACTTCGTAGTCCTACTGGGAGGGTACGGCGCTACTCTCAGTACTACAGGTAACAGAGCTGTTCCTTCTGTGTGCTTTTAAATGTCTTCTGTTCTACAGTCGGCTGACACGTCTTTTCTGTGCAGATCAGAATCTGTTACTGCTGCTGCAGGAGTACGAACGAAACGGCATCAGTCTGGTAGACTTTCAGTAAGTTTATTCATTTTGAATTATCTTTCATCTCAATAAGTTGTGTGTGTTTGCTCGTCCGCGCTAATACACGTGTGTGTGTGTGTGTGTGTGTGTGTGTGTGTGTGTGTGTGTGTGTGACCTGCAGGTGCATGCTATGGGGCCCAGCGGCGGTGGAGCACCATAAGGCCCGGAGAAGCCTGGGCGTTTCCTTGTGGCAGCAACCCAGCTCTGAGGACCTGCTGGCTCTGCTCAGCCCTGACACCATGATCAACACCATCACTCACTTCCCCCTGCAACGCAGGATCATCCTACAGGTAACACACACACACATCATGTTTAGATACTGGAGTATTTCCTGAATGTGTGACCTGCCAAAGAAAGGACTCTGGACCTTTTTAACTAGACTATAACTAGACTAACTAGTCCCCAGATTGCTTCCTGTTTGATGTATTCTGGGAAAACTCTTGGCCCTGTTCATGTGGTGTAACGATAAGATGTCTATATGATATGACACTCCACTCTTCTTTCCTTCAACAGGAGGGTAAAGAGCTGATTTTCAAAGATGAGGAAGTGAAGGATCTTGGGAGTGTGTACGACCCTTGTTTCCTCCTGCCTCTCTTCAGCGCCATGCTTCAGCCAGGTGACTACTACCAATGAACCTGAACATCCAAGCGTTTTAAACATCCAAGCATTTTTAAATAACACACTTTTCTGAGACATTTGACACAGTTGGTGAATTTACCCATTTAAAAATACATTTATCAAAAATAATACTAAAGAACATTGAATTTTTTTTTATGTTACCTTTTATTTAACTAGACAAGTCAGTTAAGAACAAATTCTTATTTTCAATGACGGCCTAGGAACAGTGGGTTAACTGCCTTGTTCAGGGGCAGAATGACAGATTTGTACCTTGTCAGCTCGGGGGTTTGAACTTGCAACCTTCCGGTTACTAGTCCAACGCTCTAACCACTAGGCTACCCTGCAGCCTCTACACTCTAACCACTAGTCTGCCAGTAGGCCAGACTAAAAACGTGTTCCTCGCTTATTTAGTGCCAATATTGTTTGTGAAACCACTTTTATTTTTTATTTTTTATTAATCAATAAATCCCAGATTATGGGACCTCTAAATACACGCTGTGACGTTGAACCAATGGTGTTGTTACTGCACAGCCTTCTTGCTAAACCAAACTTCCTGTCCTTCCTGTCCTGTGACAGAGTCTGTGATCGACTGTCTGAAGTTTGTGTCGAGTCACGGCCTTGGTGTGACGATGGTGTCCCTGAGTAGTTACGACCCCAAGCTGAGGGCAGCGGCCTATCAGGTCCTGGCTTCATACCACCATCATCTGGAGGCTGCTCGCTTCAGAGAGAAGAGACAGGTACACACACACACACACACACACTCAGGCTCACACACACATGCATGTACACGCAAATAACACACGTACGCACGAACACACACACACACACACTGGTCTCTCATCATTTGCAGTTCATCTCATGTGAGAGAGATGGTAAGATATACTGAGTGTACAAAACATTAGGAATACCTTCCTGATATTGAGTTGCATTCCCTCCCTTTTTTGCCCTCAGAACAGTCAGGGTCATAGAGTCTACAAGGTGTCTAAAGGGTTCCACAGGGATGCTGGCCCATGTTGACTCTACAAGGTGTTGAAAGCGTTCCACAGGGATGCTGGTCCATGTTGACTCTACAAGGTGTCTAAAGGGTTCCACAGGGATGCTGGCCCATGTTGACTCTACAAGGTGTTGAAAGCGTTCCACAGGGATGCTGGTCCATGTTGACTCTACAAGGTGTTGAAAGGGTTCCACAGGGATGCTGGTCCATGTTGACTCTACAAGGTGTTGAAAGGGTTCCACAGGGATGCTGGTCCATGTTGACTCTACAAGGTGTTGAAAGCGTTCCACAGGGATGCTGGCACATGTTGACTCTACAAGGTGTCTAAAGGGTTCCACAGGGATGCTGGCCCATGTTGACTCTACAAGGTGTCGTTCCACAGGGATGCTGGCCCATGTTGACTCTACAAGGTGTCGTTCCACAGGGATGCTGGCCCATGTTGACTCTACAAGGTGTTGAAAGCGTTCCACAGGGATGCTGGACCATGTTGGCTCTACAAGGTGTCGAAAGCGTTCCACTGGGATGCTGGACCATGTTGGCTCTACAAGGTGTCTAAAGCGTTCCACAGGGATGCTGGCTCATGTTGACTCTACAAGGTGTTGAAAGCGTTCCACAGGGATGCTGGCCCATGTTGACTCTACAAGGTGTTGAAAGCGTTCCACAGAGATGCTGGCCCATGTTGACTCTACAAGGTGTTGAAAGCGTTCCACAGGGATGCTGGCCCATGTTGACTCTACAAGGTGTTGAAAGCGTTCCACAGGGATGCTGGCCCATGTTGACTCTACAAGGTGTCGTTCCACAGGGATGCTGGCCCATGTTGACTCTACAAGGTGTTGAAAGCGTTCCACAGGGATGCTGGTCCATGTTGACTCTACAAGGTGTCGTTCCACAGGGATGCTGGCCCATGTTGACTCTACAAGGTGTTGAAAGCGTTCCACAGGGATGCTGGACCATGTTGGCTCTACAAGGTGTCTAAAGCGTTCCACAGGGATGCTGGTCCATGTTGACTCTACAAGGTGTCGTTCCACAGGGATGCTGGCCCATGTTGACTCCAATGCTTCCCACAGTTGTGTCCAGTTGGCTGGATGTCCTTTTGGGTGGTGGACCGTTCTTGATACAACACGGGAAACTGTTGAGTGTGGAAAAACCCAGCAGCGTTGCAGTTCTTGACACAAACCGGTGCACCTGGCACCTACTACCATACCCCGTTCAAAGGAACTTAAATATTTTGTCTTGGCCCATTCACCCTCTGAATGGCACACACATACACAATCCATGTCTCAATTGTCTCAAGGCTTAAAAATCATTCTTTAACCACCTGCCTCCTCCCCTTCATCTACACTGATTGAAGTGGATTTAACAGGTGACATCAATAAGTGGATCATATCTTTCACCTGGATTCACCTGGTCAGTCTGTGTCATGGAAAGAGCAGGTGTTCCTAATGTTTTGTACACTCAGTGTATATAGGGAAAAGACAGTCATTTCAGACATAGACATGGCCTTGAACATGAGTGGTAATGTTGCGTTTTAACCAGGTCTCTCTCTGTGTGCCCCCCCCCCCCCAGCTGCTGTACCTGCTGGACATGGTAAAGAATGGGATCAGACAGCAGAACCTCAGGATGCCCTTCGTACTGACCACGTACATCACTAAGGTGGCCCGGCAGATGCTGAAACCAGAGGAGCACATGTACGTGGTGGTGAACCGGTTCCTGCTCTCCCATCAGTGTCTGGACTTCAGAAGGGTTCCAGAGTTCTTCAAACTGTTCTACAGCTGTGACATGGAGGTATTACAGTAGTATATAATTACAGTAGGATAGTAGTATAGTATTACAGTAGTATAGAATTACAGTAGTACAGTAATATAGTAGTATAGTATTACAGTAATATAGTATTACAGTAGTATAGAATTACAGTAGTATAGTAGTATAGTATTACAGTAGTACAGTATTACAGTAGTATAGTGTTACAGTAGTATAGTGTTAGTCTTACTCAAGGTATTACTTTAACCCTGACAGTATTCTAATAGGTTGTCCTATGTAACTGACAGTATTCTAATAGGTTGTCCTTTAGTCCTATGTAACTGACAGTATTCTAATAGGTTGTCCTATGTAACTGACAGTATTCTAATAGGTTGTCCTATGTAACTGACAGTATTCTAATAGGTTGTCCTATGTAACTGACAGTATTCTAATAGGTTGTCCTATGTAACTGACAGTATTCTAATAGGTTGTCCTATGTAACTGACAGTATTCTAATAGGTTGTCCTATGTAACTGACAGTATTCTAATAGGTTGTCATTTAGTCCTATGTAACTGACAGTATTCTAATAGGTTGTCATTTAGTCCTATGTAACTGACAGTATTCTAATAGGTTGTCCTATGTAACTGACAGTATTCTAATAGGTTGTCCTATGTAACTGACAGTATTCTAATAGGTTGTTCTTTAGTCCTATGTAACTGACAGTATTCTAATAGGTTGTCCTATGTAACTGACAGTATTCTAATAGGTTGTCCTTTAGTCCTATGTAACTGACAGTATTCTAATAGGTTGTCCTTTAGTCCTATGTAACTGACAGTATTCTAATAGGTTGTCCTTTAGTCCTATGTAACTGACAGTATTCTAATAGGTTGTCCTTTAGTCCTATGTAACTGACAGTATTCTAATAGGTTGTCCTATGTAACTGACAGTATTCTAATAGGTTGTCCTTTAGTCCTATGTAACTGACAGTATTCTAATAGGTTGTCCTTTAGTCCTATGTAACTGACAGTATTCTAATAGGTTGTCCTTTAGTCCTATGTAACTGACAGTATTCTAATAGGTTGTCCTTTAGTCCTATGTAACTGACAGTATTCTAATAGGTTGTCCTTTAGTCCTATGTAACTGACAGTATTCTAATAGGTTGTCCTTTAGTCCTATGTAACTGACAGTATTCTAATAGGTTGTCCTATGTAACTGACAGTATTCTAATAGGTTGTCCTTTAGTCCTATGTAACTGACAGTATTCTAATAGGTTGTCCTTTAGTCCTATGTAACTGACAGTATTCTAATAGGTTGTCCTTTAGTCCTATGTAACTGACAGTATTCTAATAGGTTGTCCTTTAGTCCTATGTAACTGACAGTATTCTAATAGGTTGTCCTTTAGTCCTATGTAACTGACAGTATTCTAATAGGTTGTCATTTAGTCCTATGTAACTGACAGTATTCTAATAGGTTGTCCTATGTAACTGACAGTATTCTAATAGGTTGTCCTTTAGTCCTATGTAACTGACAGTATTCTAATAGGTTGTCCTTTAGTCCTATGTAACTGACAGTATTCTAATAGGTTGTCATTTAGTCCTATGTAACTGACAGTATTCTAATAGGTTGTCCTATGTAACTGACAGTATTCTAATAGGTTGTCCTTTAGTCCTATGTAACTGACAGTATTCTAATAGGTTGTCCTATGTAACTGACAGTATTCTAATAGGTTGTCCTATGTAACTGACAGTATTCTAATAGGTTGTCCTTTGATGAATTAAATAGTTGTCTGAGAAACTACTCTGTCAAATTGGATTGGTGTTTGTCCCGTTATTAAACTTGGATGCTGTGTGTTTAGCCCAGTGGATGTTATCAGTATGGAGGTGACTCGTCCCGTGATATGATGTTGTCTCTCCTCTCAGCACAAAATGGAGAGGGAGTGGATTCTGTCTGTCCTAGAGGAGGGCCTGAAAGACAGACAGTGTTATGATCTGCTGGACCAACAGGGGATCTTTCAGACACTGCTTGGATTCTGCTGCAGCCCACTCTGTGACCAGCACACTCAGGTACAACCACACACACACACACACACACACACACACACACACGCCAGGCTGCAGCCCACTCTGTGACCAACACACTCAAGTACAACCACACACACACACACACACACATACACACACACACACACACACACACACACACGCCAGGCTGCAGCCCACTCTGTGAACAGCACACTCAGGTACCAACACAACCACACACACACACACACACACACACACACACACACACACACGCCAGGCTGCAGCCCACTCTGTGACCAACACACTCAGGTACAACCACACACACACGCGCCAGGGTTGTCCACAGTTGACCAGCAGCATTTTTAATTTACCGGACATTTTTAATAAATGTACCTGATGTTTTTCCCAGCATGCATTGGGTGTGTAACATGACAGAAATCACCTTTTTTACATTGTGGTAATTCATCTTACACAGAACATGTAAGTCGAGGACGCAACAACGTGTTTCCTTACTTTGCACGTTGAATATGTGACAATAAATATCCACGTGTACTTTTCCTCAGCCAACAAGACCAGTAACAAACAGCAAAATCACCAGCCAATTTCATAGGCAGCGTGTCAGTTTCTAGTTTGGGGAAGTACGTTTTCAACATTTTAAAAGGAAGCATTCCCATGCGTCATCACATTTACAGACTCATGTAAGATAGACTACTAGTTATATTATTAGCATAAATCATGACTAATCCAATCAAATCGTCACTATTCCTAAAGTGATGATTTGATTGGATTAGTCATGATTTATGCTAATAATATAACTCCATCACTGTTAGCCAAAATAGACTGTTCAATGCATGTTAAAATGAGAGATGGCTGCCATTTTTTTAATTGGCTGTAAACCAACCGTGCCAAAACTGCGTTGTTGCTTAAGGGGCTTGTAAAGTAAGCATTTCACTGTAAGGTGAAATTGTATTCGGCAAATAAAATTTGATTTTGATTTCACAGAGCCTTCAGAAAGTGTTCCCACCCCCTTGACGTTTTCCACATTTATTTGTTACAGACTGAATTTAAAATGGATTTAATGTAGATTTGTTGTTACTGAGCTACACACAGTACCACATAATATCAAAGTGGAATTATGTTCGTTTTTTAAATTTTTTTAATGAAAAGCTGATGTCTTTGAGTCAGTAAGTATTCAACACCTTTTGTTATGGCAAGCCTAAAGTTCAGGAGTAAAGATTTGTTTTAAAAGTCACGTAATAAGCTTCATGGACTTACTCTGCAGTAATAGTGTTTAACATAATGTTTTTTAAATGACTACCTCATCTCTGTACCCCCACACATACAATTATCTGTAAGGTCCCTCAGTTGAACAGTGAATTTCAAATACAGATTCAACCACAAAGACCAGGGAGGTTTTGCAATACCTCGCAAAGAAGGGCACCTACACTTTGGATGGTGTATCAATACACCCAGTCACTACAAAGATACAGACGTCCTTCCTAACTCAGTTGCCGGAGAGGAAGGAAACCGCTCAGGGATTTCAACATGAGGCAAATGTCGACTTTAAAACAGTTACGGAGTTCGATGACTGTGATAGGAGAAGACTGAGGATTGATCAACTACATTGTAGTTACTCCATAATGCTAACCTAAATGCCAGAATGAAAAGAAGGAAGCCTGTACAGAATAAATATATTCCAACAAGGAATTAAAGTAATACTGCAAAACATGTGGCAGAGCAATTCACTTTCTGTCCTGAATACAAGGTGTTATGTTTAGGGGCAAATCCAATACATTACTGATCTCCATGTTTACATGCATAGTGGTGGCTGCATCATGTTATGGGTATGCTTGTAATCTACTTGAAAATCTATGGCAAAACCAATTTGACAGAGCTTGAAGAATTTTTGAAAAGAATAATGCGCTTATGTCCCACAATCCAGGTGTGGAAAACTCTTATTAGAGATTTACCCAGAAAGACTCACAGCTGACCAAAGCGGCTCAGAACGTTTAGCTTAAAATGCTAATGAACTATTTCTTAACATTATTAGCACAGCAATGCGTACAAATCAAGTCGGCTACCAGACAATGAAAGTAAGTTTAAAAACCAGTAGAACATGAGAGAAATAGACTACTGGTTTCAATGGTATATGTCTTTTATAAAACAATAGACTACTGGTTTCAATGGTATATGTCTTTTATAAAACAATAGACTACTGGTTTCAATGGTGTATGTCTTTTATAAAACAATAGACTACTGGTTTCAATGGTACATGTCTTTTATAAAACAATAGACTACTGGTTTCAATGGTATATGTCTGTTATAAAACAATAGACTACTGGTTTCAATGGTATATGTCTTTTATAAAACAATAGACTACTGGTTTCAATGGTATATGTCTTTTATAAAACAATAGACTACTGGTTTCAATGGTATATGTCTTTTATAAAACAATAGACTACTGGTTTCAATGGTATATGTCTTTATAAAACAATAGACTACTGGTTTCAATGGTATATGTCTTTATAAAACAATAGACTACTGGTTTCAATGGTATATGTCTATAAAACAATAGACTACTGCTGTCAATGGTATATGTCTTTATAAAACAATAGACTACTGGTTTCAATGGTAAATGTCTTTATAAAACAATAGACTACTGGTTTCAATGGTATATGTCTTTATAAAACAATAGACTACTGGTTTCAATGGTATATGTCTTTATAAAACAATAGACTACTGGTTTCAATGGTATATGTCTTTATAAAACAATAGACTACTGGTTTCAATGGTATATGTCTTTATAAAACAATAGACTACTGGTTTCAATGGTATATGTCTTTAGAAAACAATAGACTACTGGTTTCAATGGTATATGTCTGTATAAAACAATAGACTACTGGTTTCAATGGTATATGTCTTTTATAAAACAATAGACTACTGGTTTCAATGGTATATGTCTTTATAAAACAATAGACTACTGGTTTCAATGGTATATGTCTTTTATAAAACAATAGACTACTGGTTTCAATGGTATATGTCTTTAGAAAACAATAGACTACTGGTTTCAATGGTATATGTCTTTAGAAAACAATAGACTACTGGTTTCAATGGTATATGTCTTTAGAAAACAATAGACTACTGGTTTCAATGGTATATGTCTTTAGAAAATAATAGACTACTGGTTTCAATGGTACATGTCTATATAAAACAATAGACTACTGGTTTCAATGGTATATGTCTTTATAAAACAATAGACTACTGGTTTCAATGGTATATGTCTTTAGAAAACAATAGACTACTGGTTTCAATGGTATATGTCTTTATAAAACAATAGACTACTGGTTTCAATGGTATATGTCTTTATAAAACAATAGACTACTGGTTTCAATGGTATATGTCTATAAAACAATAGACTACTGCTGTCAATGGTATATGTCTTTATAAAACAATAGACTACTGGTTTCAATGGTATATGTCTTTATAAAACAATAGACTACTGGTTTCAATGGTATATGTCTTTATAAAACAATAGACTACTGGTTTCAATGGTATATGTCTTTATAAAACAATAGACTACTGGTTTCAATGGTATATGTCTTTATAAAACAATAGACTACTGGTTTCAATGGTATATGTCTTTATAAAACAATAGACTACTGGTTTCAATGGTATATGTCTTTAGAAAACAATAGACTACTGGTTTCAATGGTATATGTCTGTAGAAAACAATAGACTACTGGTTTCAATGGTATATGTCTTTAGAAAACAATAGACTACTGGTTTCAATGGTATATGTCTTTAGAAAACAATAGACTACTGGTTTCAATGGTATATGTCTTTAGAAAACAATAGACTACTGGTTTCAATGGTACATGTCTATATAAAACAATAGACTACTGGTTTCAATGGTATATGTCTTTTATAAAACAATAGACTACTGGTTTCAATGGTATATGTCTTTATAAAACAATGGACTACTGGTTTCAATGGTATATGTCTTTTATAAAACAATAGACTACTGGTTTCAATGGTATATGTCTTTATAAAACAATAGACTACTGGTTTCAATGGTATATGTCTTTTATAAAACAATAGACTACTGGTTTCAATGGTATATGTCTTTATGGTAAGGCTCTATCTGTATTCTGTGAGTGTGTGATACATTATATATATTACAAATATACACGTGCTAATTTAATTCCTCTAGGTTATGCAAATGAATCCCTAGACTGACCAGCACGACCAGTCAAATGTAATGAATAAAAAGCATTATTACTCCATAGTATTTTTTGTTTTCTTCACCCAGGCAATTAGCCGGTGCCAATTTTATCTATCGGCTTTTCAAACATTCTTACGGCCAAAAGCCGGCTATTACCAGCTAACGGAAACGCTGGCGCACGCACACGCACGCACGCACGCGCACACACGCACACACACACCGGTAAAACAAAAAGGACTAGCACTACCTCACAATTGCTGCTTTGTCTATTTCTTAAGAATGAACCATTTCCCACTAAGTATAGAATTTGTTTTGGGGGGGGGGGGGTCATTTTCAGTTTGCATCTCTGTTCATGTACCTTGGTTGGAATGCAAAATTAGCAGCAGAAACAATAACAAAGCTAACTCCCCGCCCCCTGTTTTGGTTAAAAACCTGCCCGTTTGGGTAAAAAGCTAAGAGGGATAGATAGAGCTGGAGAAATGTGACCACTCTCAAATTCATAGACAGAGCCAAGGATGCAAAGGACTGACCATCCCTGATTATAAAAATGATAGTTTCAACCATGTTATGAGGCTATGTTTACATTTACTTTGTTTACCAACATCGGAGTAAAACAAGCTGATATTTTGGGTTCTGATTGGTAGGACAGTTGAACTAAACTCACGAGGCATTTACAAGTTAGCGTCTTCTGAATCAATGGGCACATATTCATTTACGTTTATATGTCCAACACTTTATGTTTTGTACCTATACTGATTACCCCCGTGTTTAAATACACAAGTATTTCAATAAAGTACAATGTTATCATATGTTGATGTTCATGACCGTTGTCTCTCCTCCTGTGTGTGACGTTCTCTACCAGACTCTGATAGTGAGAGTCCTGCACCAGGCTGGTCGTGTGACCAAAGCAGCCTACAACCTGACCAAGGGTCACGGGCTCCTCACCTGGATTCTGCAGCTGCTGGAGAAGAGGTGAGATATACTGTCTGGATTTCGTCTTTTACTATTTAAATCATCTAGCCAGACATGCTGGTTCTGATGTGAATTTATTTATTTAGAATCACACATTAGTGTGCTCCGGGGGTGGGGGTCAGGGTGGTGGTCAGTGTGCTCTGGGGGGGGGGGGGGTCAGTGTGCTCCGGGGGAGGGGGGAGGGCGTCATTAGAGAAGAATCAAACAGAGTTAAAATAGTACCAGGACTGCTGTAGAATCAAACCCCTCTTCTCTCCTCCAGACATGTAGACCAGGGTCTGCTGAGTGCTGTGGTGGAGCTGCTCCATGTGCTGTGGTTCACCAACCTGGGCCAGAAGGAGACCCGTGGTGAGGGAGCCTCCTCTTCATCATCCTCTTCCTCCACGGCCAAGGAGGACAAACCCCAGGGACACAGCACTCCAAAGGTTCTCCCTCTACCCCTCATCAGCCAGTTCCTGTGTGTGGCCACCACCATCATCAGACATCTGAGGTAGAGGACTCCTTAACTACATTATGAGGGTCTGCTTAGTAAAGCAAAATCTAGTTAAAAGACACTGTTGTGAGTAGGGTGGAAAGTCAACACCCGCCACCTGCCAAATGGGGGTATATTTTGGCATTGCCGGATAAGGATGTCTATGCTTCTACACCTGCATTGCTTGCTGTTTGGGGTTTTAGGCTGGGTTTCTGTACAGCACTTTGATATATCAGCTGATGTACGAAGGGCTATATAAATACATTTGATTTGATTTGATTGATTTCACCTGCCACACAGCATTTGGGAATTTTTTACCCCCAATCGAAAAGCCCAAATGTAGAAGTTGGTTGACTTGACCTGAACGGCTACCAAAGTGTGACTTTTTGTCTTGTTGTTTCTTGGCTAGTTACATCGTTTTGTTCACATACCTAGTTGTTTTTCAATATACGTTTGCGTTTGCTGCAACTGTCTACTGGTAGCGCAGACATGGAGATGATCTCTGACAGACACTGAGTGTCTTTACCACGGTAATGGCCCGCCCCTTAAAGGGACAGCAGAACATTATTACCACGGTAATGGGCCCGCCCCTTGATGGGGCAGCAGAACATTATTACCACGGTAATGGGCCCGTCCCTTAAAGGGGCAGCAGAACATTATTACCACGGTAATGGGCCCGTCCCTTAAAGGGGCAGCAGAACATTATTACCACGGTAATGGGCCCGCCCCTTAATGGGGCAGCAGAACATTATTACCACGGTAATGGGCCCGTCCCTTAAAGGGGCAGCAGAACATTATTACCACGGTAATGGCCCGCCCCTTAAAGGGACAGCAGAACATTATTACCACGGTAATGGGCCCGCCCCTTAAAGGGACAGCAGAACATTATTACCACGGTAATGGGCCCGCCCCTTAAAGGGACAGCAGAACATTATTACCACGGTAATGGGCCCGCCCCTTAAAGGGACAGCAGAACATTATTACCACGGTAATGGGCCCGCCCCTTAATGGGGCAGCAGAACATTATTACCACGGTAATGGGCCCGCCCCTTAATGGGGCAGCAGAACATTATTACCACGGTAATGGGCCTGCCCCTTAATGGGGCAGCAGAACATTATTACCACGGTAATGGGCCTGCCCCTTAAAGGGGCAGCAGAACATTTTTTGTCTCACCTCATGACTAAACTATTTTGTGGTAAATTGTGTTTGATTGAGCACGGAACTGTTTGAAAACTTTTCATTCATCAACTTTTAGTTATTTCTCATCGTTAAAACACTCAAATAATTCCATTGTGCTCCTACATTATATCAATGGATGTACTCCTTGTAATACAATTATGTGTCAGAGCCCTGAACAAATAATAATAATAATAATAATAAATAATCCGTATGACTCTGTTTATCGGTTTTTACTTTTTACTATTGTATCTAAATTATTTATTTGAACATACATTGGTTAAAGGACTTGGGTCACAAAAAAGGAAATAGAATTGAGCGATATACCACATTACTTCTTAATAGTAATTACATTCCTTGTTTTAGAAACATTACTAAGCATGCTCATCTGTTATGTGTGATTTTTGTTGTAAAAATGGCGGGAAAAATATTTTGGCTGGTAGATTTGAATTTTTTACATTTATTTACCTGCCACGTGGCTGGTGGACCAACAAGTTCATTTCCCACCACCCTGGTTGTGAGATAATGGTAACACCTCTATGAATGGAGTTGAAAATGTCAGTGAAGACACTTGCCAGCTGGTCAGCGCATGCTCTGAGTGGACGTCCTGGTAATCTGTTTGGCCTTGAGACCTTGTGAATGTTAACCTGTTTTAAAAGGCCTTTCTCCATATTGGCTATGGAGAGCTTCATCACACAGTCGTCTGGAACAGCTGGTGTTCTCATGCATGGTTCGAGGCGAGCATAGAAGGCATTTAGCTCGACTGGTAGGTTTGTGTCACTTGGCAGCTTGCGACTGAATTTCCCTTTATAATCCGTGATAGTTTACGCGCCCTGCCACATCCGACAAGCGTCATAGCCAGCGTTGTCTGATTCGAATCTTAGTCCTGTATTGACGCTTTACCTGTTTGATGGCTCGTTGGAGGACGTAGCGCGATTTCTTATAAGAGTCCAGATTAGTGTTCCGCTCTCCTTCTTTATTGAGCTGCTACTTCCTGTTTGAGTTTTTACGGGTAAGAAGGAATCAGGAGGATAGAGTTATGGTCAGATTTGCCGAATGGAGGGCGAGCGAGCTTTACACGTGTTTCTATGTGTGGAGTAAAGGTGATTTTTAGAGTTTTGTCGCCTCTAGTTGCACAGGTGACGTGCTGGTAGAAATGAGGTAAATCGGATTTCAGTTTCCCTGCATTACAAACACCGGCCACTAGGGGCGCCGGTTCTGGTTGAGCATTTTCTTGTTTGCTTTTGGCCTTATACAGCTGATTGAGTCTGGTCTTAGTGCCAACATCAGTTTATGTTGGTAAATAGACCGCTACAAGAATATAGATGATAAACTCTCTTGGTAAATAGTGGTCTACATTTAAGATGAGTAAAACAAAACACACAGAAGAGCACATAAAACGATAGCTATCCATTCCAACGCCGTTCCTATACGGCTCTCAAGACTGCTGCATCATGGGACAGCTCTGTTACCTCTCCTCCTCTCACAACCCCTCTTCTCTTCTCCAGGCTGGTGAAGGCAGGTCAGCTGAGTCTCTAGCGCTGAGCTCCTGACTGCTGCATCATGGGACAGCACTGTTACCTCTCCTCCTCTCACAACCCCTCTTCTCTTCTCCAGACTGGTGAAGGCAGGTCAGCTGAGCCTGTATCTCCAGACTCTGAGCTCCATCCTGCAACATTGTGGAACAGCTCTGTTACCTCTCCTCCTCTCACAACCCCTCTTCTCTTCTCCAGACTGGTGAAGGCAGGTCAGCTGAGCCTGTATCTCCAGACTCTGAGCTCCATCCTGCAACATTGTGGAACAGCTCTGTTACCTCTCCTCCTCTCACAACCCCTCTTCTCTTCTCCAGACTGGTGAAGGCAGGTCAGCTGAGCCTGTATCTCCAGACTCTGAGCTCCATCCTGCAACATTGTGGGACAGCTCTGGGGGTCCACGGGGAGGCTGGCTGGCTGACCTTACGACCCCAGGCTCTTTCCTCCCAAGACGCCCTCGCCCTCCTCCACCGCTGGAGCACGCTGACCCACAATGCACCGCTCCTCAGCCAGCTGCAGACTGTGGCGGAGAAACACAAAGTCAAGGAGCTGCTGGGTGAGCGATTACTGGATATGTCATGCTACTGCTAGAATCTCTGCTGCCTCATGATGTGGCTTCTCTCTCTGAATTACCTGCTTTGACAAAATGTTTAGGAGCTGTAGTGTATTAAAAACACCTCATGATGTGGCTTCTCTCTCTGGGGAGATCTAATGGGTGGTCAACCATCCTCCAGGAGATCTAATGGGTGGTCAACCATCCTCCAGGAGAGATCTAATGGGTGGTCAACCATCCTCCAGGGGAGATCTAATGGGTGGTCAACCATCCTCCAGGAGATCTAATGGGTGGTCAACCATCCTCCAGGAGATCTAATGGGTGGTCAACCATCCTCCAAGAGATCTAATGGGTGGTCAACCATCCTCCAGGAGATCTAATGGGTGGTCAACCATCCTCCAGGAGAGATCTAATGGGGGTGGTCAACCATCCTCCAGGGGAGATCTAATGGGTGGTCAACCATCCTCCAGGGGAGATCTAATGGGTGGTCAACCATCCTCCAGGGGAGATCTAATGGGTGGTCAACCATCCTCCAGGAGATCTAATGGGTGGTCAACCATCCTCCAGGAGATCTAATGGGTGGTCAACCATCCTCCAGGAGATCTAATGGGTGGTCAACCATCCTCCAGGAGAGCTAATGGGTGGTCAACCATCCTCCAGGAGAGCTAATGGGTGGTCAACCATCCTCCAGGGGAGATCTAATGGGTGGTCAACCATCCTCCAGGAGAGATCTAATGGGTGGTCAACCATCCTCCGAGAGATCTAATGGGTGGTCAACCATCCTCCAGGAGATCTAATGGGTGGTCAACCATCCTCCAGGAGAGCTCATGGGTGGTCAACCATCCTCCAGGAGATCTAATGGGTAGTCAACCATCCTCCAGGAGATCTAATGGGTGGTCAACCATCCTCCAGGAGAGATCTAATGGGTGGTCAACCATCCTCCAGGAGAGAGCTAATGGGTGGTCAACCATCCTCCAGGAGATCTAATGGGTGGTCAACCATCCTCCAGGAGATCTAATGGGTGGTCAACCATCCTCCAGGAGAGATCTAATGGGTGGTCAACCATCCTCCAGGAGAGCTAATGGGTAGTCAACCATCCTCCAGGAGATCTAATGGGTGGTCAACCATCCTCCAGGAGATCTAATGGGTGGTCAACCATCCTCCAGGAGATCTAATGGGTGGTCAACCATCCTCCAGGAGAGCTAATGGGTAGTCAACCATCCTCCAGGAGAGCTAATGGGTAGTCAACCATCCTCCAGGAGATCTAATGGGTAGTCAACCATCCTCCAGGAGATCTAATGGGTGGTCAACCATCCTCCAGGAGAGCTAATGGGTAGTCAACCATCCTCCAGGAGAGCTCATGGGTGGTCAGGTTTCATTTTTATTCCCCCTCTAACAAAAACCACAACCAGACCTTGATAAACTGCCTCCGTTTGAGCAGGTCTGGATCGAATGCCTGCACACACAGCAGCTCTCCAGGCTGAGGGCTGACCATGTGTGTTTTATACAGTAGTCTAACAGGTATTCTACTATGTGGGGGTTTAGTGCCTTGCTCAATAACAGGAGATGGTACATGGGATCAGAGAACAGCCTCCCTGTGTTGATACCACATTACACTGACTTTTCTATACAGTGCCCCCCCCCCCCCCCCCCCCCCCCCCGTAATTATTGGGACAGTGACCCATTTTCTGTTTTGGCTCTGTACTCCAGCACTTTGGACTTGAAATTATAAAATGAGTAAGAAAGTTAGACGCACAAATTTCATACCCCCAAGACATGCTAACCTCTCACCATTACAATAACAGGGGAGGTTAGCATTTTATATCATACCCCCAAGACATGCTAACCTCTCATCATTACAATAACAGGGGAGGTTAGCATTTAATATCATACCCCCAATACATGCTAACCTCTCATCATTACAATAACAGGGGAGGTTAGCATTTAATATCATATCCCCAAGACATGCTAACCTCTCACCATTACAATAACAGGAGAGGTTAGCATTTAATATCATACCCCCAAGACATGCTAACCTCTCACCATTACAATAACAGGGGAGGTTAGCATTTTATATCATACCCCCAAGACATGCTAACCTCTCATCATTACAATAACAGGGGAGGTTAGCATTTTATATCATACCCCCAAGACATGCTAACCTCTCACCATTACAATAACAGGGGAGGTTAGCATTTTATATCATACCCCCAAGACATGCTAACCTCTCATCATTACAATAACAGGGGAGGTTAGCATTTAATATCATACCCCCAAGACATGCTAACCTCTCATCATTACAATAACAGGGGAGGTTAGCATTTAATATCATACCCCCAAGACATGCTAACCTCTCATCATTACAATAACAGGGGAGGTTAGCATTTAATATCATACCCCCAATACATGCTAACCTCTCATCATTACAATAACAGGGGAGGTTAGCATTTAATATCATATCCCCAAGACATGCTAACCTCTCACCATTACAATAACAGGAGAGGTTAGCATTTAATATCATACCCCCAATACATGCTAACCTCTCACCAAAGTGCTGCAGTACAGAGCCAAAACAACAAATGTGTCACTGTCCCAATAATTACAGAGGGCGCCCTATGTACGTAGAGACGCCACCAATTGTTGGTCATGGAAAGTTGGTTAAATGTCATGGAAAAGTCATGAAATTCCACCTGTCAAAAATGTGTATGAACCTTGCCTTGACAAATCTCTGTACTGGCATTGGTTTCAGCTTGGCATTATTCACCCCTTGTCCTCGTCTATGACAGCAGAATCAACATTGTCTGTTTGTGTTTCTGTACGTCCTCAGGGTCGGGCAGGGAGAAAGGCCGAGGGAGAAGCTCCTCTGTCCAGGCCCAGGCCCAGGCCCGTTCTCACTCCCGACCAAAGGAACAGGAGGAGGAAGGAGAGGTGGAGAGACGAGAGGAGGAGAAGACTCTGTTGGACAAGTGTATTCCTCACCTCAGGAATATCTTTACCCACTGGGAGCCTGTCTCTCTTGTCTGTCCCCCCTCTTCTCCCGCCAGCCCACCTCCCTCCCCTGACCCCCATACTCCCACCTCCACCCCTCTGGCTAACACCACAGCCCGTCTTCTCACCAGGTGGTTCCTGAACTCCTTGGTCGAGGGAGCCTCCACCTACGAGGACAAAAGGACAGTCCACTTCCTTCGCTGGTTCCAGAAGACTGTCCTGTCTCATAGATTCATAGTGGACTTGGTGCTGGCTGACCCTGCTGTGAGAGTGGACCTGCTCCGTCTATATCACCAGGCCTGTGAAGCCCAGGCCCAGACCCAGCCCCAGACCCAGACCCAGACCCAGCCCCAGCCCCAGGCCCAGATCTCTTCCAGGGTAGAACACGTCCAGCTGTTCACCAACATTATGATCCAGCTCCTGGAGTCCAGAGGCTGCACGGAGAGTGACCTGCACAGGGCCGTGCTCACAGCATGCTCCCTAGGAACAACGTGTGATGACCAGACCACGAAGGGTAAGAAGAGATGACCGATTCAGATGAACTTTATCTTCAATATTTATTGTATCGTAACAGGGGAGATTGCAGTGATTTGTAAAAAATAACATCAGATATAGCTACAAATTCCTGGAAAAATAGATTTACATTGAAACTATTGTGTTGCTTGGAAATGGAAGGAAATGACACGTTGTTGTTGTTGTTGTTGTTTATCTTGATCTCCTCCTTCAGAAGGTCTGATGTTGCTGTCTCTGTACATCCATGAGATGTGGAGCGGCGCGAAGAGCCCAGAGCTGTTCCTGAACCATGTCAGACTGGCGAATGAGATCCAGGGCTCTGTAGGAACCAAGGACCAGAAGAAGAATTCCAAACGACGTTCCCAGACACACACAGCCCTCAGAACCATCTGTAGCGACCTCCTCTCAGGACTGCAGTCTACTGTTGCACCATAGGGGGTTAAATAGCTGTGGCCCACATTACACCCTATTGAGTATGCTATTTCTTAACCAGGGCCCGTGGTCTCTGGTCAAAAAGTAGTGAACTACTCTGAGTGTACAAAACATTAAGAACACCTGCTCTTCCCATGACATAGACTGACCAGGTGAAAGATATGATCCCTTATTGATGTCACTTGTTAAATCCACTTCAAATCAGTGGAGATGAAGGGGAGGAGACAGATTAAAGAAGCTCTATGTTAGGAAGGTGTTCCTAATGTTTGCTACACTCTGTGTGTGTGTGTGTGTGTGTGTGTCTGTGTGTCTGTCTGTGTGTGTATTTTGCATCTACATTTTCTAAAAGAAGTTGTGTGTTTTGTATGTAAAATCATTCATTTCATTTTTATTTTTTTGTTCAAAACATTCACTTCGCTCTTTTATAAAATGTTGTAAAACTATTTTGGTGTCGTCTTGTATTTGAATAGAAACATGGGAAATCCCACTTTGTAACCAGGCCATTACATTGCAGGAAGTCGACGTTCCACACAGATGGTTCATAATAGTTCTGTAGAGTTGAGAAATGCTCCATCAGATCACAGCAGTGGTGGTCCAAATGCCATATCCTGGCAGTGTGTCCTTAATTGAGGCACTTAACCCCTAAAAAAAAATGGCTCTTTGGGCTCTGCACTGGCTGCCTTGTGCTCTCAACGTGTGTGTGTCTTTCAGAGGGGTTTGGGGATCAAGCAGAAAACAGATCACGTTTTCTCCATCAAGCAGAATTGGATCTAGGGTTCCTCCACGATTTCTTGGCCGTTTTGGAACTATGAGAAAACAATACAATACATTTGCATTAAACAGATGCAAGGGGGAAATTCTTTTTGTTGTTTTTCCTCATCAGCGAGTCCTAACAATTTATCTTTTATCCGCCTTTCAGATTCAAAGCCTCATAAATACTCATCCGTCTGTAAAACATGACCTGAAATACATTGTATTCAGGCTGTATGAGACTGAAAGGAGCGACTTACTTGGGTAGACTGACTGAACGGGACATGAAAGTCAAAATGGCAAACAGGAATCCCACAAAAGCAGCCAGACTGATCCAGAATACGATCACTATCAAGTCTGATAGAGGGAAAAGAGGGACAATCTTAGTATCGCTGCAAGTCTTTGTTCCAAAAGGCATCCTATTCCCTATATAGTACACTACTTTAGACCAGGGCTGGCATCCTATTCCCTATATAGTACACTACTTTAGACCAGGGCTGGCATCCTATTCCCTATATAGTGCACTACTTTAGACCAGGGCTGGCATCCTATTCCCTATATAGTGCACTATTTTAGACCAGGGCTGGCATCCTATTCCCTATATAGTGCACTACTTTAGACCTGGGCTGGCACCCTATTCCCTATATAGTGCACTACTTTAGACCAGGGCTGGCACCCTATTCCCTATATAGTGCACTATTTTAGACCAGGGCTGGCATCCTATTCCCTACATAGTGCACTACTTTAGACCAGGGCTGGCACCCTATTCCCTATATAGTGCACTACTTTTGACGTGTATAGTGCACTATATAGGGAGTAGGGTGCCATTTGGGATACAGGGAGGTGATGGTAAAGGAAGCCAATACTCACACTTGTTATATTTCAGTTTGCGCTCGTCCACTGGTATTGGGTCTAGGTAATCGTAGTAATATTCCCACTCGTATCTCCATGAATCCTGTGAGGAGTTAGTGGAGTTTATCATTCTCATGGTCAGTCGTGTAGGAATGCCTTTTCCTCTCTCAGATTTATTGTGCTCTCCCTCTCCCCCTTTCTGTCTCTCTCCTGCCCTGTTGCTCTCTCTCTCCTGCCTTCTCTCCTTCCCTGTCTCTCTCTCCTGCCCTGTCTCTCTCTCTCTCTCTCCTGCCCTGTCGCTCTCTCTCTCCTGCCCTGTCTCTCTCTCTCTCCTGCCCTGTTGCTCTCTCTCTCTCCTGCCTTCTCTCCTTCCCTGTCTCTTTCTCTCGCCCTGTTTCTCGGACTGTCTCTCTCTCTTTCTCTCTCCCGCCCTGTCTCTCTCTCAAACCGAGATCATGATAAAACAACTTTTAAAAAAACAAGGCACTTATGTATAGATCTCAATTTTTCATAAAAAGTAAAAATATGGGTGGGTCATAGAA
Organism: Oncorhynchus mykiss; assembly: GCF_013265735.2. Taxonomy (NCBI): domain Eukaryota; kingdom Metazoa; phylum Chordata; class Actinopteri; order Salmoniformes; family Salmonidae; genus Oncorhynchus; species Oncorhynchus mykiss. The sequence continues at coordinate 37,192,862 of NC_048588.1, forward strand.
ATACAATGTACAGTAGTTGATGTGTCACGTAATTTTCTAATTTCCTTTGTACAGCTTTCTTGTGTTGTCAGCTGCCCTTGATCTGCCCACATAGATCTTTATGATTAGTATAATTGAGTTACTATAAATTATCATCACCATTCTCAATTTGTGATAAACTCTTGAATATTGTTCTGATTCACATCTGTCTTTGCAGCAATCCTGTCCTGGCCTCTTCTGGTCTCTCGCGAGAAATTGGGTATGCGTTCCAATGTGTTTTTCCCTCGTAAACGTTTTGGCCACAGATAGAACAATGCACCAGATATTTCATCGGATGTATAAATGTGAAGCATCCGGTAAGCTTTTCCACTCACTACCAAATATGGTGATGAGCGGAAGCCCAGTGGGAGATGGAGCGAAATGTATTTATGCCCGAAAATCTGCTAATTTTCTCATCGATGAAACATTTGATCTCCATACAGTTTTCTGTTTCAAAAAGGAAGATATATAACAGAGTGGACTGCGTGTTGTAGACTTTACCCTTTGCTAAAGTTTCAAAAAAAAAATGGCGTTTAATTAAATTAAGAGTGCAGGGGCGAATTGAGTTATTGCACACGCGCACTTCATGAATTAGGCGTTCCCTAACGGAAATATGCAAATATATGCTAGAACGCTCCAATAGGATCTCCACTAGCTTGTGAATGGCTCTGCCCACATCCTTGCTTGGCTCTGCCATTGGCTCCCGTTGGAAACGACCGGCTCTATCTTGGGTTAGTTCTCCAAATCTTTGTTTTGGTCATACCTGTTATCGACAAGCGGAGACACGGGTTAGCAACGAGAGCTGATGTTTGCTACGACTATATAAACACAGCTAGCTAGCTAAATCACCACGCATTACTCACTTGTAAGGATAATTGATCGGCACATCAACAAACAAGTAAAGTATGGATTCCGTCAACGCTTTCAACTTGGAGGTAAAATATGAAGCTGTTTTTATATCAGTCGTTTTTTTTCGGTTAGCTAACTACATTGCTATCTTAGCTAGCTCACCCAGAGGCAGATATCTCTACTGGCTAACCAAATGTCGATGTAGTTAGCTAGTTATCTGGCCAAAGATGTCCCAATTGAGCCAACTGTTTGCCATGTTACTAAAATGATCTAGCCCACCAGAAGGACAATATATTAATTTAATAGCAAATCAAACGTAGGTTAGATGCTACCCGCTTGTGACCTTTCTAATCAACAACTCCAACATGGCTACGCAGCTAACGGTAGCTAGCTAAAAGCTATCATGCTAGATGGCGAACTTTTTTATTATGTTTGTTAACCTAAGATGGATCATCAGTCTTTGAGTGTTATTACTGGTCTCCCATAATTAATGCACAGACCATGACAGAAACAGCTGATAATGTGAACTGTATTGCACGGCCAGATTACTGTTTTGTTGGGTTGATTGTGTCGGCCTGTATTAGTACATAAACCAATGGTTCCTCATTGAGTTAACTAACTAGTTGGTTACAGTAGCTAACTAGCTGCTAGGTGGTGGTTTTGTTTAAAAGGAAATGCAACTCGGGTTATGTAATTACAAGATTGGTAACGTTAGTTTCCCAGTTGTTTTTATGTACAAAGTTATTTGTCTAAAATAAACTATTCGTTAATATAATTAAAGTGTTGTGTGGTAGCTAGCTGTTTTCCTCTTGTAGATGACTACACTAGGCATTTATATCCCCGTCAACTGTTACTTTATTTAGCATAATTCAAAACATGGGCAGCATCACTTCTCATCATTCCCCACGTTGTGTATGTTTGCCACATTAACAATGTGTTAATTGTAGATGCATCCTGTGTTTGTTTTTGTTTTTTCCACTTGATTATCTGTCTACCTTTACTCTCTAAACTTTGGTGTAACAGTGGTTATAATATAAAACACAAATGTGAGTTTTGGATGATATGACCTCGTTCAGGTGCTAACTAAAGGTATTATTCGTTTTCCTCTAACTATAGTTATTCGCCATGATTGACATGAAGCCTCCAATATCACGAGCAAAGATGATGTCAGTCACTAAATCAGCAATAAAGGCTATCAAGGTAAGTTAGGCCAACAGAGTAACGTGTATATGTGTAAACTGTGTATACTGTAGAAGGAGCACTGTCCTGTTATCTGATAAGTTGAGTGTCTCATTGGAAAATAAAAATACGGGTGGAGATATTTTTCTTATGCTAAAATGTGACCATGTCTAAATTCACAACATGACACATTTCATCTTGCCTCTCAGCTATACAAGCATGTTGTCCAGATTGTGGAGAAGTTCATCAAGAAGGTAAGTCATGGGGAAAACAACCATGGAACTATTATCAAGAGTGGGTCGCTTTGCTTTCAGACAATGCCAGTAGCCTGAAGTCGTCCGCATGTTGCCCATCCGGAGCAGTTTGTGCATATTTTGTGACGTTTTTATTTGTTTTAGTCTTTGACGAAGTTAATATTTCGGCTGTTCGTGCACATTTCTCTCGCTCTCTCGCTCTCTCTCTCTCTGTGTCTCTGTCTCTCTCTGTCTCTGTCTCTGTCTCTCTCTGTTTGTCTCTCTCTCTCTGTTTGTCTCTCTCTCTCTCTCTCTCTGTTTGTCTCTCTCTCTCTCTCTCTCTCTGTCTCTCTCGAGGCAAGCCTGACGTTAAGGAAGCCAAAGTATTATGTCCCTTCATCAGTGATTTGTTGACAGTAGGGATTCTAAAATTGTGTTTTTGTCATTCAATGAGAGAAATGTTTCATTCAAATTTATTCACTTGAAATACTGCACAAAACATCCTAGTTGGATGTAAAACCTTGTGACTAAGATCTCTGCAAAAAAAAGTAAACCAATTCCATATATTTTGAGGTGTCTTGGGTTAATTCTGACTATTTTGAAGAAGTGTACTGGCTACGGCATCTCAACATGGACAAACGGTACTATTGCTGCTTCTTTTCTTTTTAAAAATTTATTTTTTACAAGAGATTATGCCAGCACGCTCGTTCGGTTTGCCAATCACCCGAACTGAGGCATGCGGAAGGCTTTAGCCCTGGAAACCATATAATAAAAACTTACGTTTTTATCCTTTTTATAAAATGGTTATAAAACATTTCAGGTTTTGACCCTTATTGTAATTTGTAGACCAGTGATAAGGTAGAAATACCAATGATGATGATGATAACATCTGAGCCTTGTTCCTCAAGTGCAAGCCAGAGCTGAAGGTTCCTGGCCTATACGTGGTGGATTCCATTGTCCGACAGTCCCGACACCAGTTTGGAGTGGACAAGGACGTCTATGGACCAAGGTTCCAAAAGAACTTCACCCCGACATTCCAGAACCTCTATCTCTGTCCACACGATGACAAGGTGGGTTACTACTGTAGCTCTTTTTTTGTGTGTGGGGGGGGGATTTACACCAAGTCAGCGATGCACAGTTTTTGTTCTAGCACTGACACACTAATCGGTAGTTTAGTTGTGGGTGGTTGTGTTCAGTTAGCCGCGCGTGGGTGGTTGTGTTCAGTTAGCCGCGTGTGGGTGGTTGTGTTCAGTTAGCCGCGTGTGGGTGGTTGTGTTCAGTGGTTGTTGAATCATGGATGATTGAAGCTTTTGGACATCAGCACAATGTTGAGGGAATCCTATTTGACTCAAGAAAAAGATACTCGTAACATATACACAATCTTGCAAAAAGCCTATCCAACTGACAAGCTCTTAGAAAAAATATAAACTATTTGGAACCAAGACTTAAATAGAATTGATATTGGCATAAGATGGAGGGAATGTTGAACACGAAAACGTATGTTTAATCCAGTATAAGTTAATGTATGAATTCAGTGTTTTTGCTAGTTTTGGATATCACCTAGGTCTATATGATCAGGAAGAGTAAGAATAGTAGATTGGTCTTGTTTTTCTGCAAGTTAACAATTGTCACAATGTTTGTTCTTCAAATTCTGTATTTTATTGAAACAAAAAATGAATCAAATAGCCTACATTATCTTGAAAAATAAATTGAAGGGTTTAGTTTGCCCAAGCTTCATTTTTTTTCTCCAGATGTTTCCTCGCAAAGTTGACCTTTTTCATATAACATGCACATTTGTTGTTTTTCTAAGTCCACAACCATGCTTAAACCACATCAGAAGACCACTTTTGAGGACTGGTAAAATCAGATAATTTGTGGATGTAGTTACCCTTTAATTCAAATACACACCTAGCAAGAGGCTGTTTAGTGGTGTTTTTGTGGTGAACATGATATGGTAGAGTTTGCAAAACAAATACCCACTTGATTGACTCAAATAATCATGATATCTTTCTGCCAGGTAAGTGTTGTCCACTTTGTACTTAACATTTTAATTGAGAAGTTTTTTGGGAAAAGCCTTTCTAACTACCAGAAGACTGTTTTCATTAGCATTGTCGCTAACGGCTACGCAAAGAGGTAGTCACACGCACACACGCACTGCACACACACACACAGATGTGTGTTCTCGTTGCCTCTTCAGGAAGTTGCAGGAAATACGAATCACTGATGCATTCTGTTCACTTGGTGAAATTATTTTTTCCCCAATACATGTAGTGGATTCCCTGCTGAGGTCAATACTTCCCATTTTAATGCCTGGATCCCTCGAGGGCCCTAACGACCATATTTTGGACCAGAATGAGTCTCTTCGCGACCTATTGTTCCTGCAGTGATGATTCACCAACTTCATCAAATGTTTTCAGAATAATCTCCAAAAAGCCTCGGTCTATCTGTAGCCTACGCAAAATTAGGGGGTCAAATGAGCAACTCTCTCAGATGCCATTTGTGAAGTTACACTGACTAACGAGAGTCACTGAATTTAGCGTCGCTGTCTAGCGAGGCCCTGACGTCCTAGGAAAGGAATCCTGGGAAATCCTTTGGTTTACTGCCCCGATGTGATACTATGGACATATAACCACATGGTAATGATTAACGAATAGCAAAGGGATATAGGAGAGACTTTATTCATTCAGTTTGACACTTTTTTTTTATAAAACTAGTCAACACTTCCTGTTCGGTCGCCAATCAACACACAGTAAATAGTCTACTGTACGCCAATCAACACACAGTAAATAGTCTACTGTACGCCAATCAACACACAGTAAATAGTCTACTGTACGCCAATCAACACACAGTAAACAGTCTACTGTACGCCAATCAACACACAGTAAATAGTCTACTGTACGCCAATCAACACACAGTAAATAGTCTACTGTACGCCAATCAACACACAGTAAACAGTCTACTGTACGCCAATCAACACACAGTAAACAGTCTACTGTACGCCAATCAACACACAGTAAATAGTCTACTGTACGCCAATCAACACACAGTAAACAGTCTACTGTACGCCAATCAACACACAGTAAACAGTCTACTGTACGCCAATCAACACACAGTAAATAGTCTACTGTACGCCAATCAACACACAGTAAATAGTCTACTGTACGCCAATCAACACACAGTAAACAGTCTACTGTACGCCAATCAACACACAGTAAACAGTCTACTGTACGCCAATCAACACACAGTAAACAGTCTACTGTACGCCAATCAACACACAGTAAATAGTCTACTGTACGCCAATCAACACACAGTAAATAGTCTACTGTACGCCAATCAACACACAGTAAACAGTCTACTGTACGCCAATCAACACACAGTAAACAGTCTACTGTACGCCAATCAACACACAGTAAACAGTCTACTGTACGCCACTCAACACACAGTAAATAGTCTACTGTACGCCAATCAACACACAGTAAACAGTCTACTGTACGCCAATCAACACACAGTAAACAGTCTACTGTACGCCAATCAACACACAGTAAATAGTCTACTGTACGCCAATCAACACACAGTAAACAGTCTACTGTACGCCAATCAACACACAGTAAATAGTCTACTGTACGCCAATCAACACACAGTAAACAGTCTACTGTACGCCACTCAACACACAGTAAATAGTCTACTGTACGCCAATCAACACACAGTAAATAGTCTACTGTACGCCAATCAACACACAGTAAACAGTCTACTGTACGCCAATCAACACACAGTAAACAGTCTACTGTACGCCAATCAACACACAGTAAATAGTCTACTGTACGCCAATCAACACACAGTAAATAGTCTACTGTACGCCAATCAACACACAGTAAATAGTCTACTGTACGCCAATCAACACACAGTAAACAGTCTACTGTACGCCAATCAACACACAGTAAATAGTCTACTGTACGCCAATCAACACACAGTAAATAGTCTACTGTACGCCAATCAACACACAGTAAACAGTCTACTGTACGCCAATCAACACACAGTAAATAGTCTACTGTACGCCAATCAACACACAGTAAACAGTCTACTGTACGCCAATCAACACACAGTAAATAGTCTACTGTACGCCAATCAACACACAGTAAACAGTCTACTGTACGCCACTCAACACACAGTAAACAGTCTACTGTACGCCAATCAACACACAGTAAATAGTCTACTGTACGCCAATCAACACACAGTAAACAGTCTACTGTACGCCAATCAACACACAGTAAATAGTCTACTGTACGCCAATCAACACACAGTAAACAGTCTACTGTACGCCACTCAACACACAGTAAACAGTCTACTGTACGCCAATCAACACACAGTAAACAGTCTACTGTACGCCAATCAACACACAGTAAATAGTCTACTGTACGCCAATCAACACACAGTAAATAGTCTACTGTACGCCAATCAACACACAGTAAACAGTCTACTGTACGCCAATCAACACACAGTAAACAGTCTACTGTACGCCAATCAACACACAGTAAATAGTCTACTGTACGCCAATCAACACACAGTAAACAGTCTACTGTACGCCAATCAACACACAGTAAATAGTCTACTGTACGCCAATCAACACACAGTAAACAGTCTACTGTACGCCAATCAACACACAGTAAATAGTCTACTGTACGCCAATCAACACACAGTAAACAGTCTACTGTACGCCAATCAACACACAGTAAACAGTCTACTGTACGCCAATCAACACACAGTAAACAGTCTACTGTACGCCAATCAACACACAGTAAACAGTCTACTGTACGCCACTCAACACACAGTAAATAGTCTACTGTACGCCAATCAACACACAGTAAACAGTCTACTGTACGCCAATCAACACACAGTAAACAGTCTACTGTACGCCAATCAACACACAGTAAATAGTCTACTGTACGCCAATCAACACACAGTAAATAGTCTACTGTACGCCAATCAACACACAGTAAATAGTCTACTGTACGCCACTCAACACACAGTAAATAGTCTACTGTACGCCAATCAACACACAGTAAACAGTCTACTGTACGCCAATCAACACACAGTAAACAGTCTACTGTACGCCAATCAACACACAGTAAACAGTCTACTGTACGCCAATCAACACACAGTAAATAGTCTACTGTACGCCAATCAACACACAGTAAACAGTCTACTGTACGCCAATCAACACACAGTAAATAGTCTACTGTACGCCAATCAACACACAGTAAACAGTCTACTGTACGCCACTCAACACACAGTAAACAGTAAATTACCGCGTGGCTGGTAATATGAAACGGGTGAAAGAAAAATAATTAGCATAAGATGTTTGACTCATCATTCCCACTAACATGGGAACATGCAAATTCACCAGCATCATGCTCGCTCCATACTTGGTGTGGGTAGTAGTCGACTAATTACTATTGGGCCAGGTGTGGGTGGTAGTCGACTAATTACTATTGGGCCAGGTGTGGGTGGTAGTCGACTAATTACTATTGGGCCAGGTGTGGGTTGTAGTCGACTAATTACTATTGGGCCGGGTGTGGGTGGGAGCCGACTAATTACTATTGGGCCAGGTGTGGGTGGAAGTAGACTAATTACTATTGGGCCAGGTGTGGGTGGTAGTCGACTAATTACTATTGGGCCAGGTGTGGGTGGTAGTCGACTAATTACTATTGGGCCAGGTGTGGGTGGTAGTCGACTAATTACTATTGGGCCGGGTGTGGGTGGGAGCCGACTAATTACTATTGGGCCGGGTGTGGGTGGTAGTCGACTAATTACTATTGGGCCGGGTGTGGGTGGAAGTAGACTAATTACTATTGGGCCAGGTGTGGGGGGTAGTCGACTAATTACTATTGGGCCAGGTGTAGGTGGTAGTCGACTAATTACTATTGGGCCAGGTGTGGGTGGAAGTCGACTAATTACTATTGGGCCAGGTGTGGGTGGAAGTCGACTAATTACTATTGGGCCAGGTGTGGGTGGTAGTCGACTAATTACTATTGGGCCAGGTGTGGGTGGTAGTCGACTAATTGGGCTGGTTTCTGATCAACTCAACGGACAACCTAAAGCGTAACTGTAAACTCCTCTCATTGTGGGTTCTTGTCTCTCTCTCTGTCTCTCTCTCTGTCTCTCTCTCTGTCTCTCTGTCTCTCTCTCTGTCTCTCTCTCTGTCTCTCTCTCTGTCTCTCTCTGTCTCTGTCTCTCTCTCTGTGTCTCTCGTCTGTCTGTCTGTCGCTCGCTCGCTCGCTCTCTCTATGCAGAGTAAGATCATCCGTGTTCTCAACCTGTGGCAGAAGAACGCTGTGTTTGAGATGGACGTCGTCCAGCCCCTGTTGGACATGGCTACTGGCTCTTTCGTCCTTGCTCCCTCCCCCCAGGAGGACCTCCAGGCCCAGCCCCCAGTCTCCAGTGCCTCTATTGCAGCAGCCCAGCACCAGGCCCAGCCCACAGTCTCCATAGCAGCAGCCCAGCCCCCAGTCTCTAGTGCCTTCGTTGCAGCAGCCCAGGCCCAGCCCACAGTCTCCAATGCCTCTATTGCAGCAGCCCAGCACCAGCCCCCTGTCTCCATAGCAGCAGCCCAGCACCAGCCCCCTGTCTCCATAGCAGCAGCAGCCCAGCACCTGGCCCAGCCCCCTGTCTCCATAGCAGCAGCAGCCCAGCCCCCTGTCTCCATAGCAGCAGCCCTGCCCCAGCTCCCACCACAGCTTCGGAACCCTGAGGCTCTGGCGGCTGTGGCCCAGCTCTTCCAGTCTGGACAGGGACACGAGGTGAGTGAGAGCTATAGAAATGAAAGTTTACGTAGAGATTATAATTCCTAACCAAGAGCTTACCTGTCATTTTGCCATGGTCAGATGTTCTACTCCCGTTTTATACTAAGTCTCTATTGTAATAGCTACACTATTAAACAGTACTAGCTCATACGGCAGGGTAGCCTAGTGGTTAGCGTGTTGGACTAGTAACTGGAAGGTTGCAAGTTCAAATCCCCGAGCTGACAAGGTACAAATCTGTCGTTCTGCCCCTGAACAGGCAGTTAACCCACTGTTCCTAGGCCGTCATTGAAAATAAGAATTTGATCTTAACTGACTTGCCTGGTTAAATAAAGGTAAAATAAATAAATACACCCCAGAACAACATGACTGGGACAGGAAATAAAAGTTTTTCTCTTCTGTGTTTGTTCTTCACTACAATCATCCATGACTCCTTTGTCTGTTTACTGTGAACAATGTAGTTCTACTCAAAATAAGTTTTTATACCAGGCTAGTAGAGGATAAATACATGATATTCTCTTGCTGGTAGCAACTGATTTGATGGATCGTGTTTAATTTGGCTGTTATCCCCTCCTGTCTGTGTCCAGCTTCAGAAGATGCTTCTGAGGTTCCAGCCAGGGCAGCAGACCACCACTCTGGTTCCCAACACCGTGTCTGACCAGACCCACTCACAGAGGGTCCAAGGCCAGCATAACACACACCATCCACTGTTCAACACACACCACACACATCCTGCAGAGCAGAATAACTCACTAGCTAAGGTAATTCATTATTGTACGCAAAGAAAATTTCTGACCAACAGACCATTTTTTTTTGTAAGGTGCCTAATCTAACAGGACAGCATTTCCGTGGTTTTCATAAAGCCTCCTTGAAAATGGGTGGTCGGTCACGGATATTAAGTCAACTCTGGTGTGATTTGTTATGGATGTGTCGCTAAATCAAGGTGTTGTGGTTGTTATGGCGGGTTCTGTCTTCAGAAACTCCTGGACCGTTTTGATTACGACGACGAACCAGAAGAAGTGAAGAAAGAGGAATTGGATTCCCTTGTTCCGGGAAACGTTTACGGTGCCCAGTTTCCTGGTCAAACGCCGCCCAACACGGAGCAGCAATTTCAGGGTCATACGATGGGCCAGCCTGGGAGGCAGCAGACACCTGGTGAAGGATACCCTGGTCTGAACAAGGGCTACAACCAGAGCCAGCACACTGCCCAGCAGAACCAGGACCAGGGAAACCCCAGAGAGAGAGAAGATCCGTCTGGGAGGAGGGATGGGAGGGAGGGGAGGCAGCGCGGCCACGGCAGGAGGTCACGCTCCAGGTCTGGCTCTCGGTAAGAAGCTGGAACCATGGTTGATATTAGTTTTTTTTTTTGTTGAGGACACTTTTTAAAAAAAAACCTGTATAAGTTTTCTTTAGGATGAACAGATCCTTTGTAACAGAACCCTGCCCGTCCCCACCTTTTTATCTTGGCTTTTAGTTCATGATTGAACTGTTATTTGAATAAACCTTTCTTGCTTTTATATCCTTTTTTAATTGTTTTTAACCTATTTCAGTTTACTGTGAAGTATGTTGCGATTTTTTTTTTACATTTATTTTTATAAATACACTTGATCTCTCTCCAGATCTCCCAGGAGAAAGAGATCCAGGTCCAACTCTCGCTCCCGGAAGCCCCGACACTCCTCCCAGCGCTCCGGGTCCCGCTCCAGGGAGAGTCGCTGGAACTCGCCTCGTTCCCGCTCGCAGGAGAGGAAGGAGAGAGAGAAGGACAAAGACCGTAGACAGAAAGGTCTGCCCAGCATCAAGAGCCAGACACTCAGTGGTACGTACTGTCAGATGATACACGAGAGGAGCCGCGTCCCAATGGGTACCCTATTCCCTACTATATTCGACAAGGGCCCCGTATTGAATGTTTCCCTCGTTGTTGTTGTTGTTGTAGTTTGCACCACGACTCTGTGGGTGGGCCAGTTGGACAAGAAGACTTCTCGGCAGGACGTCATGTGTTTACTAGAGGAGTTTGGGCAGATTGACTCCATTAATGTAAGTGCGTATACTTACTGGCACCCTAATCCCTTTGTTATAGTGCACTACTTTTGACCAGGGCCCATCAGGAATAACCAAGGGAGTGCTCTGTATAACTAATGGGGGTGGGGGGGGGGGGGGGGTTTCACCCTGAAAAAATGGTCTAGGAATAACTTAGGTAATACCAACCTGTTCCCTCTCCCCTCCAGATGATACCTCCTCGTGGCTGTGCCTATATAGTGATGGTTCACAGGCAGGATGCCTACAGAGCTCTACACAAACTCGGCAGAGGATCCTTCAAGGTCAACCAGAAGGCCATCAAGGTACTTGTTGATTTATTTATGTACGTTAAACCAACTTTTTAAAATGGTATTTAAATTGTATTTTTTTGTGGCCAGTTTGTCAAATAACATTCTGATTTACAATGTAGACCTGGTAAATATGGGGCCTCTGGCTCTTTTTAAAAGCAAGATTTAAAGAACACCAAGGAGATTGTTCCGTGTTCAAAACTGCAACCAAAACACTTCCATTTGACTTTGCAGTGCTATACATTTTATTTTTTTTATTTTTATTGGTTGCTAGGCCGGCAGTGGGAACATTTTTTTATTGGTTGCTAGGCCGGCAGTGGGAACATTTTTTTATTGGTTGCTAGGCCGGCAGTGGGAACATTTTTTTATTGGTTGCTAGGCCGGCAGTGGGAACATTTTTTTATTGGTTGCTAGGCCGGCAGTGGGAACATTTTTTTTATTGGTTGCTAGGCCGGCAGTGGGAACATTTTTTTATTGGTTGCTAGGCCGGCAGTGGGAACATTTTTTTTATTGGTTGCTAGGCCGGCAGTGGGAACATTTTTTTATTGGTTGCTAGGCCGGCAGTGGGAACATTTTTTTTATTGGTTGCTAGGCCGGCAGTGGGAACATTTTTTTTATTGGTTGCTAGGCCGGCAGTGGGAACATTTTTTTATTGGTTGCTAGGCCGGCAGTGGGAACATTTTTTTATTGGTTGCTAGGCCGGCAGTGGGAACATTTTTTTATTGGTTGCTAGGCCGGCAGTGGGAACATTTTTTTATTGGTTGCTAGGCCGCCAGTGGGAACATTTCTTTATTGGTTGCTAGGCCGCCAGTGGGAATTTTTTTATTGGTTGCTAGGCCGCCAGTGGGAACATTTTTTTATTGTTGCTAGGCCGGCAGTGGGAACATTTTTTTATTGGTTGCTAGGCCGGCAGTGGGAACATTTTTTTATTGGTTGCTAGGCCGGCAGTGGGAACATTTTTTTATTGGTTGCTAGGCCGGCAGTGGGAACATTTTTTTTATTGGTTGCTAGGCCGGCAGTGGGAACATTTTTTTTTATTGGTTGCTAGGCCGGCAGTGGGAACATTTTTTTATTGGTTGCTAGGCCGCCAGTGGGAACATTTTTTTATTGGTTGCTAGGCCGGCAGTGGGAACATTTTTTTATTGGTTGCTAGGCCGGCAGTGGGAACATTTTTTTATTGGTTGCTAGGCCGCCAGTGGGAACATTTTTTTATTGGTTGCTAGGCCGCCAGTGGGAACATTTTTTTATTGGTTGCTAGGCCGCCAGTGGGAAAAAAAATGTATTGGTTGCTAGGCCGGCAGTGGGAACATCTTTTTATTGGTTGCTAGGCCGCCAGTGGGAACTTTTTTTTATTGGTTGCTAGGCCGCCAGTGGGAACATTTTTTTAATTGGTTGCTAGGCCGCCAGTGGGAACATTTTTTTATTGGTTGCTAGGCCGCCAGTGGGAAAAAAAATGTATTGGTTGCTAGGCCGGCAGTGGGAACATTTTTTTTATTGGTTGCTAGGCCGGCAGTGGGAACATTTTTTTTATTGGTTGCTAGGCCGCCAGTGGGAACATTTTTTTATTGGTTGCTAGGCCGCCAGTGGGAACATTTTTTTTATTGGTTGCTAGGCCGCCAGTGGGAAAAAAAATGTATTGGTTGCTAGGCCGGCAGTGGGAATATGTTTTTATTGGTTGCTAGGCCGGCAGTGGGAACATTTTTTTATTGGTTGCTAGGCCGCCAGTGGGAACACTTTTTTTATTGGTTGCTAGGCCGCCAGTGGGAACATTTTTTTTATTGGTTGCTAGGCCTGCAGTGGGAACATTTTTTTATTGGTTGCTAGGCCGCCAGTGGGAACATTTTTTTATTGGTTGCTAGGCCGCCAGTGGGAACATTTTTTTATTGGTTGCTAGGCCGCCAGTGGGAAAAAAAATGTATTGGTTGCTAGGCCGGCAGTGGGAATATGTTTTTATTGGTTGCTAGGCCGCTAGTGGGAACATTTTTTTATTGGTTGCTAGGCCGCCAGTGGGAAAAAAAATGTATTGGTTGCTAGGCCGCCAGTGGGAAAAACATTTTTAGCTGGTCAAGTTTTTAGTTTTTGCCTCACAATTTGTTTTTTAAATTTTATTATCAAGATTTATTCAAACAGCAGTGTGTTATGTAAACCGGCTATTCAAGAAGTTTGGTCTGAAGTCGTCGTTGAATCTTTGCGATGCGTATTTCAGTCATCATGCTGTGTTTGAATTAACATTTCTAGAGGCTTTCCCACAAAACCTTCCTGATTTTAAATGTTGACTGTAAAGTAGGCAGAATGACCTGGCAGAATGATATTATGATGATTTTATCAATTGCGTGTCATTTATTTTGTTGTTGTTGCAAACTCTGCCATCACATGTAGCCAACATTGTACAGTAAAAAACACCAATAGCTGCTAGTCTCTTGCTAGGCGAATTAAAGGACAACTACACACCCCCTCAAAAAAAAATCCTGATTGTTACCAGACCTCAAAAGTTGTCTCTTCTGTTGGTGTTGCCATCGCTAGGGCAATGGCCGGCCTGCTCTGCTGGCCATTGGGCAGAGGCCTAATACAAACTTTAAAAAAAAAAATGTGTCTACCATCTGCTGTGGCAGATAAATTCTACTGGTCATTCAGGTTTATTACCAGGTAAAATTATTTTTCCCACAGTAATTATACCAAAAATCATGAGCATGCTTAGTAATGTTTCTAAAACAAGGAATGTATTACAATTAAGACAACTACATTGCTCAATTAAATGTAATATTTTTTTTGTCCTGAGTCTTTAAAACCCTCCTAAAGGATCGGACCCCTTTTTTCCCCAATTTTAGCCAATAATGACATACCCAAATCTAACTGCCTGTAGCTCAGGACCTGAAGCAAGGATATGCATATTCTTGATGCAGGAGAAAGGCCATAATGTATTATTCCAGTCCAGGTGCAATTTAGGATTTGGCCACTAGATGGCAGCAGTGTGTGCAAAGTTTTAGACTGATCCAATGAACCATTGCATATATGTCCAAAATGTTGTATCAAGACTGCCCATACGTGCCTAATTGGTTTATTAATACATTTTCAAGTTCATAATTGTGCACTCTCCTCAAACAATAGCAGTGTATTCTTTCACTGTAATAGCTACTGTAAATTGGACAGTACAGTTAGATTAACAAGAATTTAAGCTATTATTCTACGTTAGCTCAACCTTTTCTGCGGGAGTGACATTGATCCCGTAGAGGTTATTAAACCTAAATATCACAGATGAGACATGTTCATTCTTCAATTGTTCCCATGAGAATCTCACTAGTAGAAGGTGACAATATCTTCTCTTCGCTAGTAGTGGAAGTCAACTCAAACATTGTTATGGTCACAAGGTAAGTGGTTTTTCAATGTAAATATCCAAGAAACACAAGGATAAAGTCTCACTTTAGTAGTTATACCAACTTTTATGCCTGTGCGCATTGCTTCTAAAAACACATCTTTCAGCACTTCACTCACAGGCAGTGTTTCTGTGCGAGGTTGGTTAGCTATAACGTTAGGATTCATATTTCTTTGTGCATTACCAGATATGAAACTAAATGACAGAAAGACTTTGAAAACAGCTACTGCAGAATTGATTTAGCTTTAAATCACAGCTAAGACAACGCAGGAGTGGCTTTGGGACAAGTCTCTGAATGTCCTTCAGTGGCCCAACCAGAGCCCGGACTTGAACCCGATCGAACATCTCTGGAGAGACCTGAAAATAGCTGTGCAGCGACGCTCCCCATCCAACCTGACAGAGCTTGAGAGGATCTGCAGAGAAGAATGGGAGAAACTCCCCAAATACAGATGTGCCAAGCTTGTAGTGTCATACCCCAAGAAGACTCAAGGCTGTAATCACTGCCAAAGGTGCTTCAACAAAGTACTGAGTGAAGGGTCTGAATACTTATTTAAATGTGATATTTTAGTTTTATTTGTAATGTAGCAAAAAATAATTGTTTTTTTTTCTTTGTCATTATGGGATATTGTGTGTAGATTGGGGGGGGGGCGCAATTTAATTCATTTTATAATGACTTGCGTAACTGTGGAAAAAGTCAGGGGATCTGAATGCTTTCCGAATGTAATGGCAGAGACATTTTTTGAAACCGTTAAAATGTGTAGACATTTTCATAATATTTCAGACTTGTTTTTATTGAGTTTTTACCTGAAATTGCACCACCAGCCTGTTTTTATATTCTGAATTGTTTTCAGTAACTTCCGGCTGCACTGAGCCACGTAAAACTACAGAAGCCCATCCCCACCACCTAAAAACATGGTATCAAATGTTGATCCTACAAACCGGAGATGTTTTAACCATTTGTAACATTGTGTGGTGATCTCAGAAGTGGCACCATAGGTCCCAGAGGGGTGGGGGAGAATTGTTTTTCCTTGGGTTTTTCCTGATCTGGTAGTAGGCCAACCAACTCCCGGACCCTAGTTACAAGAGTTTGACTGTAATGAATCAGGTTAAAAATAAACTGTCGGGCTGTGGTATGTGACTAGATATATATATATTTTTTTCTTCTTTGGAAGAAAACTCCTTTCCCCATTTAAACTCCTTTCCCCATGAAAACATGCAAACCTTTTTACCCAGAGACGACTGGGATTTTAATCGAACAGGGCTGATCTGGCTCGAAGGACAGTTCCTCAGATCTTTACATTTCTAATGGAAAAATACTCATACAGTATGTCATCACTGTTATTTTTTGATTAATTTCAGTTGATCTTTTTTGGATTAAAAAGGCCTAGGTAGCTTAGTCACCTGACGTGTGAAATAAAAATCGATTTTGATCATTTTCTCAGAAGACAAAACCAGCCTATTTTAGGTAGGGTGTAACTCTTAAACTAAATTGGGATTGTCAACATTTAGGAGGAAAAAAATCCTTAGCTGACTTTTGCGATGTGGAATTGAGCTACTGTGGCAGTAGAGGTGCAATGGGAGGCACGGTGAGACCCAACCCTGAACCTGAGCCACCGTGAGACTCAACCACCATACGTGGCACGACAGATTGTTGGACGTCAATGAGGTTCAGGTTTGGGTCTCACGGTGGTTCAGGTTTGGGTCTCACGGTGGCTCAGGTTCAGGGTTGGGTCTCACGGTGGTTCAGGGTTGGGTCTCACGGTGGTTCAGGTTCAGGGTTGGGTTTCACGGTGGCTCAGGTTCAGGGTTGGGTTTCACGGTGGAGCAGGTTCAGGGTTGGGTTTCACGGTGGCTCAGGTTCAGGGTTGGGTTTCACGGTGGCTCAGGTTCAGGGTTGGGTCTCACGGTGGCTCAGGTTCAGGGTCTCACCGTGCCTCCCATTGCACCTCTACTGCCACAGTAGCTCAATTCCACCTTGCAAAAGTGCGCATCTCACCACCTTCTCAAAGCATTGCAATACAGGACTTCGCTACTGTCACTTCCCTGGTCCACTCTGCCATTTTGTAACGACCCATCACATTGATGAGAAGTGGGACAGGAAGTTCCATGTACTACTGACAATAGAGGAGAGGCACGCAGCAGAAACCCTAAAACGGCATTAACTACCATTTGTTTCTGAGATATTGGGGGGGGGGGGGGTACAAGGTGAGCACCTTGTAGGGTTTCCACTAGGGGTTCCACAGTAGGGTTTCCACTAGATAGCACAACCACAAAGTCAAAATTGACTATATCGTAAATATGCACGAAAACAAACATTTTGTGTTTTTGGTGTTCATTTGGGTTAGGCATAAGGTTAGCGGTGTGGTTAGGTTTAACCCCTTAAGGTAAATGTCTAATTAGCATAATACCCCCCTTTTTTTTACATCCAAATCCGTCAGTTTATGTTAAATATATATATATATATATAATATATATATATTTTTTTTTGCATTGGATGTGTCTCAAACCACCACATTCACCTAAACTCAGCAAAAAAGCAAAATGTCCTCTTTGTCAACTGTGCTTATTTTCAGCGAACTTTACTTGTTAGTATTTGTATGAACATAAGATTCAACAACTGAGACAAACCTAACAAGTTCCACAGACATGTGATTAAACAGAAATGGAATAATGCGTCCTTGAACAAAAGGGGGGTGGGGGGTCAAAATCAAAAGTAAGTCGGTATCTGGTGTGGTCACCAGCTGCATTAAGTACTACAGTGCAGTTGTAAATGAGAACTTGTTCTCAACTTGCCTACCTGGTTAAATAAAGGTCAAATAAAATCTCCTCATGGACTGTACCAGATTTGCCAGTTCTTGCTGTGAGATGTTACCCCACTCTTCCACCAAGGCACCTGCAAGTTTCCGGACATTTCTGGGGGGAATGGCCCTAGCCCTCCGATCCAACAGGTCCCAGACGTGCTCAATGGGATTGAGGTCCGGTCCCTTCGCTGGACATGGCAGGACACTGGCATTCCTGTCATGCAGGAAATCACGCGCAGTATGGCTGGTGACATTGTCATGCTGGAGGGCCACGTCAGGATGAGCGTGCAGGAAGGGTACTTCATGAGGGAGGAGGATGTCTTCCCTGTAACGCACAGCATTGGGATTGCCTGCAATGACAGCAAGCTCAGTCCGACGATGCTGTCATACACCGCCCCAGACCATGACGGACCCTCCACCTCCAAATCGACCCTCCACCTTCAAATCGACCCTCCACCTTCAAATCGACCCTCCACCTCCAAATCGACCCTCCACCTTCAAATCGACCCTCCACCTTCAAATCGACCCTCCACCTCCAAATCGACCCTCCACCTTCAAATCGACCCTCCACCTCCAAATCGACCCTCCACCTTCAAATCGACCCTCCACCTTCAAATCGACCCTCCACCTCCAAATCGACCCTCCACCTCCAAATCGACCCTCCACCTTCAAATCGACCCTCCACCTTCAAATCGACCCTCCACCTTCAAATCGACCCTCCACCTCCAAATCGACCCTCCACCTTCAAATCGACCCTCCACCTTCAAATCGACCCTCCACCTCCAAATCGACCCTCCACCTCCAAATCGACCCTCCACCTTCAAATCGACCCTCCACCTTCAAATCGACCCTCCACCTCCAAATCGACCCTCCACCTTCAAATCGACCCTCCACCTTCAAATCGACCCTCCACCTCCAAATCGACCCTCCACCTTCAAATCGACCCTCCACCTCCAAACCACATTTTTGTTTTTTGCTGGGTTTATTATTTATTTCAACTTTATTTAACCTAAGCTAAGATAAAGCAAAGCAGTGCGACAGAAACAACAGAGATACACATGGAATAAACAAACGTACAGTCAATAACGCAATACAAAATCTATATACAGTGTGTGCAAATGGAGGTTATGGCAATAAATAGGCCATAGTAGTGAAGTAATTACAATTTAGCAAATTAACACTGGAGTGATAGATGAGCAGATGAGGATATCCACATAGTCGGAACCTTCCAGAGTAGTGATGCTAGTCGGGCGGGCGGGTGCGGGCAGCGATCGGTTGAAGAGCATGCGTTTAGTTTTACTAGCATTTTAAGAGCAGTTGAAGGCCTCGGAAGGAGTGTTGTATGGTGTTGAAGCTAATTTTGAGGTTAGTTAACACAGTGTCCAAAGAAGTGCCAGATGTATACAGAATGGTGTCGTCTTCATGAAGGTGGATCAGAGAATCACCTGCAGCAAGAGAGTCGTCATTGATATATACAGAGAAAAGAGTCGGCCCGAGAATTGAACCCTGTGGCACCCCCCATAGAGACTGCCAGAGGTCCGGACAACAGGCCCTCGGAGTTCAGTGTGTCAAATCGATCTCAGAAGTAGTTAGTGAAACAGGCGAGGCAGTCATTAGAGAAACCAAGGCTGATGAGTCTGCTGATGAGAATACAGTGATTGACAGAGTCGAAAGCCTAGGCCAGGTCGATGAAGACGGCTGCACAGTCCTGTCTTTAATTTATGGCGGTTATGATATCGTTTAGGACCTTGAGCGTGGCTGAGGTGCACCCGTGACCAGCTCGGAAACCGGATAGCACAGCGGAGAAGGAACGGTGGGATTTGAAATGGTCGGTGATCTGTTTTGTTCACTTGGCTTTTTGAAGACTTTAGAAGGGCAGGGCAGGATGGATATAGGTCTGTAACAGTTTGGGTCTAGAGGCAGGGCAGGATAAATATAGGTCTGTAACAGTTTGGGTCTAGAGGCAGGGCAGGATAAATATAGGTCTGTAACAGTTTGGGTCTAGAGGCAGGGCAGGATGGATATAGGTCTGTAACAGTTTGGGTCTAGAGGCAGGGCAGGATAAATATAGGTCTGTAACAGTTTGGGTCTAGAGGCAGGGCAGGATGGATATGGATCTGTAACAGTTTGGGTAATAGAGGCAGGGCAGGATGGATATAGGTCTTTAGCAGTTTGGGTCTAGAGGCAGGGCAGGATGGGTATAGGTCTGTAACAGTTTGGGCAAAGAGTGTCACGCCCTTTGAAGAGGGGGATGACTGCGGCAGCTTTCCAATCTTTAGGAATCTCAGAAGATACGAAAGAGAGGTTGAACAGACTAGTAATAGGGGTTGCAACAATGGCGGTGGATCATTTTAGGAAAAGAGGGTCCAGGTTGTTTAGCCCAGCTGATTTTGTAGGGATTCAGATTTTGCAGCTCTTTCAGGACATCTGCTGTCTGGATTTGGGTGAAGGAGAAGCGGGGGAGGCTTGGGCGAGTTGCTGCGGGGGGTGTGGAGCTGTTGATCGGGGTTGGGGTAGCCAGGTGGAAAGCATGGCCAGCTGTAGAGAAATGCTTATTAAATCCACGATAATCGAGAATTTCATCAGTGGTGATAGTGTTTCCTAGCCTCAGTGCTGTGGGCAACTGGGAGGAGGTGCTCTTATTCTCCATGGACTTTAGTGTCCCAGAACCTTTTGGAATTAGTGCCGCAGGATGCAAATTTCTGTTTGAAAAAGCTAGCCTTTGCTTCCCTAACTGCCTGTGTGTATTGGTTCTGGACTTCCCTGAAAAGTTGCATATCGCGGGGAGTATTTGATGATAGTGCAGTCCGCCACAGGATGTTTTTGTGCTGGTCGAGGGCAGTCAAGTCTGGGGTGAACCAAGGGCTATATCTGTTCTTAGTTCTACATTTTTTGATAGGGGCATGCTTATTTAAGATGGTGAGGAAAGCACTTTTTTTAAAGAACATCCAGGCATCCTCTACTGACGGGATGAGGTCAATATCCTTCCAGGATACCCGGGCCAGGTCGTTAAAAAAAAAAAAGGCCTGTTCGCAGAAGTGTTTTAGGGAGCGTTTGACAGTGATGCTCACATGAATGTCATGTTCCTTGTCACTTAAAAACAATTTCAATTTAGTTGCTCGTAGAGTAACGGTATAATGCAAATGTAACTAGACAAGTCAAAATAGTTTTTGTCATTTTTAGAACTAAATCTGCCTTGCGCTGCTTTGTAACATATTTTGCTATTTATTTCGGTGGGCTAGCCCCTGCTGTCCGCAAGGTATTCCCATAGGTCGCTTCTGGAGCCAGTTTTGTCAACGAGCTGCGGGTGTGGACGCATTATGTTTTCCCTTAGAAGCCATGCTGTCTGCATTTTTCTCTCCCATGTTTGCTTCTCAAAAGTGTCTCTTGCTTTGTCAGCTGCATGCATGAGCATAAGTAGCTTGGCTAGAATACTGCTGCCCCCTTGAGAAGCCAAGTAGCCTGGCTAGCTTACTGCTGCCCCCTTGAGAAGCCAAGTAGCCTGGCTAGCTTACTGCTGCCCCCTTGAGAAGCCAAGTAGCCTGGCTAGCTTACTGCTGCCCCCTTGAGAAGCCAAGTAGCCTGGCTAGAATACTGCTGCCCCCTTGAGAAGCCAAGTAGCCTGGCTAGAATACTGCCTCCCCCTTGAGAAGCCAAGTAGCCTGGCTAGAATACTGCCGCCCCCTTGAGAAGACGAGTAGCCTGGCTAGAATACTGCTGCCCCCTTGAGAAGCCAAGTAGCCTGGCTAGAATACTGCTGCCCCCTTGAGAAGCCAAGTAGCCTGGCTAGAATACTGCTGCCCCCTTGAGAAGATGAGTAGCCTGGCTAGAATACTGCTGCCCCCTTGAGAAGACGAGTAGCCTGGCTAGAATACTGCTGCCCCCCGAGAAGATTCAGACAAATGAGTAGACAGACTCGACCCTCTCAATCCGTATTTGACGTGAGACACATTTGACGGAAGTACTGAAAGTAACAACTTCTAGTACCCAACAGTTTTTCATATTCTCCTATCGAACAAGTACCAACGTTTTGGTATACCATGCAACACAAACGGCAGCACATAAAAAGTTATTTAAAACACTTTATGCTTAGTTTAAGTAAAATATTGTATTTGTATGTAGATTGCGTGGGCCTTGAACAAGGGTATAAAGGCGACCCATAAGAAGTTCTGGGACGTGGAGCGAGGCGTCACCTACATCCCCTGGAGCAAGGTGAAGATAGAGGAGCTGGAGGGCTACAGGGAGGGAGGCATGCTGGACGCAGACACACTCTGTCCAGGTAAACATCTGACTGCCATCTTCTGTCTTCTACAACTGTCCCGCTTTGGGCGAATCTCAATTGTCTTCTTTGATTCCTCACTTCCTCACTTCCGCTTTCCTCGACCTCATCAAAATACATCGGAGAAGAAGAATATATTTTTTTGGGGGGCTCCTCCCCTCAGACCTTCTCCTCCAATGCACTTTGAGACGGTGAGGAAAGCGGATGTGAGGAATCAAGGAAGACAATTGAGATTCACCCTTTGTCTAGATGTGGAATAACTAGGGTGATAACCTGTCCTTTAACAAGGGATAATACGACAGTTTTTTCCTATTTAGGTCAAGTGGTCTATGTATAAGTATTTGACACAGAGCTAGGTTATACAGTGGGGGGAACAAATATGATACACTGCCGATTTTTGAAGGTTTTCCTACTTACAAAACATGTAGAGGTCTGTACTTTTTTTTTATCATAGGTACACTTCAACTGTGAGAGACAGAATCTAAAAGAAAAATCCATAAAATCACATTGTATGATTTTTAAGTAATTAATTAGCATTTTATTGCATGACATAAGTATTTGATACATCAGAAAAGCAGAACTTAATATTTGGTGCAGAAACCTTTGTTTGCAATTACAGAGATCATACTTTTCCTGTAGTTCTTGACCAGGTTTGCACACACTGCAGCAGGGATTTTGGCCCACTCCTCCATACAGACCTTCTCCAGATCCTTCAGGTTTCGGGGCTGTTGCTGGGCAATTAGTTGCCCTGGCTGTGTGTTTAGGGTCGTTGTCATGCTGGAAGACCCAGCCACGACCCATCTTCAATGCTCTTACTGATGGAAGGAGGTTGTTGGCCAAGCTCTCGCGATACATGGCCCCATCCATCCTCCCCTCAATACTGTGCAGTCGTCCTGTCCCCTTTGCAGAAAAGCATCCCCAAAGAATGATGTTTCCACCTCCATGCTTCATGGTTGGGATGGTGTTCTTGGGGTTGTACTCGTCCTTCTTCTTCTTCTTCCTCCAAATACGGCGAGTGGAGTTTAGACCAAAAAGCTCTATTTTTGGCTCATCAGACCACATGACCTTCTCCCATTCCTCCTCTGGATCATCCAGATGGTCATTGGCAAACTTCAGATGGGCCTGGACATGCGCTTGCGTGAGCAGGGGGACCTTGAGTGCGCTGCAGGATTTTAATCCATAATGGCGTAGTGTGTTACTAAGGGTTTTCTTTGAGACTGTGGTCCCAGCTCTCTTCAGGTCATTGACCAGGTCCTGCTGTGTAGTTCTGGGCTGATCCCTCACCTTTCTCATGATCATTGATGCCCCATGAGGTGAGATCTTGCATGGAGCCCCAGACCGAGGGTGATTGACCGTCATCTTGAACTTCTTCCATTTTCTAATAATTGCGCCAACAGTTGTTGCCTTCTCACCAAGCTGCTTGCCTATTGTCCTGTAGCCCATCCCAGCCTTGTGCAGGTCTACAATTTAACCCTGATGTCCTTACACAGCTCTCTGGTCTTGGCCATTGTGGAGAGGTTGGAGTCTGTTTGGTTGAGTGTGTGGACAGGTGTCTTTTATACAGGTAACATGTTCAAACAGGTGCAGTTAATACAGGTAATGAGTGGAGAACAGGAGGGCTTCTTAAAGAAAAATTAACAGGTCTGTGAGAGCTGGAATTCTTACTGGTTGGTAGGTGATCAAATACTTATGTCGTGCAATAAAATTAATTACATACAAATAATTTTTGTTTTAGATTCCGTATCTCACAGTTGAAGTGTACCTATGATCAACATTACAGACCTCTACACGCTGTGTAAGTAGGAAAACATGCAAAATAGGCAGTGTATCAAATACTTGTTCTCCCCACTGTATCTATCTGTACATTGCTGGTGTCGCCGACGTCTGTATTGTCCCTGATTTTAGTTTGATTGGTCTGTTCTTCAGAATGGGGAGATGACGTGAAGGAGCTGACTAAACCAGGAGGACTGAACAACGGAGGAGGAGCGGATGCCATGGAAACCGAGGGAGCTGCCACCGCCCACGTACAGGTAACACCCGCTACAGGGGAGACGATGAAACGCACCACAGACAGCAGGGTCCCAATGAAACACAGCAGGGTCCCAATGAAACACACCACACACAGCAGGGTCCCAATGAAACACACCACAGACAGCAGGGTCCCAATGAAACACACCACAGACAGCAGAGTCCCAATGAAACACACCACAGACTGCAGGGTCCCAATGAAACACACCACAGACAGCAGGGACCCAATGAAACACACCACAGAGTGCAGGGTCCCAATGAAACACAGCAGGGTCCCAATGAAACACACCACAGACAGCAGGGTCCCAATGAAACACAGCAGGGTCCCAATGAAACACACCACAGACGGCACCACAGACAGCAGGGACCCAATGAAACACACCACAGACAGCAGGGTCCCAATGAAACACACCACAGACTGCAGGGTCCCAATGAAACACACCACAGACAGCAGGGACCCAATGAAACGCACCACAGACAGCAGGGTCCCAATGAAACACAGCAGGGTCCCAATGAAACACACCACAGACAGCACCACAGACAGCAGGGACCCAATGAAACACACCACAGACAGCATCACAGACAGCAGGGACCCAATGAAACACCACAGACTGCAGGGTCCCAATGAAACACAGCAGGGTCCCAATGAAACACACCACAGACAGCAGGGTCCCAATGAAACACACCACAGACAGCAGGGTCCCAATGAAACACACCACAGACAGCAGGGACCCAATGAAACACACCACAGACTGCAGGGTCCCAATGAAACACACCACAGACAGCAGGGACCCAATGAAACACACCACAGACAGCAGGGTCCCAATGAAACACACCACAGACAGCAGGGTCCCAATGAAACACACCACAGACAGCAGGGACCCAATGAAACACACCACAGACTGCAGGGTCCCAATGAAACACACCACAGATAGCAGGGTCCCAATGAAACACACCACAGACAGCAGGGTCCCAATGAAACACACCACAGACAGCAGGGTCCCAATAAAACACACCACAGACTGCAGGGTCCCAATGAAACACACCACAGACTGCAGGGTCCCAATGAAACACACCACAGACAGCAGGGTCCCAATAAAACACACCACAGACAGCAGGGACCCAATGAAACACACCATTCTGTGTGTTCTACCTCACCATCTCATAGGAAACAGACTTTTATCCAGAGGTTTTGTGCCTTGGTTGTCTGTTTTTATTGTTTTGTTTTGTTTTTAGCTGTTATTAAAAATTGCAGGTTTTATAAGTATTCGTAAGCAAACACTTTTCCTCAAAATGCAACAAAGTATCTTTGTGAATAAGTGGACCAATAAAAAAATAAATATATAATGATTTAGTAGTTTCATGGGTAACTAGTATTTGAAAAGTATTCACTCACCTCAGTACATCACCTATATATAAAAACTAAGGTCCCATATTGAAAGGTTGTTGTATAGCTTTCCTCCAGTAGTAAGTCTGAATGCAAGGATCCAGTTTCTGCCTATACACGATGCCTTTTACAGGGTTTCACAGTTTCTCACCAATAAATGGAAGGCAACTTCGTTCTTTAGTTTACTTGTCTTTTTCACTTTTGTCTCATCAGAAAGGTACCTTTCCTGATAGTAAGATATTAGGGACGGTCACATCGGTCGTTGATGCAGATGAACAACAGTTTTTTTGCATTAAAATAACTTTTTTTTTTAAAGCCGATATGAGTTTCCTGCTGGTACCACCTGGTGGGTTTCTATCTCTGTTCTAAATGTTTCACCTTCTTCCTGCATTTGCTTCAATATCAAGTCTTTGATTTATTTATTTATGCCTGTTCATAGTCCCTATGCCTTACATGAGGGGGGGGGGGGACCCTTGACTGATTGGTTTGAATAGAATGGCATCCAGAAACGGAGGACGGGTGAGTGCCCTCACCTCATGTCTGAATGCACCATTCTGGAACGTGTAGGCTGAGAGAGTGCAGACGTCTGCACTAAGTCCACAAAGTTTGCATATTCTAACTTATCATGACCGAGGCAGAATGATCTACGCAATCATGAATGTAATTTAAATAACTGAACATTTGACTCAACCCAGAAGTGGCACATTTTCTTTAATATGACTTCATGTTATTTATTCAAAAGACATTAGCAAACAGACTGCCGCTGTTAAGTGCATCGTGGATATACATTTGATTTAACCCTTATTTTACCAGGTAAATAGGTTGTACCAGAGACTTGTGTTTCTCAAGGCAGATCCGGGTTGTACTGGTACGGACAATTGTGCTTGAAACTGCTTTCCTAGTTCATACACATGAACATACATGAACACATAATCCTGAAAAATGTGGCGCAACACAGGCTTTTGAATGTCTTCAGGCCTAAAACAACATTTTTGTCTACCAGCCACTCAGATTTTTTTTTTTTACCTGACAAAATATTTTTCCTGCATTAATTACACTAAACACAATGGGTGAGCTTTCTTAAGTTTCTCTAAAATAAGTAATGTATTACTATTTAAGAAGTAATGTGAGCGATCGCTCTATTAAATGTCATATTTTTGTGGGCTGTCTTCAAAAACAAAATGTCACAGATGAGACAAATGTTCAGCTGCCCCTTTAAGGTTACCTTGGTAACGGGTGGTCGCTCAAGTAATCACGTGGGCCTTAGTGGTGTACACGACTCCAGGATTTTTTTGGAATCGACTCCCAACACCTGTGGTTGGAGTCCGAGGAGTTGACTCTTGCTGGACACGCTGAAACGGATACGTACGCATCCCGTCATTATGGCAGAGTTCGACTAGGAAGACTCCCATCTGCATTCTAGAGGGACTGGCGTGAGTGTAATGCTGTCCATTTGCTCATCAACTTAGCCTATAAAAGGCCTATTTTGTTTAAAGGGGATGTCGGAACTATAATTGTTTTAGTGATGTTTCTGCTGGGTGCAGCCTTGACAGATCCCATGGGATGATGCGGCGCACTCTAAACTGATAAAGCCTATAATTTTCCATGTTATATGGCCTTATTGGACAGGTATTACTAGACACGTTGGTTATGTAATTATTATCCAATCGAGCGTTATTCCAGAGGACCAATCACACAGGATTAGTTTTTTTCCAAACTGCCCCTGTGATAATAAAAATGTTTTAAATTTAATTGACTCATGACTGAAGCCTGGAGGTTTTTATTACAGGCGTGAAGCTATTTCCACGTCATGTCTATATGATAATAGGCTACACTGAACACTCGCGCTTGTCTGCCAAATGTATAGATATCCCCATAATATTTAAATGGATAAAGTGTGAACATAATCATTATTTTAGCAATCCATGGTAGGCGTCATTCTTAACCTCTCTAGGGGGTGTGGGCCAACATCCGGTGAAATTGCAGAGCGCCAAATTCAAAAACAGAAATACTCATAAAACATACAAGTGTTATACATCAGTTTAAAGATTAACTTGTTAATTCACCCGTTGTGTCAGATTTAAAAAAGGCTTTACAGTGAAAGCATACCATGCGATTATCTGAGGACAGCGCCCAGCACACAAAACATTACAAACAGTAACCAGACAAGTAGAGGAGTAACAAAAGTCAGAAATAGCGATAAAATTAATCACTTACCTTTGATGATCTTCAATATTTCAACCGTACAAAGAAGGCGAGCTCTCGGTCGTGCGCAGTAAACAGGTTTGGGGACTTTCCACTATCCACTCACTCAGAGATGTCTTACTCTCTCAATTTTCAGAATACAAGCCTGAAACAATTTCTAAAGACTGTTGACACCTAGTGGAAGCCATAGGAAGTGAAATCTGAGTCCTAAGTCATGAGATACTGTATAGGCAGTCAGTGGAAAACTACAAACATAAAACAATCCCACCTCCTGGATGGATTTTTCTCAGGTTGTCGCCTGCCATATCAGTTCTGTTTTCTCAGACATTATTTTAACAGTTTTGGAAACTTTAGAGTGTTTTCTATTCAGATATACCAATTATATGCATATCCTAGCTTCTGGGCCTGAGTAACAGGCAGTTTACTTTGGGCATGTTTTTCATCCGGAGGGGAAAATAGTGCCCCCTACCCTAGTGAGGTTAAAAACAACAAGCACTTGAGATATTGAAAAAGTTTTGCGAGGATGCCTAGCTTTGCGATCTATTGTCTAGGACAGGGCTCTCCAACCCTGTTCCCTCCAGCAGGAAGTGTTGCTGTGCGATGTCGGTTAGCTATAACGTCAGGATTCCTATTTCTTTGTGCATTACCAGATGTATGAAACAAAATTGCAGAAATACTTTGAAAACAGCTACTGCAGCATTTATTCTGCTATAAATCACTACTTTGCACGTGGGGCCATAATTAACTTTTGACTACTTGTATGAAATGCCTGCACCGTTAGAGCCCTGTATGTGACCACCCGTCCACATGTCTGGTGAATTAGACATTCATAAGACCTTATCATTCTTCCCAGCCGAAACCGTTTGGAAGAATTTGTGCATATATTATGACGTTTTGGACTTTGGTGAGGTTTTTCTCCCTGGCTGTTCGGGCACATTTTTCTTGAGGCAAGCCGAAGTCAACACCACTTCCATCGGTGATTGGTCAACAGTAGGGAGTCTAAACTTTTCGCCATGCAGTGAGAGACTAGTTTTCATGCGCATTTTTTGGGGGATAAATACTGCACCAAACATCTTTTAGAAGTAAAATTGCGTAAATAAGATCTCCTCGGGGGGGACGTCACTTTTTAATGACGGACTTCTTCTTAAATTATCTTTGATTTAATTCTGACTTATTAGGAGGAAATGTGTACCCTGCACCAGACGAACTGGAGCATGCTGCCGCCATCACCCGCCAACGCCCAATTCTACCCGCGTTGGGCGGGTGTTTTTAATTTGTAGGCCCTGCTTCAGAACCAGGGTTGGGACTTTTAGAAGGTATGAATGAAGAGAAGATGATCACGTCCTCTAAATGTCCTCATTTTCAGGAAAAGGTAGGAATTCACTGCAATATTTCATCCAACAGCATATATAGGTAAAAAAAAATAAGTTGTCAAACCTGCCTAAAACATCTTTTTAATTAAAAATCTATAACACAAAAAAACAGTAGTTGGCTAGATGTGCATTCTTCATAATGTTGCTTAACATAGGTTTGCTGCTCACTACCTTATACATTTTCAAATACTTCATATCTCCTAGTTCAGTATCATGACCATACAGTCTAACCCTGAAACCCACTCCACCCTGAAACTGACGCTCCTCAAACTAGTCTTCTATGGCAACTTGTTTTAGTCAACCAAACTAACTTGAGGTTATCACCCAGGTAGGTGAATGAGGTGAACCCTGAAGATGCTGTTAGCTCTCAACAGCTTTCACAAAGACACCAGCACGGGCATTCTTCATTTTTTTAATGTAGTTCCTAAATCTGTGGGCACCAACTGACACATTGTCAGTCTCACGAGGCCTCACTAAAGGTGAGTGTTTCTGGACGTGGACATCGGAGGTCCCTCCCTCGCTGGGACTGTCCTGAGGAACCTCCCAATGGCTGACAGGTAAAGGTGACGCTCCCGCTCCCATTTGGAATTCTACCGGATTGCTGTCATGATATTTTGTGGGGTGGGGGGGGGGGGGGTCAAGTCCCAGGAACAACTGAACGAGCCACAGTTGCTCTTTAATTTCATCTTCATCACAATTCAAGTTGCAACAAAGGAACTGAAATTGGCGTCCCAAGGAACAGTTAGTGCATTATGCTGTTCCTTGCGATAGCAGATCATATCTTTACTGCTTTACAATATTCCAGTGCTCGTCCGTGTAGGGCCGACCTGAGGTGTGGCCAAAGACGTGAGGTGAGCTGAAACAATGTTTTGCCGATGTCCAGAACTCCCAGCTGATCACAATGTAGGAAATGACCGTTGATCACGGTCTGACACGAGCCCTATGTTATTCAGGCCCTATCAAACTATTTTGATTTAGGTCACGTACTTTCTGTAGTTGCAAGTGAAAAATTCCTTAATATAATTTATTCATTAAAACATTTTTATTCAACAGCAGTAAGGAAACAGACAATAATGTTCTCATGTCATGTTGTAGGTTCAGTTATGTTTTAATGGGCAGAAAAACAACAAAAAGACTGTTGGCCACTGTGGGGTGGGGGTGGGATAAGCGAGGACACTGGCGTTAGTGCTGTGGGTCTAGCAGGAACGAAGGAGGGAAAAACCGCCTGTGGGCCCCATGGTGGAGCTCCACCGCGGGATCTTCTGCCGGGGGAATCTGAGACCTGGGTAAGGATAGACCCCGCCCCCTCCCTCCCTCTACCCAATACCTAACCTGCAGTGGCCTGATGGCTGTGTGGTTATGTGGGAATTAGTTTGTTCAGTTTCATCTGATCATAAGTGTACGTTATGCAAACGCATATAAATACTATATTGAGCACCGAAACATTACTGCTTATAGCTATGACTAGGTGACATCCTATTGGATTGTTTTGTACAGAATCTTACTAGATTTTTTTTTGGGGGGGGATGTCCTCCATTTCCACTCCTAAGAAAGCAGTAGGGAGAATGTGATTTTGTTCTAGTCTGAACCTGCTTTCACACTATGGTGGTCTAGTTATGGTTATAAGCTTGTATTAGTTGCATTGCACTCTTTTGGATCATAATCCTCAGTTTGTATGGTGTGGCTATAGGAAAGCTTGTCTACTAAAATAAAGGGGGAGGGGGGGGGGGTGGATGTTCCTTATTGTCACAGATCCTCTTCTCCAATTTAACCTTTACAATTGGGGGACAAAAAAAAATGTGAAACTGATCTTGGATCAGAGTTCAGGGACAACTTTGTTTCCTTCTCCTTTGGTAGCAACCAATGATGTGTATAAACCCTAGGTGACTGACAGGGAGCCCTGCATTGAAGCCACTGTGCAGCCATCTTGGTACTCCAATGTAGAAAAAAAAGAAAAAAGATTGTAAACTATAGAAATGCATGTATTAATGTCTACATTCATTTTTTGTCACTTTTATTATATTAGACGCCTTAATGCGTACTTTGTTTACTTCACATACATTTATAAAAAATAAAGTATTTATTATAGTGAGTACTAATGTTACTATCCCCACTGAAACATCAGAAATACTTAAATGCATGTAATGTTTTCCTTCTTCCCATTTCATTGAAATAGTAATGAATGGAATTCATTACTACGGAGGTCTGTTTCCTACTGGGGAGTACCAAAATGGCCGACCGGTGGCTTCAAAACCTCTCAATGGTCAATACACAGCAACTGCAATCTAGGCTTTTCTTTTTCACCATTGGTAGCAACCAATGATGTGCATATACACTGAATGACTGATAGGGGGTGCTGTTTTGAAGCCACAGTGCCTCGAGACACTCCCCCCACACCATTGTAAAATGTTTTACAGAAATGCATTTATTTAATGTCTACATGTTTTTTTGTCAAAATATATGAGCTAAACAAAAATGAAAAAATATCTAAACATTTTATTTTAAAGTATACTTTTTTTATTTTTATAGAAAGTATAAATGTTACTTTTGTTACTATATACTTCTGTCCTTGAAACATTTTAATTGAAGTAGTGTAGAATGCCATTCATTTCTATGGAGGACTGTTCCGACTGGGGAATGCCAAAATGGCCGACTGAAGGCTTCAAATCCTGCCATTGGCCAATATATAATGTGAATTTGGAATAAGTGGAACACTTTTTTTAAATTTCTGTCTCCTGCAACCTCTTTCGACATCTATCCAGCATATTAGCTCAATGCATGATACATTTCTAAAAAATCCTCAAGATGTTCCCTAATCACAAAATATATTATTCATTTTCACAGGTGACATGACGCACCCATTTACGTACACCATGGGTCAAAACCATATTTAGTAGACTGGGACAGCAGGTTAGATAAAATGGGACACCATTATTACAGTCCTAATTGTACCCAAATCACAATTCAATTTTGTGTGATTAGGAAACATCTGAGGATAACATGTGACGGATATCTGAAGAGGTCACAGGAGACGGAAATGCGAAGTGCCACGCTTTTTCTGAATTCACTCAAATAACAGTACTAATAACAGTATTACAATAAAAACAAGAACAAGAAACCACAGCCATGCCTAACCTCCGTACATGAGTCCCTAATGTAGACTGGTTCTCTTTCCTCCCTTAGCTACTTCCACGCTGTCCCAGTTTAGCTACCTCCACGCCTGTCCTACTTTAGCTACCTCCACGCTGTCCCACTAGCTACCTCCACGCTGTCCTACTTTAGCTACCTCCACGCTGTCCCACTTTAGCTACCTCCACGCTGTCCCACTTTAGCTACCTCCACGCCTGTCCCACTTTAGCTACCTCCACGCTGTCCCACTTTAGCTACCTCCACGCCTGTCCCACTTTAGCTACCTCCACGCTGTCCCACTTTAGCTACCTCCACGCCTGTCCCACTTTAGCTACCTCTACGCCTGTCCCACTTTAGCTACCTCCACGCTGTCCCACTTTAGCTACCTCCACGCTGTCCCACTTTAGCTACCTCCACGCTGTCCCACTTTAGCTACCTCCACGCCTGTCCCACTTTAGCTACCTCCACGCTGTCCCACTTTAGCTACCTCCACGCTGTCCCACTTTAGCTACCTCCACGCTGTCCCACTTTAGCTACCTCCACGCCTGTCCTACTTTAGCTACCTCCACGCTGTCCCACTTTAGCTACCTCCACGCCTGTCCCACTTTAGCTACCTCCACGCCTGTCCCACTTTAGCTACCTCCACGCTGTCCCACTAGCTACCTCCACACCTGTCCCACTTTAGCTACCTCCACGCTGTCCCACTTTAGCTACCTCCACGCTGTCCCACTTTAGCTACCTCCACGCTGTCCCACTTTAGCTACCTCTACACCTGTCCCACTTTAGCTACCTCCACGCCTGTCCCACTAGCTACCTCCACGCTGTCCCACTTTAGCTACCTCCACACCTGTCCCACTTTAGCTACCTCCACGCCTGTCCTACTTTAGCTACCTCCACGCCTGTCCTACTTTAGCTACCTCCACGCCTGTCCTACTTTAGCTACCTCCACACCTGTCCTACTTTAGCTACCTCCACGCTGTCCCAGTTTAGCTACCTCCACACCTGTCCCACTTTAGCTACCTCCTCACCTGTCCCACTTTAGCTACCTCCACGCCTGTCCTACTTTAGCTACCTCCACGCCTGTCCTACTTTAGCTACCTCCACGCCTGTCCTGCTTTAGCTACCTCCACACCTGTCCTACTTTAGCTACCTCCACGCTGTCCCAGTTTAGCTACCTCCACGCTGTCCCACTTTAGCTACCTCCACGCTGTCCCAGTTTAGCTACCTCCACACCTGTCCCACTTTAGCTACCTCCACACCTGTCCTACTTTAGCTACCTCCACGCTGTCCCAGTTTAGCTACCTCCACACCTGTCCCACTTTAGCTACCTCCACACCTGTCCTACTTTAGCTACCTCCACGCTGTCCCAGTTTAGCTACCTCCACGCCTGTCCTACTTTAGCTACCTCCACACTGTCCCAGTTTAGCTACTTCCACGCTGTCCTACTTTAGCTACCTCCACACCTGTCCCACTAGCTACCTCCACTCCTGTCCCACTTTAGCTACCTCCACTCCTGTCCCACTTTAGCTACCTCCACTTTAGCTACCTCCACGTTGTCCCACTTTAGCTAGCTATCAGTTGTGTTAGTACTACCTTGGTAAAGGTAAAAAATATCAAGACGCATAATATTGGCGCCTTTTTAAAATGTATTTTCACGCACCAGTACATATTATGCACATTTACATCACAATTTGGAACGGTGCATGATTTGACCGTTTTATAAACAGCCCATTTTTTTCTGTTTTGGATTTTATATCACTGATCGCAGTGTGCTTCTCCGGGTGAGCTTCCTGTTTTGAAGTTTGCTCTGCCTCCCTCTGATGTCACACCAATGAAGTGATTTAGTTTGGATCGTGTGGATTCTCTTAGTAACAATAGTTTTGCTTTGGGCTATTTTCAGACCACGAAGTAAACAATTCAATTCAAATGTATTTATATAGCCCTTCGTACATCAGCTGATATCTCAAAGTGCTGTACAGAAACCCAGCCTAAAACCCCCAAACAGCAAGCTATGCAGGTGTAGAAGCGCGGTGGCTAGGCAAAACTCCCTAGAAAGGCCAAAACCTAGGAAGAAATCTAGAGAGGAACCAGGCTATGTGGGGTGGCCAGTCCTCTTCTGGTTGTGCCGGGTGGAGATTATAACAGAACATGGCCAAGATGTTCAAATGTTCATAAATGACCAGCATGGTCCAATAATAATAAGGCAGAACAGTTGAAACTGGAGCAGCAGCACGGTCAGGTGGACTGGGGACAGCAAGGAGTCATCATGTCAGGTATTCCTGGGGCATGGTCCTACGGCTCAGGTCCTCCGAGAGAGAGAAAGAGAGCGAATTAGAGAGAGCACACTTAAATTCACACAGGACACCGAATAGGACAGGAGAAGTACTCCAGATATAACAAACTGACCCTAGCCCCCCGACACAAACTACTGCAGCATAAATACTGGAGGCTGAGACAGGAGGGGTCAGGATTAAGCTGTCCCAGTTTATTTGATGTCCCACTCTTATCTGAATTCATCCGAGCATCAGCAGTCCAGGATGTATATGCATCATTGGTAGCGAAAGGGATGTGATGTGACATGTCAGAGAAAATTAAGCATTTTTAGTCTACCCAATATTTTCTGTGAATACTTCTTTACTCATGTTTTGTCTACTTCGGTTCCTACTGCAGTAAAGTAAATGATTTTACTGTGTATATATATATATATATATATATATACAGTGCCTTGCGAAAGTATTCGGCCCCCTTGAACTTTGCGACCTTTTGCCACATTTCAGGCTTCAAACATAAAGATATAAAACTGTATTTTTTTGTGAAGAATCAACAACAAGTGGGACACAATCATGAAGTGGAACGACATTTATTGGATATTTCAAACTTTTTTAACAATTCAAAAACTGAAAAATTGGGCGTGCTAAATTATTCAGCCCCTTTACTTTCAGTGCAGCAAACTCTCTCCAGAAGTTCAGTGAGGATCTCTGAATGATCCAATGTTGACCTAAATGACTAATGATGATAAATACAATCCACCTGTGTGTAATCAAGTCTCCGTATAAATGCACCTGCACTGTGATAGTCTCAGAGGTCCGTTAAAAGCGCAGAGAGCATCATGAAGAACAAGGAACACACCAGGCAGCTCCGAGATACTGTTGTGAAGAAGTTTAAAGCCGGATTTGGATACAAAAAGATTTCCCAAGCTTTAAACATCCCAAGGAGCACTGTGCAAGCGATAATATTGAAATGGAAGGAGTATCAGACCACTGCAAATCTACCAAGACCTGCCGTCCCTCTAAACTTTCAGCTCATACAAGGAGAAGACTGATCAGAGATGCAGCCAACAGGCCCATGATCACTCTGGATGAACTGCAGAGATCTACAGCTGAGGTGGGAGACTCTGTCCATAGGACAACAATCAGTCGTATATTGCACAAATCTGGCCTTTATGGAAGAGTGACAAGAAGAAAGCCATTTATTAAAGATATCCATAAAAAGTGTCGTTTAAAGTTTGCCACAAGCCACCTGGGAGACACACCAAACATGTGGAAGAAGGTGCTCTGGTCAGATGAAACCAAAATTGAACTTTTTGGCAACAATGCAAAACGTTATGTTTGGCGTAAAAGCAACACAGCTCATCACCCTGAACACACCATTCCCACTGTCAAACATGGTGGTGGCAGCATCATGGTTTGGGCCTGCTTTTCTTCAGCAGGGACAGGGAAGATGGTTAAAATTGATGGGAAGATGGATGGCGCCAAATACAGGACCATTCTGGAAGAAAACCTGATGGAGTCTGCAAAAGACCTGAGACTGGGACAGAGATTTGTCTTCCAACAAGACAATGATCCAAAACATAAAGCAAAATCTACAATGGAATGGTTCAAAAATAAACATATCCAGGTGTTAGAATGGCCAAGTCAAAGTCCAGACCTGAATCCAATCGAGAATCTGTGGAAAGAACTGAAAACTGCTGTTCACAAATGCTCTCCATCCAACCTCACTGAGCTCGAGCTGTTTTGCAAGGAGGAATGGGAAAAAATGTCAGTCTCTCGATGTGCAAAACTGATAGAGACATACCCCAAGCGACTTACAGCTGTAATCGCAGCAAAAGGTGGTGCTACAAAGTATTAACTTAAGGGGGCTGAATAATTTTGCACGCCCAATTTTTCAGTTTTTGATTTTTTTTAAAAGTTTGAAATATCCAATAAATGTCGTTCCACTTCATAATTGTATCCCACTTGTTGTTGATTCTTCACAAAAAATACAGTTTTATATCTTTATGTTTGAAGCCTGAAATGTGGCAAAAGGTCGCAAAGTTCAAGGGGCCGAATACTTTCGCAAGGCACTGTATGTCTAGTCCACCTATGAGTTATGTCTAGTTATGTCTAGTCCACCTATGAGTTATGTCTAGTCCACCTATGAGTTATGTCTAGTCCACCTATGAGTTATGTCTAGTTATGTCTAGTCCACCTATGAGTTATGTCTAGTCAACCTATGAGTTATGTCTAGTTATGTCTAGTCCACCTATGAGTTATGTCTAGTCCACCTATGAGTTATGTCTAGTTATGTCTAGTCCACCTATGAGTTATGTCTAGTTATGTCTAGTCCACCTATGAGTTATGTCTAGTCCACCTATGAGTTATGTCTAGTTATGTCTAGTCCACCTATGAGTTATGTCCAGTCCACCTATGAGTTATGTCTAGTTATGTCTAGTCCACCTATGAGTTATGTCTAGTTATGTCTAGTCCACCTATGAGTTATGTCTAGTCCACCTATGAGTTATGTCTAGTCCACCTATGAGTTATGTCTAGTCAACCTATGAGTTATGTCTAGTTATGTCTAGTCCACCTATGAGTTATGTCTAGTCAACCTATGAGTTATGTCTAGTTATGTCTAGTCCACCTATGAGTTATGTCTAGTCAACCTATGAGTTATGTCTAGTTATGTCTAGTTCACCTATGAGTTATGTCTAGTTATGTCTAGTCCACCTATGAGTTATGTCTAGTCCACCTATGAGTTATGTCTAGTCCACCTATGAGTTATGTCTAGTTATGTCTAGTCCACCTATGAGTTATGTCTAGTCCACCTATGAGTTATGTCTAGTCCACCTATGAGTTATGTCTAGTCAACCTATGAGTTATGTCTAGTTATGTCTAGTCCACCTATGAGTTATGTCTAGTCAACCTATGAGTTATGTCTAGTTATGTCTAGTTCACCTATGAGTTATGTCTAGTTATGTCTAGTCCACCTATGAGTTATGTCTAGTCCACCTATGAGTTATGTCTAGTCCACCTATGAGTTATGTCTAGTCCACCTATGAGTTATGTCTAGTTATGTCTAGTCCACCTATGAGTTATGTCTAGTCCACCTATGAGTTATGTCTAGTCCACCTGTGAGTTATGTCTAGTCCACCTATGAGTTATGTCTAGTTATGTCTAGTCCACCTGTCAGGACTTATGGTCCGGACTGCTTCCATCCTTCCAGCTGAACTCATTTCTGTACTTACCGTGTAACTAAGGACTGATTTTCCTACTTGGGGAAACCCGTTCCCTTTTCACGCTGTCGTACCTGCTGGAACCAAACAGCTGGCTCTGATACTCAGGCCAGCTGAGTACAACTTGGTTTGGCTCGGCTCGGTTCAGTAGTGTGAGAAGCCACCGGGTGTGGACACTCCAACCAATCAGTAACATTCATTGATCAAGTAGGCGCCAGGGAGAACTTCAAACCGGCAGGGCTGGATGAAACTCAAGGGGGATGAGTTCATTAACACCCCTGCACTGCAGTGATCACAAAATGACACGAGCTAAGGGTCTGTCATCATCGTTATGGAGCTGCAGCACACCCTAGTGAGCAAAGCCTCTGATGGAAGAAGTACAACAAACCGTGAAGCTCTATTTTCTCTGGTCGATCACTGCCAATGGCCACTTGGTGCCTTCCAGACTGCCACAAATATCTTGTTACAGCAGTCTTCGTTGTCTTCCGTCAGTGTCTACAGTGAATGTTTCTCAATGCACACATTGCTTATTGCAGTGCACTGACACACTGGGTCATTTTAGCTCATTTGCCCCTCTGAATCACGTAGGTAGCCTAGTGGTTAGAGGGGCGTCAGGTAGCCTAGTGGTTAGAGGGGCGTCAGGTAGCCTAGTGGTTTAGAGGGGCGTCAGGTAGCCTAGTGGTTTAGAGGGGCGTCAGGTAGCCTAGTGGTTTAGAGGGGCGTCAGGTAGCCTAGTGGTTTAGAGGGGCGTCAGGTAGCCTAGTGGTTTAGAGGGGCGTCAGGTAGCCTAGTGGTTTAGAGGGGCGTCAGGTAGCCTAGTGGTTTAGAGGGGCGTCAGGTAGCCTAGTGGTTTAGAGGGGCGTCAGGTAGCCTAGTGGTTTAGAGGGGCGTCAGGTAGCCTAGTGGTTTAGAGGGGCGTCAGGTAGCCTAGTGGTTTAGAGGGGAGGCAGGTAGCCTAGTGGTTTAGAGCATCGGACCAGTAACCGAAAAGTTGCTAGATCGAATCCCCGAGCCGACAAGGTAAAAATCTGTCGTTCTGCCCCTGAACAGACAGTTAACCCACTGTTCCCAGGCCGTCATTGAAAATACGAATTTGTTCTTAACTGACTTGCCTCGTTAAATAAAGGTAAAAAATATATAAACTACAACATGCTCACTACCAAGAAGATGAGTGTTATTGTCAGTAGTGACAGAGTGGCAATAAAAAAATAACAATTAGGTTTGTTTTTTTTACTGATTTTCTTTGAGCTCCCAACTGGTGTAAATGAGGAATTATACTGGAGTGTGTTGTTTCAATGTTAATCAGGCGATGACTATAAACGTCATCCTCACCTGTAGAGAGTGTACGGTCAGATAATGCACTGATCTCCATGGCCAGTAATAAACTGAGACCTAAAAGTACTGAGGATTGTGGGCTGTTCTGAGTTCAGTAACAGCTCCGGGTGGTGATGTGTGACATCAGTCACAACGACAATACAACTTCTATTAGTCACGTTTGTTGTTGTTGTTGTTGTTGTTGTTTTTAACAACAGGAAGTGATATTCTGCTCTTATCTCACAATCCGCCGACCAGACAACACGCAAATACACACATTTGTCAGGAGCAAAGGATCAGACCAGGGGTACATTTTGGGCTTTAAGTTCCTCGTCCAAGGGCACAGCGGTAGGTGAGTGTGTCTAGGATGTGACACCAACAGCCGTCCAGATGCCAGTTTAGTCCCCGCAGTACCATCCCACTGGGCACACCATGTCATTTCAACATGGAAATGTGGGTAATATTTGGATTCAAATCCAACGGCATATGTCACATGTGCCGAATACAACAGGTGTAGTAGACCTCACAGTGAAATGTTGAATACAACAGGTGTGGTAGACCTCACAGTGAAATGCTGAATACAACAGGTGTAGTAGACCTCACGGTGAAATTCTGAATACAACAGGTGTAGTAGACCTCACAGTGAAATGCTGAATACAACAGGTATAGTAGACCTCACAGTGAAATGCTGAATACAACAGGTGTAGTAGACCTTACAGTGAAATGCTGAATACAACAGGTGTAGTAGACCTCACAGTGAAATGCTGAATACAACAGGTGTAGTAGACCTCACGGTGAAATGCTGAATACAACAGGTGTAGTAGACCTCACAGTGAAATGCTGAATACAACAGGTGTAGTAGACCTTACAGTGAAATGCTGAATACAACAGGTGTAGTAGACCTTACAGTGAAATGCTGAATACAACAGGTGTAGTAGACCTTACAGTGAAATGCTGAATACAACAGGTGTAGTAGACCTCACAGTGAAATGCTGAATACAACAGGTGTAGTAGACCTCACAGTGAAATGCTGAATACAACAGGTGTAGTAGACCTTACAGTGAAATGCTGAATACAAC
Source organism: Oncorhynchus mykiss (assembly GCF_013265735.2). Classification (NCBI taxonomy): domain Eukaryota; kingdom Metazoa; phylum Chordata; class Actinopteri; order Salmoniformes; family Salmonidae; genus Oncorhynchus; species Oncorhynchus mykiss. The sequence goes on from NC_048588.1 coordinate 37,232,721, forward strand.
AGGTGTAGTAGACCTCACAGTGAAATGCTGAATACAACAGGTGTAGTAGACCTTACAGTGAAATGCTGAATACAACAGGTGTAGTAGACCTCACAGTGAAATGCTGAATACAACAGGTGTAGTAGACCTTACAGTGAAATGCTGAATACAACAGGTGTAGTAGACCTTACAGTGAAATGCTGAATACAACAGGTGTAGTAGACCTTACAGTGAAATGCTGACTACAACAGGTGTAGTAGACCTCACAGTGAAATGCTGAATACAACAGGTGTAGTAGACCTTACAGTGAAATGCTGAATACAACAGGTGTAGTAGACCTTACAGTGAAATGCTGAATACAACAGGTGTAGTAGACCTTACAGTGAAATTCTGAATACAACAGGTGTAGTAGACCTTACAGTGAAATGCTGAATACAACAGGTGTAGGTAGACCTCACAGTGAAATGCTGAATACAACAGGTGTAGTAGACCTTACAGTGAAATGCTGAATACAACAGATGTAGTAGACCTCACAGGGAAATGCTGAATACAACAGGTGTAGTAGACCTCACAGTGAAATGCTGAATACAACAGGTGTAGTAGACCTTACAGTGAAATGCTGAATACAACAGGTGTAGTAGACCTCACAGTGAAATGCTGAATACAACAGGTGTAGTAGACCTCACAGTGAAATGCTGAATACAACAGGTGTAGTAGACCTCACAGTGAAATGCCGAATACAACAGGTGTAGTAGACCACAGTGAAATGCTGAATACAACAGGTGTAGTAGACCTTACAGTGAAATGCTGAATACAACAGGTGTAGTAGACCTTACAGTGAAATGCTGAATACAACAGGTGTAGTAGACCTGACAGTGAAATGCTGAATACAACAGGTGTAGTAGACCTCACAGTAAAATGCTGAATACAACAGGTGTAGTAGACCTCACAGTGAAATGCTGAATACAACAGGTGTAGTAGACCTTACAGTGAAATGCTGACTACAACAGGTGTAGTAGACCTCACAGTGAAATGCTGAATACAACAGGTGTAGTAGACCTTACAGTGAAATGCTGAATACAACAGGTGTAGTAGACCTTACAGTGAAATGCTGAATACAACAGGTGTAGTAGACCTTACAGTGAAATTCTGAATACAACAGGTGTAGTAGACCTTACAGTGAAATGCTGAATACAACAGGTGTAGTAGACCTCACAGTGAAATGCTGAATACAACAGGTGTAGTAGACCTCACAGTGAAATGCTGAATACAACAGGTGTAGTAGACCTTACAGTGAAATGCTGAATACAACAGGTGTAGTAGACCTTACAGTGAAATGCCGAATACAACAGGTGTAGTAGACCTTACAGTGAAATGCTGAATACAACTGGTGTAGTAGACCTTACAGTGAAATGCTGAATACAACAGGTGTAGTAGACCTTACAGTGAAATGCTGAATACAACAGGTGTAGTAGACCTTACAGTGAAATGCCGAATACAACAGGTGTAGTAGACCTTACAGTGAAATGCTGAATACAACTGGTGTAGTAGACCTTACAGTGAAATGCTGAATACAACAGGTGTAGTAGACCTTACAGTGAAATGCTGAATACAACAGGTGTAGTATACCTTACAGTGAAATGCTGAATACAACAGGTGTAGTAGACCTTACAGTGAAATGCTGAATACAACAGGTGTAGTAGACCTTACAGTGAAATGCTGAATACAACTGGTGTAGTAGACCTCACAGTGAAATGTTTACTTACAAGCCCTTTACCCAACAATTCAGTTCAAGAAACAGAGTTCAGATTAAAAAAAAATGAAATGTAATAAAAACAAACACAAAATAACGAGGCTTCATACAGGGAGTACAGGTTAGTCAAGGTCATTTGTACATGTAGGTAAAGTGACTATTTTATTTAACCTTTATTTAACTAGACAAGTCAGTTTAGAACAAATTCTTATTTTCAATGACGGCCTAGGAACAGTGGGTTAACTGGTCTAGGAACAGTGGGTTAACTGTTCTAGGAACAGTGGGGTTAACTGGTCTAGGAACTAGTGGGTTAACTGGTCTAGGAACAGTGGGTTAACTGCATGTTCAGGGGCAGAACGACAGATTTGTACCTTGTCAGCTCGGGGGTTTGAACTTGCAACCTTTTAGTGACAAATCCAACGCTCTAACAGCTAGGCTACTATGCATAGATAAACTATGAGTAACAAAAGTGTAAAAACAGGAAGGGGGGGGGGGGTCAATGTAAATAGGCCGAGTGGCCATTTGTTTAATTGTTCATCAGTCTTATGGCTTGGGGGGTAGTAGCTTTTAAGGAGCCTTTTGGACCTAGACTTGGCTCTCCGGTACCACTTGCCGTGCGGAAGCAGAGAGAACAGTCTATGACTCGGGTGGCTGGAGTCTTTGACAATTCTTTGGGTCTTCCTCTGACTCCGCCTAGTATATCGTTCCTGGATGGCAGGAAGCTTGGCCCCAGTGATTTTACTGGACTGTACTACCATCTGTAGCGCCTGACGGTCAGATGCCGAGCAGTTGACATGGATCAATGAGATTTCAACCTTTTTTTGTTCACCCACTCAAAAATAACCAGATGTTTATTGATATCCCAATGTGTTATTGCTAAGCTTTTAATGTCCCGTGGACAGCTTGCACCTGCATTTAAAATAAAAAATAAAGGTTTTAATGTGGGACCTTATATAGACAGGTGTGTGCCTTTCCAAATCACGTCCAATCAATTGAATTTACCACAGGTGGACTCCAATCAAGTAGTAGAAACATCGCAAGGATGATCAATGGAAACAGGATGCACCTGAGCTCAATTTTGAGTCTCGTAGCAAAGATTTTGAATACTTATGTAAATAAAGTATTTCTGTTTTTTTTATTTATTTTTTGCTAAAATTTCTAAAAACCTGTTTTGACTTTGTCATTGAGGTATTGTGTGTAGATTTGATAAATAAGGCTGTAACCTAAGACCATGTGGATGGAGTCAAGTGGTCTGAATACTTCCCGAAGGCACCTGGTTGCTCATATTCTAATAGTTTGCCTAATTTCAGTTTGTGTCAAGACAAGCAGTTGTTGTGTAGGGAATCATTATACCATCTAAACCGCTGTTAAATATATCTTCCAGAACCAAAAATAATGTGTTTTCAGCTGTTTCGAAGCTGGTGTACAATACCGAACGTAAAAGACACAAAAAAAAAAAAACAAATCTTAAGAACGGGAAGCATAGAAATAGTGCGCATAGAAAATATATATCGCTTCTTAGACTTGCTTTCAGTGAGAATGACAGATCTGTAGCTCACTTTTCTATGTGTGGATTTGGTCGGGTCGGACCAAAAGTGACATATTACAGCTTTTAACTGTAAAAATATATTATATTTATTTCATTTTTAATGTTTTCATCTGATTTGTCAAACAAATTAGTCCAAATTATTGATCTATTATGAATTATTATTTGGCTGTAAATGGATTCATGTACTTTTTTTAATGTTAGTAACCTGGGCACAGTGGCACACAATTGGCCCAGCGTCGTCAGGGTTTGGCCGGGGAATGCCGTCATTGTAAATAAGAAATTGTTCTTATTTAACTTGTCTAGTTAATAAAGGTTAAATAAAATACTTTTTTTTTTAAAAACACCTGCTTGTCGAACATTTAATTCCAAAACCATGGTGAAGCGTGATGCATCACTTCAGAGAACGCGTTTCCACTTCTCCAGAGTCCAACGGCGATGAGCTTTACACCGTTCCAGCCGACGCTTGGCATTGCGCTTGGTGATCTTATGGTGCTTGGTGATCTTATGGTGCTTGGTGATCTTATGGTGCTTGGTGATCTTATGGTGCTTGGTGATCTTATGGTGCTTGGTGATCTTATGGTGCTTGGTGATCTTATGGTGCATGGTGATCTTATGGTGCTTGGTGATCTTATGGTGCTTGGTGATCTTATGGTGCTTGGTGATCTTATGGTGCTTGGTGATCTTATGGTGCTTGGTGATCTTATGGTGCTTGGTGATCTTATGGTGCATGGTGATCTTATGGTGCTTGGTGATCTTATGGTGCTTGGTGATCTTATGGTGCTTGGTGATCTTATGGTGCTTGGTGATCTTATGGTGCTTGGTGATCTTATGGTGCTTGGTGATCTTATGGTGCTTGGTGATCTGGCAGCTCGGGCCATGGAAACCCATTTCAATAAGCTTCCGACTAACAGTTATTGTGATGACGTTGCTTCCAAAGGCAGTTAAAAAAAAAAAACTGTTGTTGATATTCTTGTGTTTGTCTCCAGGTGCCTCCAGTCCAGCCAATAGGGTCAATGGGTGGTCCCTCTGGATTCCCTGGCACTCCCCCCTCCCTCACCCCCGGTGGACCCCCTCTCTTCCTGCCTGCTGGCTTCAACCCCACACAGCCTCCAGGTAACAACATTATGGGACTGAACCAAATTAACAGCTAGAGGATCACAAACGAATGTTCTCCTTCTCTCCTCTGATTGTCGTTTTGTACAGTTCTCCTTCTCCCCTCTGTCGTTTTGTACAGTTCTCCTTCTCCCCTCCGGTTGTCGTTTTGTACAGTTCTCCTTCTCCCCTCCGGTTGTCGTTTTGTACAGTTCTCCTTCTCCCCTCCGGTTGTCGTTTTGTACAGTTCTCCTTCTCCCCTCCGATTGTCGTTTTGTACAGTTATAATATATTTCTTATGAAAATGACAGGTCCAAACCAAATGAATCACAACCTTCAACATGTTTTAAAGTTTTGTTGTATAAAATGGGTTTCGTGCTCCATGTTTTGCCATGTTTCTAAACCATATGTTGTGTGTGTGTCTACTCTGTCTGCAGGTTTCCCTCATCCAGTAGTGGGTGGACCAGGGAGCACCAAAGATGACTCTGGATCTAAGGACAAGGCTGGAGGGAGTGGTGGCCCCTCAGACACTCCAGACATCCAGCTGGGAGCTCCAGGCCCAGGCGGACCAGGGGCCTTGATGAGTCCTCCAGGCCCAGCAGTGTTACTGGGTCCCAGGCCGGCCATGCTGCCCATGCAGCCTCGTCCGGGACTACCACCCCCTCACCTCCAGCCCCACTTCCCCCCTCACCTCCCTCCCCCCAACATGCCCCCTATGATGATGGGCTCCAGGGGCCCCAACCCCATGTTCCCCCCTAGGGGGGGCCCTCCAGGTGGGTTCAGGATGCCCATGGGCCACCAGTCCATGGAGGACTTTCCTCACAGACCCCCCAGACATCCCTTCCAGCCTGGACCCCCCAGACATCCCTTCCAGCCTGGACCCCCCAGACATCCCTTCCAGCCCGGACCCCCCGGGGAAGAAGAAGGCAACTGGGAGGGCGGGAGACACTTCAGGGGCGAGAGGCCAGGGTTTGGGGGACGTGACAGGGACGGGGGTAGGTTTGGGGAGCGGGGGAGAGGGTTTCCTAGAGGAGGAGGAGGAGGGGGAAATGGTCGGCCCATAGATGGGCCTGAGGGGAGGTTTGGGGAGCGGGGGAGAGGGTTTCCTAGAGGAGGAGGGGGGGGTCGGTCCATAGATGGGCCTGAGGGGAGGGACTGCTTCATGAACCAACGGGATAGATTTGAATGGTGATGAGGCGGGGCCAGGAGGGTTCAGCCGTAGAGACTGGGGGGTAGTCATCCAGGGTCCTGTTCAGCAGGGAGAAAACGTTTTGGAACAGAGTGAAACGGGAATGAACTACCTGAACTTGTCCAGTAAAAACCCAAGAGTTTTTTTGTTTTTGTTTTGCTGAACATAACCCAGATGTCTGGCCTGGAGAACGACTTGGAGACTGGGCATATGGAGTCAGACTGAGTCAGACTGAGTCACACGGAGTCAGACTGGGCACACGGAGTCAGACTGGGCACACGGAGTCAGACTGGGCACACGGAGTCAGACTGAGTCAGACTGAGTCACACGGAGTCACACGGAGTCAGACTGGGCACACGGAGTCAGACTGAGTCAGACTGAGTCACACGTAGTCACACGGAGTCAGACGGCGTCACACCGAGTCACACGGAGTCAGACGGCGTCACACCGAGTCACACGGAGTCAGACGGCGTCACACCGAGTCACACCGAGTCACACGGAGTCAGACGGCGTCACACCGAGTCACACGGAGTCAGACGGCGTCACACCGAGTCACACCGAGTCAGACGGCGTCACACCGAGTCACACGGAGTCAGACGGCGTCACACCGAGTCACACGGAGTCAGACGGAGTCAGACGCAGACATTGTATTGTACAGCCTGTCTCTGACGAGTTTCTCCACCGTTCCAAAGACATTAAGACTAAACACAGAGAAAATAAAATGAATGGGACAGTTTCCCAAATCACAGAATAAGCCCAGTCCATTGTATAAAAAACATGTTCAATGGAGGATCTCTGTTAGAACGACTTTTTTAGTCCAGGTCTAGGTTTAATCTGTGTCTGGGAAACCTACCCTATCAGAATATCACAGTTTAAACCAGTGGAAGTCTAATTTGGAAGTCTGTTCATATGAAGAACTTCTGTCCTGCCTTTTTGAGCTGGTATGTTCTGACAGAAAACCACAGAGGGAAGAATAGTGATTTGTATATATTGTATTTGTGCTGATGGATTTTTTTGTTGTATATTTTGAGTGAATGTTTTTTTGTTTCCTCTCCAGGAAGTCTGTCACTAGGGCAGTGAGGAGAAACAGACAGTTGACCTGAAAACACCATCATCCTTGTATTGATGGGGGGGGGGGGTTTCAAAACATGAAAATATTTTGCTTCAGAATTTATCATTAGCAGTTTGGTTTTAGTAAACTATTTTTGTATAAATTTAAGTGTCTTTTTTTTTGTAAGTTCTTCAGGGGAGGCATATTAAATGTTATTTTTGTTTTAACTCACTCATACAAGGGACACTAGGCAGGTTCCATTGTCTACCAGTAGGGGGTGCTGTATCACTTCTTTACATGGGATAGTAGATAGGGTCTGACTTGGGAGGCGTGCCAAATTCCACCCTATTCTGTATATAGTGCCCTACTTTTGACCAGGGAATACGGTGTGGGCTAGGCCCCTTGAGAAGTTGGGCAAGTCCCTGTCCAAAATTGTGTCTGGGGAAAAACACAGGGAAAAACACTCCTCATCAAACACAGGACACAGCCAACTGTTAAACAGTACAGGGAAAAACACTCCTCATCAAACACAGGATACAGCCAACTGTTAAACAGTACAGGGAAAGTCTAACCTTCAGAGGTCTTTCCCAACAATGCAGTGACACTAATCTAGATAATGATAGAAAATAGAATACAAATGACTGAATCGAAACCACAAGAACTACGATGTGAGAATGTACGTATAATACAGGTCAGTGTCAGGATGTTATTCAATGTCCAGGGGTACTGGAGTGGTTGAGGTCGGTTTATACATAAAAAAAAATGACAGGTCACATTTTGCAGGTGTCATAGCAGGTGCAACAAAATGCTCCATCAGAGCAGTAGAATGTCTCGCAGATACAACACATAAATACACAAATAATAACAAATCAAATCAAGAAATGACAGAACGAATCCAATTTAACAATCCAGAGTAGACAGATGGCCCAAAGTATGTGGACACCTGCTCGTCCAACATCTCATTCCAAAATCATGGGCATTAATATGGAGTTGGTCCCCCCCTATGCTGCTATAACAGCCTCCACTCTTCTGGGAAGGCTTTCCACTAGATGTTGGAACATTGCTGCTATAACAGCCTCCACTCTTCTGGGAAGGCTTTCCACTAGATGTTGGAACATTGCTGTTATAACAGCCTCCACTCTTCTGGGAAGGCTTTCCACTAGATGTTGGAACATTGCTGCTATAACAGCCTCCACTCTTCTGGGAAGGCTTTCCACTAGATGTTGGAACATTGCTGCTATAACAGCCTCCACTCTTCTGGGAAGGCTTTCCACTAGATGTTGGAACATTGCTGCTATAACAGCCTCCACTCTTCTGGGAAGGCTTTCCACTAGATGTTGGAACATTGCTGCTATAACAGCCTCCATTCTTCTGGGAAGGCTTTCCACTAGATGTTGGAACATTGCCGCAGGGACTTGCTTCCATTCAGCCACAAGAGCATTAGTGAGGTCGGGCACTGATGTTGGGCGATTAGGCCTAGCTGGCGGTCGGCGTTCCAATTCATCCCAAATGTGTTCAGTGGGGTTGAGGACAGGGCTCTGCAGGCCAGTCAAGTTCTTCCACACCGATCTCAACAAACCATTTCTGTATGGACCTCGCTTTGTGCACGGGGGCATTTTTATGCTGAAACAGGAAAGGGCCTTCCGAAAACTATTACCACAATGTTGGAAGCACAGAATCATCTAGAATGTCATTGTGTGTTGTAGCATTAGGATTTCCCTTCACTGGAACTAAAGGGCCCGAACCATGAAAAACAGCCCCAGACCTTTATTCCTCCTCCACCAAACTTTACAGTTTGCGCTATGCATTATGGGCAGGTAGCATTCTCCTGGTATCCGCCAAACCCAGATTCGTACATCGAACTGCCAGATGGTAAAGCGTGATTCATCCCTCCAGAGAACGCATTTCCACTGCTCCAGAGTCCAATGGCG
>NC_048588.1:37246264-37288764 GCF_013265735.2 Oncorhynchus mykiss
CACTGCCAATTTTGCAGGTTTTCCTACTTACAAAGCATGTAGAGGTCTGTAATTTTTTTTATCATAGGTACACTTCAACTGTGAGAGACGGAATCTAAAACAAGAATCCAGAAAATCACATTGAATGATTTTTAAGTAATTAATTTGTGTTTTATTGCATGACATAAGTATTTGATACATCAGAAAAGCAGAACTTAATATGGTAATAATTTAATAATTTGGTACAGAAACCTTTGTTTGCAATTAGAGAGATCATATGTGTACATCAACAATATTAATGAGAATAATGATACATTAAAGCAATAGTAGTAGACCAGTGTCAACCTGACTGAGAAGACACATAACATGGTAGTAGACCAGTGTCAACATGACTGAGAAGACACATGACCTGGTAGTAGACCAGTGTCAACATGACTGAGGAGACACATGACATGGTAGTAGACCAGTGTCAACCTGACTGAGAAGACACATAACATGGTAGTAGACCAGTGTCAACATGACTGAGGAGACACATGACATGGTAGTAGACCAGTGTCAACCTGACTGAGGAGACAAATGACATGGTAGTAGACCAGTGTCAACCTGACTGAGAAGACAAATGACATGGTAGTAGACCAATGTCAACATGACTGAGAAGACACATGACCTGGTAGTAGACCAGTCTCAACATGACTGAGAAGACACATGACCTGGTAGTAGACCAGTGTCAACATGACTGAGAAGACACATGACCTGGTAGTAGACCAGTGTCAACATGACTGAGAAGACACATGACCTGGTAGTAGACCAGTGTCAACATGACTGAGAAGACACATGACATGGTAGTAGACCAGTGTCAACCTGACTGAGAAGACACATGACATGGTAGTAGACCAGTGTCAGCATGACTGAGAAGACACATGACCTGGTATAGACCAGTGTCAGCATGACTGAGAAGACACATGACATGGTAGTAGACCAGTGTCAGCATGACTGAGAAGACACATGACCTGGTAGTAGACCAGTGTCAGCATGACTGAGAAGACACATGACCTGGTAGTGGACCAGTGTCAACCTGACTGAGAAGACACATAACATGGTAGTAGACCAGTGTCAACATGACTGAGAAGACACATGACCTGGTAGTCGACCAGTGTCAACCTGACTGAGAAGACACATGACATGGTAGTAGACCAGTGTCAACCTGTTTGAGAAGACACATGACATGGTAGTGGACCAGTGTCAACATGACTGAGAAGACACATGACCTGGTAGTAGACCAGTGTCAACATGGCTGAGAAGACACATGACCTGGTAGTGGACCAGTGTCAACCTGACTGAGAAGACACATGACCTGGTAGTAGACCAGTGTCAACCTGACTGAGAAGACACATGACCTGGTAGTGGACCAGTGTCAACCTGACTGAGAAGACATGACATGGTAGTAGACCAGTGTCAACATGACTGAGAAGACACATGACCTCCAGTATCCCCCCCCTAACAGCCCAACTCGGGTCCTCCAGTACCTCCCCCCAACAGCCCAACTCGGGTCCTCCAGTATCCCCCCCCCCAACTCGGGTCCTCCAGTATCCCCTGCCCCCCCCAACTCGGGTCCTCCAGTATCCCCCCCCCCCCCCCAACTCGGGTCCTCCAGTACGCCCCAACTTGGGTCCTCCAGTAAACCCCAACAGCCCAACTCCGGTCCAACAGTACATATTGTTGTTGAGGCCCGAACAAGCACACCTGGCTCTCTACTTGTCAACTAATCATCAAGCCCTTGACAAGTTGAATCAGGTGGTTTTTTGTTGTTGTTGTTTGTAGCTTCAACAAAAATGTATGCTGTTAGGGGGGGGGGGTACTCGAGGACCCATAGGGCGCTGGTCAAAAGTAGTGCACTATGTAGGGAATAGGGAGCCGTTTGGTCCACGGCCCCTCTCTCCAGCTACAATCAGATGTAGACTAACTACTGGGGGCAGCTCAGGATCTTTCATTTTAACCACACGCTGAAGAATGTCGACTGCAAGTCATCTGATCATTTGTTGGCTTTTCAGTAACACCTAAGGACTTGTCTGGTACCCACACTGAGCTTTTGTTCTTTTTTTTCCTTGTGTAAAAAGCATGTACTACCCCAAACACAGATTATTGCTTGAAATGTGCATATTTTAGATCCTTAAAAGAAAAAAGAAAGTACTCTGTGTGAATAATTCATATTTTATCCCACATTCACATAACTGCTTTGCAAAGTGGAGAGTAGTAAATGCTGTAGTGTTGTTGTTCTGTTTGTTCTGCTCCAGACAAACTTTTTTTTTTTCCCTCCCCCTGAGTGTTTTGTTCTGCTGTAGACTAACTTTGTTCTGTCCAGCTGCAGCGTTGCTATGGGCCATGGTCCTAAGTAGTTCACCAGAAAGCAATAGGGTTCAATTTGGACCGCGAATTGTTGTTGTGGCTCTGTTTGTTCTGAACACCAGCCAAACTGTACAGTCCCTTCTCTGTAAGGCAGATTTAAAAAAAATAAAAAATAAATACATTTACAAACGGAGTCTTATGAAATAATTTATAAAGCAAAAATAATAACATGTAATTACATTTTAAATGCCAAACATTTACAAAAGGCCAGCCCTCACTTGGATATAAGTTGCAGTGTAAATGCCCAAGAGGATCTTTACGTAGCAGATGTTGGGGGACCATCCATTCCCTTGTGGAGGGACGTTTGGTATTCTAGTCACTGCAACGATGCATTCAGTAGGCCTGAATTATAACTCCAAATCAATCGACTCCAACTCTGTTATTTCCATAATTATTCATCATTCAGACCCCATTTGTAGTTATGACGTTAGCTAAGGAAGCCCTGCTAAGGAAGCCCTGCTAAGGAAGCCCCCGCTAAGGAAGCCCTGCTCTGCTAAGAAAGCCCTGCTAAGAAAGCCCTGCTAAGAAAGCCCTGCTAAGAAAGCCCTCCTGCTAAAAAAGCCCCGCTAAGAAAGCCCTTCTACAACACACCCTCTTTTTCCTTAAATTCTATATATTTTTTTGCAATAGTTGTACATGTGATTGGATGGGAGAAAAGATCTTCATCTTCATTATTTTCTACTATTTTTTTGGTGTTGTTTTATTTTTGAAGTTCATTCCATTGAACTTTATCATGACAATGACCCATAGGAGTTTGAAAAACAAGACAAAAGAGATCAGGGACCAAGCTAGAACTGGTCTATTATCCATAGTTCTCTCTACCTGTAGACTACAGTGTGCTGGAGAGATGTTTTCATGGAGGAGAGAGAGAGAGATAGCGAGGTCTGTCCCAAGTGGCACCCTATTCACTACATAGTGCACCCTATTCCCTACATAGTGCACCCTATTCCCTTCATAGTGCACCCTATTCCCTACATAGTGCACCCTATTCCCTACATAGTGCACCCTATTCCCTACATAGTGCACCCTATTCCCTACATAATGCACCCTATTATACTACTGTTAACCAGGGTCCATTGGGTGTGCTGTATAGGGGACTAATATAGTGCACTACTGTTAACCAGGGTCCATTGGGTGTGCTGTATAGGGGACTAATATAGTGCACTACTGTTAACCAGGGCCCATTGGGTGTGCTGTATAGGGGACTAATATAGTGCACTACTGTTAACCAGGGCCCATTGGGTGTGCTGTATAGGGGACTAATATAGTGCACTACTGTTAACCAGGGTCCATTGGGTGTGCTGTATAGGGGATTAGGGTCCCATTTAGGACTCAGACAGTCATGTTGACGCATTCTACACAGACTGGCTAATTCTACTGGCCAAAAGTTTTCTTGTGAGAATTATCATCTCTCCCACTTTCCCTCCCTCCATCCATCACAGAACAAGAGATTCTTTAGAACAGAGGAACGGGGGAGGACTCTGTTGCTCCTTCTCTGTGAGTGAGTTAAAAAATTAATAATAATAATAATTGTAAAAATTCTGGGTAGGTATAGATTGAGGGAGATAATTTAAAGGCAGCAATTTAAAGGCAGCTGTTCAGTGCTGTTTTGGGATCAGTTTTGCCTTTTAGATCACAATGAATGAAATCACATGGAGAGGGTGGGACCTGATCCTAGTTCAGCACGCCTACCCTGAAAAGCTTCATAGGCTGACATACGGCCCTAGACATGCTTCCATGTAGTAGTTATCAAGTGATGCATAAATAAGTATATATATATATATATATATATATATATATATATATATATATATATATATATATACATACACACACTTAACTCATTTTTCAACCACTCCACAAATTTCTTGTTAACAAACTATAGTTTTGGCAAGTCGGTAAGGACATCTACTTTGTGCATGAAGCCATTTTTAAAATTAGCCCTATATCAACATAACCTGAAAGGCCGCTCAGCAAGGAAGAAGCCACTGCTCCAAAACCGCCATAAAAAAGCCAGACTACGGTTTGCAACTGCACATGGGTACAAAGATCATACTTTTTTGAGAAATGTCCTCTGGTCTGATGAAACAAAAATAGAACTGTTTGGCCATAATGACCATCGTTATGTTTGGAGGGAAAAGGGGGAGGCTTGCAAGCCGAAGAACACCATCCCAACCGTGAAGCACGGGGGTGGCAGCATCATGTCGTGGGGGTGCTTTACTACAGGAGGGACTGGTGCACTTCACAAAATAGATGGCATCATGAGGAAGGGGAAATTATGTGGATATATTGAAGCAACATCTTAAGACATCAGTCAGGAAGTTAAAGCTTGGTCGCAAATTGGTCTTCCAAATGGACAATGACCCCAAGCATACTTCCACAGTTGTAGCAAAATGGCTTAAGGACAACAAAGTCAAGGTATTGGAGTGGCCATCACAAAGCCCTGACCTAAATCCTATAGAACATTTGTTGGCAGAACTGAAAAAGTGTGTGCGAGCAAGGAGGCCTACAAACCTGACTCAGTTACACCAGCTCTGTGAAGAGGAATGGGCCACAATTCACCCAACTTATTGTGGGAAGCTTGTGGAAGGCTACCCAAAATATTTGACCCAAGTTAAGCAATATAAAGGCAATGCTACCAAATACTAATTGAGTGTATGTAAACTTCTGACCCACTGGGAATGTGATGAAAGAAATAAAAGCTGAAATAAATCATTCTCTACTATTATTCTGACATTTCACATTCTTAAAATAAAGTGGTGATCCGAACTGACCTAAAACAGGGAATTTTTACTAGGATTAAATGTCAGGAATTGTGAAAAACTGAGTTTAAATGCATTTGGCTAAATATATTAACCTGAGGTCACAAACATATGTGGAATTCCTGCTTGCAAGTCATCTTATCGTTGAGGGAATTTTAAAATCCTCTCAGTATGTCAAGATGATCCACTCCGATGGTTGGCAGGGGAAAGTGACCCCATTTTACTATGTTACAAACAAGCGCGCACACACACACACACAAACGGGGACTTCCATGCTCTTACAGAGATATAGAGCTTATGATGTGAGGGCAGGTTGGCTTGTGTTGCTGTAACGTTAAAGTGGTGTTGACACAGTGGGCAGGTCTCTGTGTGTGTGTGTGTGTGTCTTTCTCACTAGTTCATTATTGTCCTCATTAATTTCTTACTATTAAATGTCAATTGTTAGATTGTTTTCGTTTTATTATATTTCCGATCTGCACCACCATTAATTTGATGAGAGAGAGAGAGAGACGCAGAGAGAGAACGGCACTGTGTGTGAGAGAGACCGTTTGGTTATCAGGCGTCTGTTTCCTAGTGGTAACCCCAGGGTCTGTTTTAGTGTTGGTATGCAAAACTGCTTCTGGAAACACGTGATGTGTGTGTTGTCTCCCTGGCTGGCTGTTTTCTGCAGCCATCATCTCTGACAAGGCAAGCAGCCTGAGGACGTCGCCGGTGCTCTGACTTAGCTTCAGCCCTTTCGTTCATTCACAGTTCTATTTTGGATCTCTTCCTCGTTCACTCTCACACACGATTTTGATAATTATCGGGTATCGGCCTATTCCTGCTCTGCATTCATTATTTTGTGTTTTACGTTGCACAAAGAAGATTTTTTATTTATTTTTATATTCTGCATGCAGAGTCTCAATTTAGTGTTTGTCCCATTTTTGTGAATTTTTGGTTTGTGAGTGAACCCCAGATCTCACAACCATAAAGGTCAATTGGTTCTATAACTGATTTTCAGCCAGATCCTAATCAATATGTTGAATTTGATGTTCCTTTTGATGGCATAGAAGGTCCTTCTTGCCTTGTCTCTCAGATTGTTCACAGCTTTGTGGAAGTTTCCTGTGGTGTTGATGTTTAGGCCAAGGTGTATATAGAGTTTGTGTGCTCTAGGGCAACGGTGTCTAGATGGAATTTGTATTTGTGGTCCTGGCAACTGGACCTTGTTTGGAACACCATTATTTTTGTCATCCTGAAATTTACTGTCAGGGCCCAGGTCTGGCAGAATCTGTGCAGAAGATCTAGGTGCTGCTGTATGCCCTCCTTGGTTGGGGACAGAAGCACCAGATCATCAGCAAACAGTAGATATTTGACTTCAGATTCTAGTAGGGTGAGGCCGGGTGCTGCAGACTGTTCTAGTGCCCTCGCCAATTCATTGATATATATGTTGAAGAGGGGGGGGGGGGGGGCCTTAAGCTGCATCCCTGTCTCACCCTATGGAAAGAAATTCATTTTTTTGTGCCAATTTTAACCACACACTTGTTTGTGTACATGGATTTTATAACGTCCTATGATTTTCCCCCAACACCACATTCCATCAATGTGTATAGGAGACCTTCATGCCAAATTGAGCAAAAATTTTTTGAAATCAACAAAGCATGAGAAGATTTTGTTTTGCTTTGTTTGCCACTTAGTGTGTGCAGGGTGAATACGTGGTCTGTTGTACTGTAATTTGTTAAAAAGCCAGTTTGACATTTGCTCATCACATTGTTTTCACTGAGGAAATGTACAAGTCTGCTGTCAATGATAATGCAGAGGGCCTCCCGGGTGGCGCAGTGGTTAAGGGCGCTGTCGTCCGGGTTAGGGAGGGTTTGGTCGGTAGGGATCTCCTTGTCTCATCGCGCACCAGCGACTCCTGTGGCGGGCCGGGCGCAGTGCGCGCTAGCCAAGGTTGCCAGGTGCACGGTGTAGCCTCCGACACATTGGTGCGGCTGGCTTCCTGGTTGGATGAGCGCTGTGTTAAGAAGCAGTGCGGCTTGGTTGGGTTGTGTATCGGAGGACGCATGACATTCAACCTTCGTCTCTCCCGAGCCCCTACGGGAGTTGTAGCGATGAGACAAGATAGTAGCTACTACAACAATTGGATACCACGAAATTGGGGAGAAAAAGGGTTAAACATTTTCCCAAGGTTGCTTTTCACGCATATCAAATTTGTCTCACTTTTGTGAATTGGGGTTGTCCTTGGTTCGAAATATTGGGGAAGATGCCCGAGCTGAGGATGATGTTAAAAAGTTTAAGTATAGCTAATTGGAATTTGTGGTTTGTATATTTAATTTAATTTTGGATACCATCAAACCCACAGGCCTTTTTGGGTTGGAGGGTTTGTATTTTGTCCTGTAGTTCATTCAATGTAATTGAAGAATCTAGTGGGTTCTGGTCTTTAAAACCTCTTTGGGCTGAGATCCTGCTAAAGGGATCGATATGACAACAGCCAGTGAAAGTGTAGGGCGCCAAATTCAAATCAACAGAAATTCCATAATTATAATTCCTCAAACATACAAGTATTTTACACCATTTTAAAGATGCACTTCTTGTTTATCCCACCACAGTGTCCGATTTCAAAAAGGCTTTACAGCGGAAGCAAACTAACCGATTATGTTAGGTCAGAGCCAAGTCACAGAAAAACACAGCCATTTTTCCAGCCAAAGAGAGGAGTCACAAAAAGCAGAAATAGAGAGAAAATTAATCACTAACCTTTTGATGATCTTCATCAGATGACACTCATGGGACTTCATGTTACACAATACATGTATGTTTTGTTCGATGAAGTTAAAATTTATATAAAAAAAATCTGTTTACATTGGCTGTTTACATTATTGAACGTAACGTTCAGTAGTTCCAAAACATCCTGTGATTTTTGCAGAGATCCAAATCAATTTACAGAAATACTCATAATAAACATTGATAAAAGATACAACTATTATGCATGGAATTATAGATACACTTCTCCTTAATGCAACCGCTGTGTCAGATTTTTTAAAAACTTTACGGAAAAAGCACACCATGCTATAATCCGAGTACAGCGCTCAGAGACCAAAACAAACCAAACAGATATCCGCCATGTTGTGTCGTCAACAGAAGTCAGAAATAGCATTATAAATATTCACTTACCTTTGATCTTCATCAGAATGCACTCACAGGAATCCCAGTTCCACAATAAATGTTTTATTTTGTTCGATAATGTCCATCATTTATGTCCAAATACCTCCTTTTTGTTCGCATTTAGTACAGTAATCCAAATTCATGACTCGCGATCACTAGGAGCAGTCAAAGTCAAAAAGTTCTGTAGAAACATGTCAAACAATGTATAGAATCAATCTTTAGGATGTTTTTAACATTAATGTTCCAACCGGAGAATTCCTTTGTCTTCAGAATTGCAATGGAACTCAAGCTAACTCTCACGTGAACGCGCGTGACCAGCTCGTGGCTCTCTGGCAGACCTCTGACTCATTCCCCTCTCATTCGCCCCCACTTCACAGTAGAAGCATCGAACAAGGTTCTAAAGACTGTTGACATCTAGTGGAAGCCTTAGGAAGTGCAATATGACCAATATCCCACTATCTTCGATAGGCAATGAGTTGAAAACCAACAAACCTGAGATTTCCCACTTCCTGGCTGGATTTTTTTCTCAGGTTTTTGCCTGCCATATGAGTTCTGTTATACTCACAGACATTATTCAAACTGTTTTAGAAACTTCACAGTGTTTTCCATCCAAATATACAAATAATATTAATATCTTAGCTTCTGGGACTGAGTAGCAGGCAGTTTACTCTGGACACCTTATTCATCCAAGCTACTCAATACTGCCACCAGCCATAAGACTCTTATTTGTGTATGTTTTTGCTGTTTGTTCTTTATTATAGAGACAATAAGATTGGAGAAGGGGTTTATCCACGCCTCTGTTTTGGATAGATAACTCTTCGTGTTGTTTGTTTCGAGTGTTCCAATTTTCCCAGAAGTGGTTCGATTCTATGGATTCTTTAATTACATTATTGTTTTAGTGATTCGCCATAGTGAAGGCGTAGACTCAGGTTTTCTGGGTCTCCTCTGTGTTTTTGGTTGGACAGGTTTTTCTATTTCTTTCTTAGGTTTTTGCATTCTTCATCAAACCGTTTGTCATAGTTGTTAATTTTCTTAGGTTGTCTGCTTGAAAAAAAATGTGTTCGATAGGGAAGTTGAAATATACTGTTTAGGTTTTCTACTGCCAAGTTTACACCTTCACTATTACAGTGAAATGGTTTGTCCTGGAAGTTGTCTAATAGGGAATGAATTTGTTGTTGCCTAATTGTACTTTGGTAGATTTCAACACAATTTTCCTTCCATCTATAGTATTTCTTAATATTATTCACTTACTTTGGCTTTGATGCCTCATGATTGAGTAATGCTCTGTTCAGCTAGACTGATTTCGCTGTGATCTGATAGGGGTGTCAGTGGGCTGACTGAACCCTCTGAGAGACTCTGGGTTGAGGTCAGTGATGGATGAGTTGTAGGTGTACCTACCATAGGAGTCTTCTCGAAGCCTACCATTGACTATGTACAGACCCAGCATGCGACAGAGCTGCAGGAGTTGTGACCCATTTTTGCTAGTTGTTTTGTCATAGTTGTCTAGGGGGGCATATTTGGGAGGGATTGCTGTCACCTCCAGCCAGGTGTTCCCCCTGTGTGCTGAGAGTCAGGTTCATGTCCAGTTCTGGCTTTTAGGCCTCCACAGACTAGTACATGTCCCTGAGCCTGGAAATGGTTGATCTCCCGCTCTAGGATGGAGAAGCTGTCTTCATTAAAGTATGGGGATTCTAGTGGGGGGATATAGGTAGCGCAAATTAGGACATTTTTCTCTGTTGAGATAATTTCCTTATTCATTTCTAGACAGATGAAAAATATTCCTGTTTAGAATAATTTAATAGTGGGTTAGGTCTGCTCTATACCAAATTAGCATACCCCCTGAGTCTCTTCCCTGCTTCACACCTGGTAGTGTGGTGGATGGGACTAACAGCTGTCTGTAGCCTAGAAGGCAACCAGTGGGTCTGTCTCCTCCACACCACCCACCTGGTAGTGTGGTGGATGGGACTACCAGCTCTCTGTAACCTAGAGGACAACCAGTGGGTCCGTCTCCTCTATACCACCCACCTGACCTGACCAAATTCACATAAAAATTTGAGGTTTATAGATCTGTCATCCTCATTGAAAGCAAGTCTAAGAAGCATATTAATGTAACATATATTTTTTTTAAACATCCAAAAAGGTTAACCTGTGGTGAAACATACAGGATAAACCAGTGACCCATCAAGCCACTATCGCAATACATACTCATGATAATACATATGTTCTATGTGTTTCAATGCTTTTCATTCTTAAATTGAGTTTTTTTGTGTCTTTTTACTTTTGATTTTGTACACCATCTTTAAACCGTTGTAAATATAATATTTGTGGTTCTGGAAAATATATTTCACAGGGGTTTAGACGGTACCATGATTCTCTACACTATACTTGCTTGTTTTGTCACAAACTGAAATTAGGCAAACTAGTAGAATTTAACCTTACTCTTAACCTAGGTAACATTACCGTGTTAGCCACCTAGCTAAAGTTAGCAACAATACATTGTAACATATCATACGGCAGGGTAGCCTAGTGGTTAGAGCGTAGAGGCGGCAGGGTAGCCTAGTGGTTAGAGTGTAGAGGTGGCAGGTAGCCTAGTGGTTAGAGTGTAGAGGAGGCAGGTAGCCTAGTGGTTAGAGTGTAGAGGCGGCAGGGTAGCCTAGTGGTTAGAGTGTAGAGGCGGCAGGGTAGCCTAGTGGTTAGAGTGTAGAGGCGGCAGGGTAGCCTAGTGGTTAGAGTGTAGAGGCGGCAGGGTAGCCTAGTGGTTAGAGTGTAGAGGCGGCAGGGTAGCCTAGTGGTTAGAGTGTAGAGGCGGCAGGGTAGCCTAGTGGTTAGAGTGTAGAGGCGGCAGGGTAGCCTAGTGGTTAGAGTGTAGAGGCGGCAGGGTAGCCTAGTGGTTAGAGTGTAGAGGCGGCAGGGTAGCCTAGTGGTTAGAGTGTAGAGGCGGCAGGGTAGCCTAGTGGTTAGAGTGTAGAGGCGGCAGGGTAGCCTAGTGGTTAGAGTGTAGAGGCGGCAGGTAGCCTACTGGCAGACTAAAAACGGGGCGGCAGGGTAGCCTAGTGGTTAGAGTGTAGAGGAGGCAGGGTAGCCTAGTGGTTAGAGTGTAGAGGAGGCAGGGTAGCCTAGTGGTTAGAGTGTAGAGGAGGCAGGGTAGCCTAGTGGTTAGAGTGTAGAGGAGGCAGGGTAGCCTAGTGGTTAGAGTGTAGAGGAGGCAGGGTAGCCTAGTGGTTAGAGTGTAGAGGAGGCAGGGTAGCCTAGTGGTTAGAGTGTAGAGATGGCAGGGTAGCCTAGTGGTTAGAGTGTAGAGGCGACAGGGTAGCCTAGTGGTTAGAGTGTAGAGGCGGCAGGGTAGCCTAGTGGTTAGAGTGTAGAGGCGGCAGGGTAGCCTAGTGGTTAGAGTGTAGAGGTGGCAGGGTAGCCTAGTGGTTAGAGCGTTGGACTAGGAACCGGAAGGTTCTGACAATGTACAAATCTGTCGTTCTGCCCCTGAACAAGTCAGTTAACCCACTGTTCCTAGGCCGTCATTGTAAATAAGAATTTGTTCTTAACTGACTTGCCTGGTTAAATAAAGGTTAAATAAATCAAATAAAATAAGTTTTGCAAATTCCTAACATATCATACGAAATGGATGATGGACATCCACAAATGAATACATACCATACAGAACGTACCATACAACACTAACGTTTACCATGATACGTCTACCCCTGAGTCCAAGTTGAAATGTGATGCTTCCCACAAGTGAGCTTCTGAGGCAATTAAACAGGAGACTGAGGGAGGGTGGATTTATAAGGAGGGAACAGACATTCCTGCTGGCACAGCAGTCACTTCTCAGTCTGGGGGGAGGAAACGGAGAACAAGGGAGAGGAGGGAGGGATCAGGGAAGGGAGGGATCAGGGAAGAGAGGGATCAGGGAAGGGAGGGATCAGAGGAGGAGGGAGGAATCCGGGATCAGGAAGGAGGTAAAGGACAGCAGGATCAGGGAAGGAGGGAGGTAAGGAAGGAAGGGTGGGAGGGATCTGGGATCAGGCAGGAGGGGAGGGAGGGATCAGGCAAGGAGGGAGGGATCAGGGAAGGAGGCAAGGAGGGAGGGATCAGGGAACGAGGGGGGGAGGGATCAGGGAACGAGGGAAGGAGTGAGAGATCAGAGAGGGAGGAAGAGTGAGGGATCAGAGAGTGAGGGATCAGAGAGTGAGGGATCAGAGAGTGAGGGATCAGAGAGTGAGGGATCAGATAGTGAGGGATCAGAGAGTGAGGGAGAGTGGGGGATCAAAGAACGAGCGAAGTAGGGAGGGATGTGAGTGAAGAGTTTTACAAACAGCCACACCCCCTTCCTCTCTCCCTGCTATAATCTACCCCCCAGTTCCTCAAATCAGCCTGGCAGGCAGCAGCAGCCAGTCACACGATACCGACTCAGTCTTCCCTCTGTACAGTTGAAAGAGGAGTGTCAGGATTCTGGAGCCAACAGAATGGAGCGTGAAATGTCTCCAGTGATGCAGTGATTTCCTCTGAATCTGAGCAGTCGGGCTGAAAGGAAGCACACTGGCTCTGCCTAGTTGCAGCAAGGTAAGGTAGCTTAACTCATTTCCATTTGGTGTGTGTGTGTGTGTGTCCAATGTTCTAGTGTAGCATGCAGTGTCTGTGTGTGTTCCTGAGATAGCTGCAGAGGCAAATGGCTCCTTGGTTTTAAATCCTTTCCCCTCCTAAAGGAAGTGTGAAGAAACCAAACCTCGTCTCTCACAACTAAGCAAGCAAACCAATGTCCACTTTTCGCTGCAGTTGATGTCGGAAGTTTACATACACTTAGGTTGGAGTCATTGAAACTTGTTTTTCAACCACTACACAAATTTCTTGGTAACAAATTATAGTTTTGAGGACATCTACTTTGTGCATTGACACAAGTCATTTTTCCAACAATTGTTTACAGACAGATTATTTCACTTATAATTCACTGTATCACAATTCCAGTGGGTCAGAAGTTTACATACACTAAGTTGACTGTGCCTTTAAACAGCTTGGAAAATTCATGAAAATGATGTCATGGCTTTAGAAGCTTCTGATAGGCTAATAGACATCATTTCAGTCAATTGGTGGTGTACCTGTGGATGTATTTCAAGGCCTACTTTCAAACTCAGTGCCTCTTTCCTTGATGTTTGGGAAAATCTAAAGAAATCAGCCAAGACCTGGGAAAAAAATGTGTAGACCTCCACAAGTCAGGTTCATCCTTGGGAGAAATTTCCAAACGCCTGAAGATACCACGTTCATCTGTACAAACGATAGTATGCAAGTTTAAAGACGCGTTCTGTCTCCTAGAGATGAACATACTTTGGTGCGAAAAGAGCAAATCAATCCCAGAACAACTGCAAAGGACCTTGTGAAGATGCTAGAGGCAACGGGTACAAAAGTATCTATATCCACAGTAAAACGAGTCCTATATCGACATAACCTGAAAGGCTGCTTGTCTCTGTGAAGCCACTGCTCCAAAACTGCCATGAATAAACCAGACTACGGTTTGCAACTGCACATGGGGACAAAGATCGTACTTTTTGGAGAAATGTCCTCTGGTCTGATGAAACAAAAATAGAGCCGTTTGGCTATATAATGACCATCGTTATGTTTGGAGGAAAAAAGGGGATGCTTGCAAGCCGAAGAACACCATCCCAACCGTGAAGCACAGGGGTGGCAGCATCATGTTGTGGGGGTGCTTTGCTGCAGGAGGGACTGGTGGACTTCACAAAATAGATGGCATCATGAGGCAGGAAAATTATGTGGATATATTGACGCAACATTTCAAGACATTAATTAGGAAGTTAAAGCGTGGTCGCAAATGGGTCTTCCAAATGGACAATGACCCTAAGCATACTTCCAAAGTTGTGGCAAAATGGCTTAAGGACAACAAAGTCAAGGTATTGGAACATTTGACCCAAGTTAAGCAATTTAAAAGGCAATGCTACCAAATACTAATTGAGTGTATGCAAACGTCTGACCCACTGGGGAATGTGATGAAAGAAATAAAAGCTGAAATAAATCACTCTCTACTTTTATTCTGACATTTCACATTCTTAAAATAAAGTGGTGATCCTAACTGACATAAAACAGGGAATTTTTTACCAGGATTAAATGTCAGGAATTGTGAAAAACTGAGTTTTTAAATATATTTGTCTAAGGTGTATGAAAACTTCTGACTTCAACTGTATGTTGCTATTCATATTTTTTCACAATACTGTACAATTCAGTTGGTTGTGATAGTAGCATGAGGGACTGACTAGACTGATCGTTGCTACCTGTAAACGTTAGCATGAGGGACTGACTAGTCTGATCGTTGCTACCTGTAAACGTTAGCATGAGGGACTGACTAGTCTGATCGTTGCTACCTGTAAACGTTAGCATGAGGGACTGACTAGTCTGATCGTTGCTACCTGTAAACGTTAGCATGAGGGACTGACTAGTCTGATCGTTGCTACCTGTAAACGTTAGCATGAGGGACTGACTAGTCTGTTGACGGTTCCTCCCTCATTGCTCTGCCCTCAACTTCTGGACTTGTCTCTGTGATATTGTGCTGTTTGTTCGCTACTTGCATATCTGCCAAACTTTTCACTTTTTAAAAAACTTTTAATACATTTTCCAACGTCTTAGATTTTTCCTCGTTCTACTTTTTTCATTCAACGTATTTTTTTACCCCTTGACATTTTACCTGTACATGGCACACCTGTACATGGCGCACCTGTACATGGCGCACCTGTACATAGCCCATCTGTAAACAGCCCATCCAACTACCTCATCCCCATATTGTTATTTATTATTATTTTCTGCTCCTTTGCACCCCAGTATCTCTACTTGCACATTCATATTCTGCACATCTATTCACTCCGGTGTTTTAATTGCTATATTGTAATTACTTCGTCACCATGGCCTATTTATTGCCTTTACCTCCCTTATCTCACCTCATTTGCACTCACTGTATATAGACTTTTTCCTATTGTATTATTGACTGTACGCTTGTTTATTCCATGTGTAACTGTGTTGTTTGTGTCGCACTGCTTTGCTTTATCTTGGCCAGGTCGCAGTTGTAAATGAGTACTTGTTCTCAAAACTAGCCTACCTGGTTAAATAAAGGTGAAATAAAATTTAAAAAATGGACGCACCGTGAAAGATTAGTGGAATCTGTGTGGGTAGCTGGACAGGTAAGATGACTGACAGTGAAGGTGAACAGGTGGTCAGGTGACAGAGGAATGGATGAGACTGAGGCAGGAAGTCCTTTACCCCACAAAGTGGTATATTTACTGGGTAGGTTGTGGTGGATTCATGGACGCACAGAACTTTTGGATTAGACGGAGTAAAGGAAGAGAAAGCAGCGAGATCGGGGCGATGGCGATTTCCTCCCTTTATGGAGTTGAGATCTGTCTGACATTTCCGCCTGACCTAATTAAAGCGCCCCTGGCCCAGCTGAGCAAGTGGCCATGAATTACAGGATTCTTCCACCAACTCCATGGGCCTTTTTCTACACAACGATTCAGAGGCCGAGCCTTCTCAGGTCTCTCCTCCACCCGTTGCAGGGTCTGAGATGCCGAAGCCTCCCACCATTAGCTCTGACAAGATCAAAACCCTAGTCGTTGGCGACTCCATTACACGCAGTATTAGACTTAAAACGAATCATCCAGCGATCATACACTGTTTACCAGGGGGCAGGGCTACCGACGATAAGGCTAATCTGAAGATGGTGCTGGCAAAGGCTAAAACTGGCGAGTGTAGAGAGTATAGAGATATTGTTGTCCACGTCGGCAGCAACAATGTTAGGATGAAACAGTCAGAGGTCACCAAGCGCAACACAGCTTCAGCGTGTAAATCAGCTTGTGATATTAACATGGAAAAGTCCACAGACCCACTCCAAAAGGCTTTCGGAGCCCCCATCGACTCAGTGGCTTTTGTCTCCGGACCTAATCATTGCTACAGTCATATCGTGGAATAAATTATAAATTATATATTTTTTTTTCTCCCTCCATAGTCTGTTTAAGCACCTAATTGAGGATCTAAATTTAACCTTGCGTAATACCTTAGATGCAGTCGCACCCCCTAAGAACAAAACAAGAAATTTGCTCCCTGATAACAGAAAATAACCATGCCACACGCACAGAATAAGATACCTTACAGTGAAATGCTTTACTTTCAAGCCCATAACCAACAATGCAGTTCAAGGTTTTCATAGAGATACGAAAATATTTACTAAATAATCTAAAGTAATTTTTTTTACAATAAAAAGTAACACAATTAAAATAACAATACTGAGGCCGTAAATGTCAACCTATTCAATACGTAGCGCTACCTGTCGGGCCCTGGTCCAGAGTAGGGCACTGAAGTAAACAGGGTGCCATTTTGGATACATTACAAAATAATCCCTAGTGAGTGTCTAACTTGCCTAGTTAAATAAATAAGTGTCCTGGGAAGATGGGGCTGAAGGGGGACTGTAAGTTTGTTGAATCTCAATCTACTTCAACCCAGGACACTGGGCTGCTTGCTTCTGTGTCTTTTTGTGCTAAAGGAACCCCGGAGCAGGGTGAGAATGGGTCATCTGCTGCCTGTCATAGTTTATGGAAATGTAGCCTAGCAACCGTCGTCCTAGAACTTAGCAGGACACGAGGTCAAGGGTAGCAAGGCTCTGGTTTCAACTCTCAGAGCTGACCAGGACTATGACTAGCTGAGAAGAGAGGATTTGGGTGAGTGCTTTTTTTAGCTACTCTGATATTCAGTGTTGAGAGAGAAAAAAAATAAGTGTTTTATCTGGTAGTCTTGGCTCTCTAAAGGGAGTGTGGGTGGGTGATGGGCGATTATGGCCTAAAAATCATATCTCTATTTTTTTAAAATATATACACACACACACATACACACACACATTGTGTGTGTGTGTCTCTAAATAAGCTTTGTCGCACAATTAAAGGTCAATAACACTATAAACCTGCTTGTTTGCAATAATCACTGATCTGGCTTTCAAGTCTATGAAAATACTATTTTTGTTACAAATGTAATCAGAACCGTGTACAAGACACATCCACGAATAACGACCAACTTCTTCTTGTAGGAAGGAATGATAGAAAATGAACATAGGGTCTCCTAAACAATCTCTAAAGCACAAGCTCATGTGTTAGTGGAAAAGCCAACTCATCTTTATATTTAGTCTAGCCAACTCATCTTTATATTTAAAGTCGAGCCAACTTTTTTTTCTCTCCCATCGTTCTTTCTCGTTGATCGTTGATAATATAGTTTCTTTTTTTTTGTAGAGTTTAGTCACATCATTTCTGAAATTCGCAGTAAAGTCAGATGTCCAGCCAGACTTATTAGCCACTCCATTGGGGCGGCAGAGGAGGCAGGGTAGCCTAGTGGTTAGAGTGTAGAGGCGGCAGGGTAGCCTAGTGGTTAGAGTATATAGGAGGCAGGGTAGCCTAGTGGTTAGAGTGTAGAGGCGGCAGGGTAGCCTAGTGGTTAGAGTGTATAGGAGGCAGGGTAGCCTAGTGGTTAGAGTGTAGAGGCGGCAGGGTAGCCTAGTGGTTAGAGTGTATAGGAGGCAGGGTAGCCTAGTGGTTAGAGTGTAGAGGAGGCAGGGTAGCCTAGTGGTTAGAGTGTAGAGGAGGCAGGGTAGCCTAGTGGTTAGAGTGTAGAGGAGGCAGGGTAGCCTAGTGGTTAGAGTGTAGAGGCGGCAGGGTAGCCTAGTGGTTAGAGCGTTGGACTAGTAACCGGAAGGGTACAAATCTGTCGTTCTGCCCCTGAACAGGCAGTTAACCCACTGTTCCCTAGGCCGTCATTGAAAATAAGAATTTGTTCTTAACTGACTTGCCTAGTTAAATAAAGGTAAAATAAAAAATTGTCCCCCCCCATCAGTTCACAGTTTGGGATCCCTTTTTATATTGTGGCCATCCTTTAAAACAAGAACAACAAAGAAGATTTTTCATCAGCTTCCTCCAACAGTTGCCTTTCTCTTTTCACTGCCTGCTGAAAGGTGACGGTTTGGGGGAGGGGAGGGGGGCAAAGGAAATACCCCACCATTATAAAACATCTAGATATGCAAAGTGGTTGTTGAGATTAGGGCTTTACAACAGTGTGACTTTCTTATCAGACAGACAACAGAACAGAGGGACATTGTTTGTCCACGACTAGAGGGACCAGTAGGACTGTGTGTGTGGTTGTTTTGAGACCAGGACATCCCAGACCTTTCTGTTCCTCCACAGCTTTGTGTAGTTGTGTGTGTGTGTGTGTGTGTGCCAAGACCCAGATGGGTCATGCCTCAATACACAGGGGGCTGGAGGGAAGGAAGATTAGGCGAGTAGTGGTTGTTGGAGGGGGGGTTCCTGGGGTTATGGCTTCCCATCCCAAACAGTTCAGAACAGTTTGATCTCCTCTGCCAAAATGTCAGATTTCTTGAGTTATCTTAAATTAATTCTATTTTTAGGAAGTGTATACTTTCTTCGGTGCCTCGATGGCTTTTTTTTCTCATTTTTCAAGCAAATGTCTTTTAAGAGAGTATGCAAGCACTCTCGTTTTGGTTCGCCTAGACGAGATCGGACGCCTTTGGGGTTAACCCCCGGGGGGGGGGGGGTTAACTCCTGGATGTTGGGGTTAGCTCCTGGAGGTTGGGGGGTTAGCTCCTGGAGGTTGGGGGTTTTAACTCCTGGAGGTTGGGGGTTTTAACTCCTGGAGGTTGGGGGTTTTAACTCCTGGAGGTTGGGGGTTTAACTCCTGGAGGTTGGGGGTTTAACTCCTGGAGGTTGTGTGGGGGTTAACCCCGGGGGGGTTTAACTCCTGGAGGTTGGGGTTAGCTCCTGGAGGTTGGGGTTAGCTCCTGGAGGTTGGGGGTTTAACTCCTGGAGGTTGGGGGGTTTAGCTCCTGGAGGTTGGGGGGTTAGCTCCTGGAGGTTGGGGGGTTAGCTCCTGGAGGTTGGGGGGTTAGCTCCTGGAGGTTGGGGGGTTAGCTCCTGGAGGTTGGGGGTTTAACTCCTGGAGGTTGGGGGTTTAACTCCTGGAGGTTGGGGGTTTAACTCCTGGAGGTTGGGGTTAGCTCCTGGTTGGGGTTAGCTCCTGGGGGTTTGGGGTTAACCCCGGGGGGGTTTAGCTCCTGGAGGTTGGGGTTAGCTCCTGGAGGTTGGGGTTAGCTCCTGGAGGTTGGGGGGGGGGGTTAACCCCGGGCGGGTTTAGCTCCTGGAGGTTGGGGTTAGCTCCTGGAGGTTGGGGTTAGCTCCTGGAGGTTGGGGGTTTAGCTCCTGGAGGTTGGGGGGTTAGCTCCTGGAGGTTGGGGGGTTAGCTCCTGGAGGTTGGGGGGTTAGCTCCTGGAGGTTGGGGGGTTAGCTCCTGGAGGTTGGGGGTTTAACTCCTGGAGGTTGGGGGTTTAACTCCTGGATGTTGGGGTTAGCTCCTGGTTGGGGTTAGCTCCTGGGGGTTTGGGGTTAACTCCTGGAGGTTGGGGTTAGCTCCTGGAGGTTGGGGTTAGCTCCTGGAGGTTGGCGTTAGCTCCTGGAGGTTGGGGTTAGCTCCTGGAGGTTGGGGTTAGCTCCTGGAGGTTGGGGTTAGCTCCTGGAGGTTTGGGTTAGCTCCTGGGGGTTTGGGGTTAACCCCGGGGGGGGGGGGGGGGGGTTTAGCTCCTGGAGGTTGGGGTTAGCTCCTGGAGGTTGGGGTTAGCTCCTGGAGGTTGGGGTTAACTCCTGGGGGTTGAGGTTAGCTCCTGGGGGGGTTGGGGGATAGGTCCTGGGGTTAACTCCTGGGGGTTGAGGTTAGCTCATGGGGGGGGGGGGGGTTGGGGGATAGGTCCTGGGGTTAACTCCTGGGGGTTGAGGTTAGCTCCTGGGGGGGGTTGGGGTTAGTTCCTGGGGTGCTGTGGTGGTTGTGGATTCAGAGGAGAATTTAGACTGTCATGTTCCTCTCCCATGGGGTTTGAGTTAGCTCCAGCAGACTTTGTGGTGATGGAGAGGTGGGTGCATGGGGTGGGGATCTCCCCAGGGGTAGGGTTAGTTCCTGGGGGTGCTGTGCTGAAGAGATGGGTGTTTTTTGGGACCCGAGGCTTCACGGCGGGCCTGGTCTGAAGATGTAGAGATCTGGAGATCTGATTTGGGTCAATAGACTCAGCAGCATATTCTGTATAGATCACATCTGACCCATACAGGGTCAGATCTGATCTGTATGGGTCAGATCTGATCTGTATAGATGCACGGCTGGTACGGTCATAGAATTCTGTGCTTTCTTTAAAAAATATATCATTTTCTGGGATTTCTTTTTGTATTTTATATGAACTCTGCATAGTTGCTGAAGAGCTTGTAAGTAAGCATTTTGCTGTATAGTTTACACCGGTTATATACCGGTGACAAACAAACTGTGCATGTGATTTGAAAGCCAGATTTTCTTCTCTGAAGAAGACCGTCTCTTTCTCTGATGTCCTTTCTCCTATGTGGGTCACATGTGGAAACCTGGCGTCTCACGTCAAGGACTCTGTCCCAAATGGAACCCTGTTCGTGGACGTTTGTCACTTTGTTGCTTTAAGTTCATTGTCAGTTCAGTTTACACTCCTGCCTGCGCTGGTCATCACAGCTTCAACCTCCTTTATTCCCTGCTTCAGATTGATATGAGGGTTGACAGGAAGTGGAAGGGGTCTGTCCCAAATAGCTCTGGTCGTAAGTGATGCACTACAGGGTGTTTTGAGTCTTTTTAGTTGATGATGTTACATAAAGAAACAACCAAGCCACATCGACGTAGCTGGAGCTTCGGCTTGATATTGTCGCTCGCTGACCATGAACACATTGGAACACATTGATCTCTTCGCTGAAAGGAGATTCTAATCACGGCGGATCAACAGAGAACACATTCTTAATACATCATCGCGGGTCTTTTAGCTGCTGCTAACTGTCCTTGGCTCCGTGTCATTTTTTTGTCCAGCCAATCCATGGTCAGCATTGTGTTCAGTCTGTAGCCAGCAAAGGAATGAAGGCCGTAGTTAAGGGACGTTTTAAATGCCTGGGCCAGACAGACAGGCAGGGAGGTCGCTTGCTGCCACACGTATGATTAGGAAGTGAAAGACACCCCGCCAGCGTCTTGGCCTCAGCCTGCCAGCGTCTTGGCCCACCAACTGGGGAGCCAGGCCCAGCCTTTTTCCCCACAAAAGGGCTTTATTACAGACAGAAATACTCCTCAGCACCCCCCCCCCCCTTCCTCCCCATCCTCAGATGATCCCACAGGTGTAGAAACCGGATATGGAGGTTCTGGGCTGGTGTGGTTACATGTGGTCTATGGTTGTGAGGCCGGTTGGACGTACTGACAAATTCTCTAAAATGCCATTTAAGCCGCCTCGGCTTATGGTAGAGAAATTAACATTAAATGATTTTGGAACAGCTCTGTGGACGATCCTGCAGACCACATGCCAATTACATGCTCCCTCAAAACTTGAGACATCTGTGGCATTGTGTTGTGTGACAAAACTGTACATTTTAGAGTGGCCTTTTATTGTCCCCAGCACGAGGTACAGTTGTGTAATGAGGTGTCTCGGCCTCAGCCTACCGCTGTCTCGGCCCACCGCTGTCTCGGCCCACCGCTGTCTCGGCCTCGGCCCACCGCTGTCTCGGCCCACCGCTGTCTCGGCCCACCTCTGTCTCGGCCCACCGCTGTCTCGGTTTCGGCCTCGGCCCACCGCAGTCTCGGCCCACCGCTGTCTCGGCCCACCGCTGTCTCGGCCCACCGCTGTCTCGGTCTCGGCCTCGGCCCACCGCTGTCTCGGTCTCGGCCCACCGCTGTCTCGGCCCACCGCTGTCTCGGCCTCGGCCCACCGCTGTCTCGGCCCACCGCTGTCTCGGCCCACCGCTGTCTCGGCCCACCGCTGTCTCGGTCTCGGCCTCGGCCCACCGCAGTCTCGGCCTACGCCCACCGCAGTCTCGGCCTCGGCCTACCGGTGTCTCGGTTTCTTGTGTGAAAATCCACTGTAACACAGAGCTACAGGGATGGGCGACTCCAGTCTTCGAGTGCCTGTTTGGTGTTCTACTCTTCAGCTTTAATTTTTTTTTCTCCATCCCGACCATACAAAGCTGATTCATCAAATTGCATTTTAAACTGAAGATCATGATTAGGTGATTATTAGAGTCCGGTAGGTGGGCTGGGGCAAACCTGTGAAACCAATCAGGCCCTCGAGGGCTGGAATTGCCCACCCCTACACTCCACCCTGTGCTACCTGATGCTAATAGATCATGTTAATGCTAATAGATGTGAGGTGTCCTATGCTAGATGCTAATAGCTGCTAATGCTACTAGATGTGAGGTGTCCTATGCTAATAGCTGCTAATGCTCATAGACGTGAGGTGTCCTATTCAATAAACATGTATTCATCCCTCAATTCATAATTTATTACTTTTTAACTCTGCCGTGTTGGGAAAGGGCTCGTAATATATCACGGTAAAGTCTACACCTGTTCGGCGCACGTGACAAAGTTTAATATGAGTGGCAGTGATGGGGGGCAACGCTAATAGCTCTGAGGTATCCTATGCTTGATGCTAATGCTCATAGCTGTGTGGTACAGTTGAAGTCGGAAGTTTACATACACCTTAGCCAAATACATTTGAACTAATTTAAACTGTAAATACATTTAAATACATTTAAAAATGTTCACAATTCCTGACATTTAATCCTAGGAAAAATTCCCTGTCTTAGGTCAGGTAAGATCACCACTTTTATTTTAAGAATGTGAAATGTCAGAATAATAGTAGAGAGAACGATTTATTTCATCACATTCCCAGTGGGTCAGAAGTTTACATACACTCAATTAGTATTTGGTAGCATTGCCTTTAAATTGCTAAACTTGGGTCAAATGTTTTGGGTAGCCTTCCACAAGCTTCCCACAATAAGTTGGGCCAAAATCCACCCATTCCTCCTGACAGAGCTTGTGTAACTGAGTCAGGTTTGTAGGCCTCCTTGCTCGCACATGCTTTTTCAGCTCTGCCCAGAAATATTCTATAGGATTGAGGTCAGGGCTTTGTGATGGCCACTCCAATACTTGTCCTTAAGCCATTTTGCCACCACTTTGGAAGTATGCTTGGGGTCATTGTCCATTTGGAAGACCCATTTGCGACCAAGCTTTAAAACTTCCTGACTGATGTCTTGAGATGTTGCTTCAATATATCCACACTGTTTTACTCCATGTGTAACTCTGTGTTGTTGTATTGTGTCGAACTGCTTTGCTTTATCTTGGCCAGGTCGCAATTGTAAATGAGAACTTGTTCTCAACTTGCCTACCTGGTTGAATAAAGGTAAAATAAATTAAATAAACATTGTATATAGACTTATTTTTCTACTGTATTATTGACTGCATGTTTGTTTTACTCCATGTGTAACTCTGTGTTGTTGTATTGTGTCGAACTGCTTTGCTTTATCTTGGCCAGGTCGCAGTTGTAAATGAGAACTTGTTCTCAAGTTGCCTACCTAGTTAAATAAAGGTAAAATAAATTAAATAAATTAAATAAACATTGTATATAGACTTATTTTTCTACTGTATTATTGACTGCATGTTTGTTTTACTCCATGTGTAACTCTGTGTTGTTGTATTGTGTCGAACTGCTTTGCTTTATCTTGGCCAGGTCGCAGTTGTAAATGAGAACTTGTTCTCAACTTGCCTACCTGGTTAAATAAAGGTGAAATAAATTAAATAAATTAAATAAACATTGTATATAGACTTATTTTTCTACTGTATTATTGACTGCATGTTTGTTTTACTCCATGTGTAACTCTGTGTTGTTGTATTGTGTCGAACTGCTTTGCTTTATCTTGGCCAGGTCGCAGTTGTAAATGAGAACTTGTTCTCAACTGGCCTACCTGGTTAAATAAAGGTGAAATAAATCATGAAAAATGATGTCAATTAGCCTATCAGAAGCTTATAAAGCCATGACATCATTTTTTGGAATTTTCCAAGCTGTTTAAAGGCACAGTCAACTTCATGTATGTACATTTCTGACCCGCTGGAATTGTTATTGAGTGAAATAATCTGTCTGTAAACAATTGTTGTAAAACTGACTTGTCATGCACAAAGTAGATGTCCTTACTGACTTGCCATAACTATAGTTTGTTAACAAGAAATTTGTGGCGTGGTTGAAAAATTTGTTTTTTAATGACTCCAGCCTAAGTGTATGTAAACTTCCCGACTTCAACTGTATCATATTCTTGATGCTAATAGCTGTGAGGTATCCTATGCAAAAAGCTGGGAGGTGATTGTATCTCGTGTGTCACTGTGCCAGGCAGACCTGCTCTCATTTGGGGCCAAAGCCAGGGCCACTGGTCCTTTTTCAGCTCTCGTTTACATAACAATGGCTAACACAACTTTTAACAGCTTCTCACGAAGCAACTGTTTTCATTATTATGCAGACGTTGTTGATTCTGCTCTTCACAAGTCCTCACTCGGAAAACAATTTCAATAACATAAGGGGTTTATACACTAGTCCAGGGGTTCTAGAACTTTTTCACTCGGGGGAGGGGAGGGACACACACACACCCTCCTTCTAGCATTTGTGAACATCTTGCCCCTCCCCACCACGCGGAATGTCTACTTCTATGGGCACAAGCACTGTTCCTGACACAAACTGTTCACACCCCTCTTGTTGATGGAGAGAACATGTTGCAGGTTTAAAGCTTATTTCCAGCAGTTCAACACATTTTGCCATCTCTAATGTTTATTCATATGATTTTTGAAAGACAAAAAAATATATATATACCTCCTATGGACTAAAAACACCTACATAAAATAAAAAAAATGTTAGCTGACATGGGCTAGTTGATCTGGACATTTCATGTTATAAATATCTCTCTAAGGTTTGTAAAGACTGACATGACAAGAGGAACTGATGATGTACTACCCATATTAGAAATTGTACCTTGTACATTCTACTATTACAACTTTCAAGAGTAAGTTTAAAACCAGACTGAGTTCCTTAAATTAAAAAATGAAATAAAAATTGAGGGAAGGATACCTGTTTCCCTGAAGAGAACAAATGTCGATGACGTGTTTTAAAGTTGACCTAGAGTGATTTTATATCTCAAAGAAAACACAGTAGTTCACTTCCTGAAGTCTAAAACACAGTAGTTCACTTCCTGAAGTCTAAAACACAGTAGTTCACTTCCTGAAGTCTAAAACACAGTAGTTCACTTCCTGAAGTCTAAAACACAGTAGTTCACTTCCTGAAGTCTAAAACACAGTAGTTCACTTCCTGAAGTCTAAAACACAGTAGTTCACTTCCGGAAGTCTAAAACACAGTAGTTCACTTCCTGAAGTCTAAAACACAGTAGTTCACTTCCTGAAGTCTAAAACACAGTAGTTCACTTCCTGAAGTCTAAAACACAGTAGTTCATTTCCTTGAAGTCTAAAACACAGTAGTTCACTTCCTGAAGTCTAAAACACAGTAGTTCACTTCCTGAAGTCTAAAACACAGTAGTTCACTTCCTGAAGTCTAAAACACAGTAGTTCACTTCCGGAAGTCTAAAACACAGTAGTTCACTTCCTGAAGTCTAAAACACAGTAGTTCACTTCCTGAAGTCTAAAACACAGTAGTTCACTTCCTGAAGTCTAAAACACAGTAGTTCATTTCCTTGAAGTCTAAAACACAGTAGTTCACTTCCTGAAGTCTAAAACACAGTAGTTCACTTCCTGAAGTCTACAACACAGTAGTTCATTTCCTTGAAGTCTAAAACACAGTAGTTCACTTCCTGAAGTCTAAAACACAGTAGTTCACTTCCTGAAGTCTAAAACACAGTAGTTCACTTCCTGAAGTCTAAAACACAGTAGTTCACTTTCGGAAGTCTAAAACACAGTAGTTCACTTCCTGAAGTCTAAAACACAGTAGTTCACTTCCTGAAGTCTAAAACACAGTAGTTCACTTCCTGAAGTCTAAAACACAGTAGTTCACTTCCGGAAGTCTAAAACACCAGTGTCTTTCGTTCAACCTAATTTATTAAAGCTTCAAAGGTGGAAGACGAGAGACCATGTATCTGTTTGACACTGTAATGGGGATGAAGCTGTTGCCAGATCTGGAAGTCAGCTGCTGTTCTTTCATCTGAGCACTGTGTATTTTAGGACTTTGCCTACTGTATGTTTAGATAACATTCTTCAGGACAGAAGTGCTGTTTCTGGGGAGTGGGAATCACTGTTGTTTTGTCCCTGGTGTAGAATCCCCCACCTAGTCCTCACTCCTTTTCCCCAGCCCACCTACAACTCACTCCCTTCCCCCTCCATCCCCCACCTACAACTCACTCCCTTCCCCCTCCATCCCCCACCTACAACTCACTCCCTTCCCCCTCCATCCCCCACCTACAACTCACTCCCTTCCCCCTCCATCCCCCACCTACAACTCACTCCCTTCCCCCTCCAACCCCCACCTACAACTCACTCCCTTCCTCCTCTATCCCCCACCTACAACTCACTCCCCTCTTACCCCTGCCCAGTCCTCAACCCCCCCCCCCCCGCCCCCCTCACACTGCCTGCATCTCAGTTGATTATGGCCACATGCTTTACATTGGATTTAATTTGAACACTCATCAATCTTTGCTCTTCCTGGCCTGCATGAAAGGTCTCCATCACAAGGAGGTGACATGATGTTGGCAGTATTGTGACACATTGTCCGTGAAGAAATCCATCCTCCATAAATTTATATGACGGCATGTCATTGAAAACATTTCCAGAATCAAATCAAAAACGCACCAGCCGTGTTCAGTTAGTTAGTCAGTATGCAGCATCTTAGCATACTACCAATCCTGATATGAATTATGAATGAAAACAAATTGGATTCCATCAGGCAGACTGCTCCACTGGTCCTCGCCACGTTCAGCCAGGACTCCTTATTCCCTATATAGTGCACAACTTTTAACCAGGCCCCATAGGCCTCTGGTCAAAACTAGTGCACTATATATAGGGAATAATAGGGTGTCATTTGGGACTCAAGCCTAGCCCCGCCTCTAGCTCCGCCCCCTGACTTCATATTGCAGTGTCTGGCTCACCGCAACCCAACAGGCAACTTGTCCCATTTTACCACTGCCCCAAACCCCCCCCCCCCCCCCCCCCCCCCCAGCTGTTTGCTTTTCAAGGTTTCTAGGGTTACAGATCACATTTAGAAGGCAAATTCCTCTCCCTACTCAACCTGCCAAGAAGATGGCCGATCTTTTTTTAAATAGGAAAAAAAATATCCTGATTTTAATCCTAAAGAGAGAAGAAACAGTCTGGAGTACATGTAGACTGTCTGTTTGTGCTGTCATGCCAACTCCTTGTCACTCATTGTCATGCCAACTCCATTGTCATGCCAACTCCATTGTCATGCCAACTACATTGTCATTGCCAACTCCATTGAGTAATGGAGGTCACAAGAAACAGCACCAACCTCTCTCGGAATAGGCTATGATAATAAATACAGAATACATGTGAAATAGGATGGGACAAAAGAGAGCTGTATGGATATCTCTCCCTGTTGTCACACCCTCCGCCTCTGGCCCAACAGGCTGTTGATGACCGTCATTCACGTTGCATGGTGAGAGGCCCAAATGACACCCTATTCCCAATATAGTGCACTACTTTAGACCAGGGCCCTATAGAACCCTATTCCCTATATATAGTGCACTACTTTAGTCCAGGGCCCTATAGAACCCTATTCCCTATATATAGTGCACTACTTTAGACCAGGGCCCTATAGAACCCTATTCCCTATATATAGTGCACTACTTTATACCAGAGCCCTATAGAACCCTATTCCCTATATAGTGCACTACTTTAGTCCAGGGCCCTATAGAACCCTATTCCCTATATATAGTGCACTACTTTATACCAGAGCCCTATAGAACCCTATTCCCTATATAGTGCACTACTTTAGTCCAGGGCCCTATAGAACCCTATTCCCTATATAGTGCACTACTTTAGACCAGGGCCCTATAGAACCCTATTCCCTATATATAGTGCACTACTTTATACCAGAGCCCTATAGAACCCTATTCCCTATATAGTGCACTACTTTAGTCCAGGGCCCTATAGAACCCTATTCCCTATATATAGTGCACTACTTTATACCAGAGCCCTATAGAACCCTATTCTCTATATAGTGCACTTCTTTTGACCGGAGACCTATGGGCCGTGCTCAAAGGTAGTGCACTTTAAAGGGAATAGGGTGCCATTTGAGATGCATCCATGAGTCATTAGAACCACGGAAAGACAGTCAGTCACATGACTTCATTTCCTCCGAATGACAGGAAGGTGGACTGTTGGGAACCAGGTGGAGCAACAACAACCAGACCTTTTGGTACCTCAAAGTGAAATAAGTTTGATACTTTTATACTGATCCTGTAGCAACATTGTCCATGATTTTGTTGTAACTTACAGTGCCATTCAGAAAGTATTCAGACCCCTTGTCTTTTTCAACATTTTGTTACGTTACAGCCTTAATAAAACATGTATTCAATAGATTTGTTTTCCCTCATCAATCTACACACAATACCCCAAAATGACCAAGCAAAAACAGGTTTTTAGAAATGTTTGCTAATTTATATAAAATAAATAACAGAGCACATTTACATAATTATTCAGACCCTTTACTCAGTACTTTGTTGAAGCACCTTTGGCAGCCTTATATAGACAGGTGTGTGCTTTTCCAAATCATGTTCAATCAATTAAATGTACCACTTGTGGACTCTTGTCAAGTTGTAGAAACATCTCAAGGATGATCAATGGAAACAGGATGCACCTGAGCTCAATTTGGAGTGTCATAGCAAAGAGTCTGAATACTTATGTAAATATGTGAAAAATATATTTTTTATTTTTTATACATTTGCAAACATTTGTATTTTTTTAATTATGGGGTATTGTGTGTAGATTTCTGAGGATTTGTTTTTATTTAATCCATTTTAGAATAAGGCTGTAACGTAACAAAATGTGGAAAAAGTCAAGGGGTCTGAATACTTTCTGAAGGCACTGTAGACCTTAATCTTCTGCAAAAACACACATACTCATCACACATTGTAGTCTAAGCATGCTAGAACCACTGCTGGGGTGGGCTGTATCAGT
The DNA here is from genome assembly GCF_013265735.2 of Oncorhynchus mykiss. Taxonomy (NCBI): domain Eukaryota; kingdom Metazoa; phylum Chordata; class Actinopteri; order Salmoniformes; family Salmonidae; genus Oncorhynchus; species Oncorhynchus mykiss. The sequence continues at coordinate 37,275,589 of NC_048588.1, forward strand.
TGAACATCTCTAATGTAGACTAGATGAATCAGATAGTTAGATATATCATCTCTAATGTAGACCAGATGAATCAGATAGTTAGATATAGCAGTTGATCATCTCTAATGTAGACTAGATAAATCAGATAGTTAGATATATCATCTCTAATGTAGGCTAGATGAATCAGATAGTTAGATATATCATCTCTAATGTAGACCAGATGAATCAGATAGTTAGATATAGCAGTTGATCATCTCTAATGTAGACTAGATGAATCAGATAGTTAGATATATCATCTCTAATGTAGGCTAGATGAATCAGATAGTTAGATATATCATCTCTAATGTAGGCTAGATGAATCAGATAGTTAGATATATCAGCTGATCATCTCTACTGTAGGCTAGATGAAGAGTGTGCGAAGCTGTCATCAAGGCAAAGGGTGGCTACTTTGAAGAATCTAAAATGTATTTTGATTTGTTTAACAGTTTTTTTTTGGTTACTACATGACTCCATATGTGTTATTTCATAGTTTTGATGTCTTCACTATTATTCTACAATGTAGAAAATAGTAAACAAAGAAATAAAGAAAAACCCTTGAATGAGTAGTTGTGTCCAAACTTGTGTTATTTATTTATTTTATTTTATTTTTGCCACCAAGGACACACCATGGTTGGCATGGCTGGTGAAAGACAGACAGACACGGTATTGGAACTATACTCTCCTAGCTCCTCTCTCTGGCAACACCTTTCCTCACACCTGACATCTGTGGTGTTCCAACCTCGTTGATTACAGGGCTGTGTTGTGTTAGGAGGGGGGGTCTGTGTTGGGACTCGTCAGTCCATACATTCTTGACCTTCTTTCACCAGTGTAGTTATTAGTCTGTGTGACCGGGAACCGGAAGTTGTAACGTTTCTGTGAGACTCGGATGTTTGTAGAGTCACGTTGTTGGAAGTGTTGTGTTGAGCATTCACTACTGCAAGGCAAGAATGACTAGAATGGCTGTACAGATGTAGGGTGTTAATTTGATCACCCTATTGCAGTAGCGCTTTGACTTTGATTTTTTTCCTTATGAAAAATGCATCAACCCTGACAAAAAATGTACCATTTTAATTAGAAGCCACATAATAATTCACATTTCCTGTTGCTGCTTAATTATTTTCATGCTGTAGCAAACTGTCTCAAATTAAGATCCTACATCTGTAGCTCTATACAACATTTAGGAGGCTCTCTGTAGTGAACGATATTGAGTTGTCCTGCTGATTTTCCCTTACAAACCCGCTGATCTCTGAACTACCACCTCACACACTTTGGGAATACAGCAGGTAAAATCATCTATTTTGAAGTTCATGATTTGTGGAAAGTGTGTGTTTTCTCTCGCTCTCTAATAACAAAGGGGTCTTAATCTACCTGCCACATAGTTCTGGGATGACCCCCATGTTAACACTGTGTACAACACAGAGGTCATCTGAGTAGGCGACATGGTGGGCATTTCGATGGCTCCCTACACTCTTAGGAAAAAAAAAAATGTATTTTGGCTGTCCCGATAGGAGAACCCTTTTTGGTTCGTTGTAGAACCCTCTGTGGAAAAGGTTTTACACAGAACCCAAAAGGGTTCTACCTGGAACCGAAAAGGGTTCTCTTATGGGGACAGACAAATAACTTTTTTAGGTTTTGGATGGACGGATGGACGGATGGATGGACGGATGGATGGACGGACGGACGGACGGATGGACTCTCAATATTCCCTGTTGGGTTCTGGTCGAAAGTAGTGCACTGTGAGGGGAATAGGGTGTGACGCAGACATAGTCCTTTGTGTAGGGTAGGCTATGGCCTGTGTCAGATTACACTGTTATTGTCCTGGTTTCATAGGGTGCATGGTGGAGAGCTCCTTCACAGTACCCTTGTCCCCTTCGCTACACATAGGCCTTAAAGAGGTACGCTTAAATAAACAGAGGTCCTGGCAAGAGCAGTGTGCCAGTTCCCCTTTTTTTTTTCTTTTTAAAGATCTCATCAAATTATTTCCGCCTTACCTTGGAACAAGTAAACGCTGATGTGAAACAGAGGGGAAATTCAATTTGTATTCCAGGCTAGCCTATTAGAAAAGATGGAAGATGTTTTCTGTCAATGTAACAAGACATCTGCTGTGATGTCAGTAGTGGTATTCTTTTAGGCTAGCAAAAAAAATAAAAAAAATTCTGATCTCACACACTATTTTATAATGACATTTTTCAGGGGGGTTTTCCCACAAAGCTCAAAGGAGATTTTAAAAAATAAAAATAAAAAGTTTTAAATCCTGGCTTTGCACCGTAGACTGGAGCAGTGTTGGTGAACATTTAACAAGACGTAAGGGGAGTTAAAGAACGGCTCCTTTCGTTCTCCATGTGTCCCAAATGGCACCCAATTTTTATAGTGCACTACTAATTGACCAGGGCCCATAAGTAGTGCACTATATAGGGAATAGGGTGCCATTTTGGACACATTTTTTAAAAAGGTTGCGCTACTAATTGACCAGGGCCCATAAGTAGTGCACTATATAGGGAATCGGGTGCCATTTTGGACACATTTTTTTAAAAGGTTGCGCTACTAATTGACCAGGGCCCATAAGTAGTGCACTATATAGGGAATAGGGTGCCATTTTGGACACAGAGTTTTTTTAAGTTAGTGAGACCTCCTAAGCCATATCTTAACTCTCTCATCTGCTGTGTGGAAACGATAACTTCTCATTTCTTTGCAAGCCAAGCCCTCTACACTAGATAAAGGAAATCTAGGGACAGGGACTGTCAGGGACTGAACTGTTCCCCCCCCCCCCCCCCCACTGTCCTCGATATTGAAAAGGAGCAGGGGATAACGGTGCTTTCTTTTAGTGTTTTGTGTCGTACTGTAACCTGTGTTGTTTCACTCTATCTATATGTCTCAGGCCTGGTAGTTGCCATACTCCAGATATAATGTCCTACTGAATACTGCCAACGTTCTAGTGGTATGAGACAGGGCACCTTAGTGAGGAGATTCACAAAACTAGAGCATTCCAAACTGTTTATAAAGGCACAGTCAACTTAGTGTATGTAAACTTCTGACCCACTGGAAATGTGATACAGTGAGTGAAATAATCTGTCTGTAAACAATTGCTGGAAAAATTACTCATGCACAAAGTAGATGTCCTAACCCGACTTGCTAAAACTATAGTTTGTTAACAAGAAATTTGTGTAGTGGTTGAAAAAAATAAAGAGTTTTAATGACTCCAACCTAAGTGTATGTAAACTTTCCTACTTCAACTGTGTATCTGTCTCTCTGGGAGCCCTGCGGCTAATGCCTTCTAATGCTGATGAACCTCCCCATACAGTACTATAGTATTTAGGCTAACATATTTCCGTGTTTTATTAATAGCAGCTAGCGAACTGGTGTCCTAAAGAAACACCAACAGTACTGGAATTCACTCTGCTTGTGTATTTATGTGTACATTTATGTAGGCTAATACAGTGCCTTGCGAAAGTATTCGGCCCCCTTGAACTTTGCGACCTTTTGCCTCATTTCAGGCTTCAAACATAAAGATATAAAACTGTATTTTTTTGTGAAGAATCAACAACAAGTGGGACACAATCATGAAGTGGAACGACATTTATTGGATATTTCAAACTTTTTTAACAAATCAAAAACTGAAAAATTGGGCGTGCAAAATTATTCAGCCCCCTTAAGTTAATACTTTGTAGCGCCACCTTTTGCTGCGATTACAGCTGTAAGTCGCTTGGGGTATATCTCTATCAGTTTTGCACATCGAGAGACTGACATTTTTTCCATTCCTCCTTGCAAAACAGCTCGAGCTCAGTGAGGTTGGATGGAGAGCATTTGTGAAAAGCAGTTTTCAGTTCTTTCCACAGATTCTCGATTGGATTCAGGTCTGGACTTTGACTTGGCCATTCTAACACCTGGATATGTTTATTTTTGAACCATTCCATTGTAGATTTTGCTTTATGTTTTGGATCATTGTCATGTTGGAAGACAAATCTCCGTCCCAGTCTCAGGTTTATAAAACATCAATAAGGGATCATATCTTTCAACTGGATTCACCTGGTCAGTCTGTGTCATGGAAAGAGGTGTTCCTAATGTTTTGTATACTCGGTGTATTCTCTCTCGGATTCACCTGGTCAGTCTGTGTCATGGAAAGAGGTGTTCCTAATGTTTTGTATACTCGGTGTATTCTCTCTCGGATTCACCTGGTCAGTCTGTGTCATGGAAAGAGGTGTTCCTAATGTCATATTATAAATGATCATGTGACTGCTGTAACAGCTAGCTATAGGAATGAACATGTGACTGCTGTAACAGCTAGCTATAGGAATGATCATGTGACTACTGTAACAGCTAGCTACAGGAATGATCATGTGACTGCTGTAACAGCTAGCTATAGGAATGATCATGTGACTGCTGTAACAGCTAGCTATAGGAATGATCATGTGACTGCTGTAACAGCTAGCTATAGGAATGATCATGTGACTACTGTAACAGCTAGCTATAGGAATGATCATGTGACTACTGTAACAGCTAGCTACAGGAATGATCATGTGACTGCTGTAACAGCTAGCTATAGGAATGATCATGTGACTGCTGTAACAGCTAGCTATAGGAATGATCATGTGACTGCTGTAACAGCTAGCTATAGGAATGATCATGTGACTGCTGTAACAGCTAGCTATAGGAATGATCATGTGACTGCTGTAACAGCTAGCTATAGGAATGATCATGTGACTGCTCCAACAGCTAGCTATAGGAATGATCATGTGACTGCTGTAACAGCTAGCTATAGGAATGATCATGTGACTGCTGTAACAGCTAGCTATAGGAATGATCATGTGACTGCTGTAACAGCTAGCTATGGGAATGATCATGTGACTTCTGTAACAGCTAGCTATAGGAATGATCATGTGACTGCTGTAACAGCTAGCTATGGGAATGATCATGTGACTGCTGTAACAGCTAGCTATAGGAATGATCATGTGACTGCTGTAACAACTAGCTATGGGAATGATCATGTGACTGCTGTAACAACTAGCTATAGGAATGATAATGTGACTTCTGTAACAGCTAGCTATAGGAATGATCATGTGACTTCTGTAACAGCTAGCTATAGGAATGATCATGTGACTGCTGTAACAGCTAGCTATAGGAATGAACATGTGACTGCTGTAACAGCTAGCTATGGGAATGATCATGTGACTTCTGTAACAGCTAGCTATAGGAATGATCATGTGACTGCTGTAACAACTAGCTATGGGAATGATAATGTGACTGCTGTAACAACTAGCTATAGGAATGATAATGTGACTTCTGTAACAGCTAGCTATAGGAATGATCATGTGACTTCTGTAACAGCTAGCTATAGGAATGATCATGTGACTGCTGTAACAGCTAGCTATAGGAATGATCATGTGACTGCTGTAACAGCTAGCTATAGGAATGATCATGTGACTGCTGTAACAGCTAGCTATAGGAATGAACATGTGACTGCTGTAACAGCTAGCTATAGGAATGATCATGTGACTGCTGTAACAGCTAGCTATAGGAATTATCATGTGACTGCTGTAACAGCTAGCTATAGGAATGATCATGTGACTGCTGTAACAGCTAGCTATAGGAATGATCATGTGACTGCTGTAACAGCTAGCTATAGGAATGATCATGTGACTGCTGTAACAGCTAGCTATAGGAATGATCATGTGACTGCTGTAACAGCTATCTATAGGAATGATCATGTGACTGCTCCAACAGCTAGCTATAGGAATGATCATGTGACTGCTGTAACGGCTAGATCATGTGACTGCTGTGACAGCTAGCTATAGGAATGAACATGTGACTGCTGTAACAGCTAGCTATAGGAATGATCATGTGACTGCTGTAACAGCTAGCTATAGGAATGAACATGTGACTGCTGTAACAGCTAGCTATAGGAATGATCATGTGACTGCTGTAACAGCTAGCTATAGGAATGAACATGTGACTGCTGTAACAGCTAGCTATAGGAATGATCATGTGACTGCTGTAACAGCTAGCTATAGGAATGATCATGTGACTGCTGTAACAGCTAGCTACAGGAATGATCATGTGACTGCTGTGACAGCTAGCTATAGGAATGATCATGTGACTGCTGTAACAGCTAGCTATAGGAATGAACATGTGACTGCTGTAACAGCTAGCTATAGGAATGATCATGTGACTGCTGTGACAGCTAGCTATAGGAATGATCATGTGACTGCTGTAACCGCTAGCTATAGGAATGAACATGTGACTGCTGTAACAGCTAGCTATAGGAATGATCATGTGACTGCTGTAACAGCTAGCTATAGGAATGATCATGTGACTGCTGTAACAGCTAGCTATAGGAATGATCATGTGACTGCTGTAACAGCTAGTTATAGGAATGAACATGTGACTGCTGTAACAGCTAGCTATAGGAATGAACATGTGACTGCTGTAACAGCTAGCTATGGGAATGATCATGTGACTTCTGTAACAGCTAGCTATAGGAATGATCATGTGACTGCTGTAACAACTAGCTATAGGAATGATAATGTGACTGCTGTAACAACTAGCTATAGGAATGATAATGTGACTTCTGTAACAGCTAGCTATAGGAATGATCATGTGACTTCTGTAACAGCTAGCTATAGGAATGATCATGTGACTTCTGTAACAGCTAGCTATAGGAATGATCATGTGACTGCTGTAACAGCTAGCTATAGGAATGATCATGTGACTGCTGTAACAGCTAGCTATAGGAATGATCATGTGACTGCTGTAACAGCTAGCTATAGGAATGATCATGTGACTGCTGTAACAGCTAGCTATAGGAATGATCATGTGACTGCTGTAACAGCTAGCTATAGGAATGATCATGTGACTGCTGTAACAGCTAGCTATAGGAATGATCATGTGACTGCTGTAACAGCTAGCTATAGGAATGATCATGTGACTGCTGTAACAGCTAGCTATAGGAATGATCATGTGACTGCTGTAACAGCTAGCTATAGGAATGATCATGTGACTGCTGTAACAGCTAGCTATAGGAATGATCATGTGACTGCTGTAACAGCTAGCTATAGGAATGATCATGTGACTGCTGTAACAGCTAGCTATAGGAATGATCATGTGACTGCTGTAACAGCTAGCTATAGGAATGATCATGTGACTGCTGTAACAGCTAGCTATAGGAATGATCATGTGACTGCTGTAACAGCTAGCTATAGGAATGTTAATGTGACTGCTGTAACAGCTAGCTATAGGAATGTTAATGTGACTGCTGTAACAGCTAGCTATAGGAATGATCATGTGACTGCTGTAACAGCTATCTAACTGTGTCCTGAAGGAAGAGAAGAGAAGAGAACGGGGAGAAACAGGCTTGTTCCCGCTCGCTGTGACCCAATTATCCAATTGCCCAGACTCTGTCACAACGCCAACACATTTTACACTCTAATTCTTTTCACTAAGTGCCTTTTGAATGGGGTATGGTAGTAGGTGCCAGGCGCACTGGTTTGAGTGTGTCAAGAACTGCAACTTTGCTGGATAGGGCGAGGCAGGGGGGATAGGACGAGGCAGGGGGGATAGGGCGAGGCAGGGGGGATAGGGCGAGGCAGGGGGGATAGGGCGAGGCAGGAGGGGTAGGGCGAGGCAGGAGGGGTAGGGCGAGGCAGGGGGATAGGGCGAGGCAGGAGGGGTAGGGCGAGGCAGGGGGGATAGGGCGAGGCAGGGGGGATAGGGCGAGGCAGGGGGATAGGGCGAGGCAGGAGGGGTAGTGCGAGGCAGGGGGGGATAGGGCGAGGCAGGGGGGATAGGGCGAGGCAGGAGGGGTAGGGCGAGGCAGGAGGGGTAGGGCGAGGCAGGGGGGGTAGGGTGAGGCAGGGGGGATAGGGCGAGGCAGGAGGGGTAGGGCGAGGCAGGGGGGATAGGGCGAGGCAGGGGGGATAGGGCGAGGCAGGGGGGATAGGGCGAGGCAGGAGGGGTAGGGCGAGGCAGGGGGGATAGGGCGAGGCAGGAGGGGTAGGGCGAGGCAGGAGGGGTGAGGCGAGGCAGGGGGGATAGGGCGAGGCAGGGGGGATAGGGCGAGGCAGGGGGGATAGGGCGAGGCAGGAGGGGTAGGGCGAGGCAGGGGGGATAGGGCGAGGCAGGAGGGGTAGGGCGAGGCAGGAGGGGTAGGGCGAGGCGAGGCAGGGGGGATAGGGCGAGGCAGGGGGGATAGGGCGAGGCAGGGGGGATAGGGCGAGGCAGGAGGGGTAGGGCGAGGCAGGAGGGGTAGGGCGAGGCAGGGGGGATAGGGCGAGGCAGGGGGGATAGGGCGAGGCAGGGGGGATAGGGCGAGGCAGGGGGGATAGGGCGAGGCAGGAGGGGTAGGGCGAGGCAGGGGGGATAGGGCGAGGCAGGGGGGGATAGGGCGAGGCAGGGGGATAGGGCGAGGCAGGAGGGGTAGGAAAAACAGGGTCGACGAATTGAGGCTCTTCTGAGGGCAAAATGGGGGGGGTTGAAACTCAATATTAGGAAGGTGTTCTTAATGTTTTGTTCACTCAATGTACATAGAGGGAGTGAGAGGCAATATGCCCCTGGGTGCTCCGAGGAAATATGGTCCTCCAGTCTGGCTATAGTCCCCTGGGTGCTCCGAGGAAATATGGTCCTCTAGTCTGGCTATATGCCCCTGGGTGCTCCGAGGAAATATGGTCCTCTAGTCTGGCTATATGCCCCTGGGTGCTCCGAGGAAATATGGTCCTCCAGTCTGGCTATAGGCCCCTGGGTGCTCCGAGGAAATATGGTCCTCCAGTCTGGCTATATGCCCCTGGGTGCTCTGAGGGAACATGGTCCTCTACTCTGGCTATAGGCCCCTGGGTGGTCAGAGGAAATATGGTCCTCCAGTCTGGCTATAGGCCCCCGGGTGCTCCGAGGAAATATGGTCCTCCAGTCTGGCTATAGGCCCCTGGGTGCTCCGAGGAAATATGGCTATAGGCCCCTGGGTGCTCTGAGGGAACATGGTCCTCTACTCTGGCTATAGACCCCTGGGTGCTCTGAGGGAACATGGTCCTCTACTCTGGCTATAGGCCCCTGGGGATAGGGCGAGGCAGGAGGGGTAGTGCGAGGCAGGGGGGGATAGGGCGAGGCAGGGGGGATAGGGCGAGGCAGGAGGGGTAGGGCGAGGCAGGAGGGGTAGGGCGAGGCACGGGGGGTAGGGCGAGGCAGGGGGGATAGGGCGAGGCAGGAGGGGTAGGTTGAGGCAGGGGGGATAGGGCGAGGCAGGGGGGATAGGGCGAGGCAGGAGGGGTAGGGCGAGGCAGGAGGGGTAGGGCGAGGCGAGGCAGGGGGATAGGGCGAGGCAGGGGGGATAGGGCGAGGCAGGGGGGATAGGGCGAGGCAGGAGGGGTAGGGCGAGGCAGGAGGGGTAGGGCGAGGCAGGGGGGGTAGGGCGAGTCAGGGGGGATAGGGCGAGGCAGGAGGGGTAGGGCGAGGCAGGGGGGATAGGGCGAGGCAGGGGGGATAGGGCGAGGCAGGGGGGATAGGGCGAGGCAGGAGGGGTAGGGCGAGGCAGGGGGGATAGGGCGAGGCAGGGGGGATAGGGCGAGGCAGGGGGGGATAGGGCGAGGCAGGGGGGATAGGGCGAGGCAGGGGGATAGGGCGAGGCAGGAGGGGTAGGAAAAACAGGGTCGACGAATTGAGGCTCTTCTGAGGGCAAAATGGGGGGGGTTGAAACTCAATATTAGGAAGGTGTTCTTAATGTTTTGTTCACTCAATGTACATAGAGGGAGTGAGAGGCAATATGCCCCTGGGTGCTCCGAGGAAATATGGTCCTCCAGTCTGGCTATAGTCCCCTGGGTGCTCCGAGGAAATATGGTCCTCTAGTCTGGCTATATGCCCCTGGGTGCTCCGAGGAAATATGGTCCTCTAGTCTGGCTATATGCCCCTGGGTGCTCCGAGGAAATATGGTCCTCCAGTCTGGCTATAGGCCCCTGGGTGCTCCGAGGAAATATGGTCCTCCAGTCTGGCTATATGCCCCTGGGTGCTCTGAGGGAACATGGTCCTCTACTCTGGCTATAGGCCCCTGGGTGGTCAGAGGGAACATGGTCCTCTACTCTGGCTATAGGCCCCTGGGTGCTCTGAGGGAACATGGTCCTCTACTCTGGCTATAGGCCCCTGGGTGCTCTGAGGAAATATGGTCCTCCAGTCTGGCTATATGCCCCTGGGTGCTCTGAGGGAACATGGTCCTCTACTCTGGCTATAGGCCCCTGGGTGGTCAGAGGGAACATGGTCCTCTACTCTGGCTATAGGCCTCTGGGTGCTCTGAGGGAACATGGTCCTCTACTCTGGCTATAGGCCTCTGGGTGGTCAGAGGGAACATGGTCCTCTACTCTGGCTATAGACCCCTGGGTGCTCTGAGGGAACATGGTCCTCTACTCTGGCTATAGGCCCCTGGGTGCTCTGAGGGAACATGGTCCTCTACTCTGGCTATAGGCCTCTGGGTGCTCCGAGGGAACATGGTCCTCTACTCTGGCTATAGGCCTCTGGGTGGTCAGAGGGAACATGGTCCTCTACTCTGGCTATAGACCCCTGGGTGCTCTGAGGGAACATGGTCCTCTACTCTGGCTATAGGCCCCTGGGTGCTCTGAGGGAACATGGTCCTCTACTCTGGCTATAGACCCCTGGGTGCTCTGAGGGAACATGGTCCTCTACTCTGGCTATAGGCCCCTGGGTGGTCAGAGGGAACATGGTCCTCTACTCTGGCATTTCTTCTTCATTTATTAATAGAGGGAATATGCAACTAATGCACCCTCAACACCGCAGCTAACGCACCCTGCCACCCTCAACACCGCAGCTAACGCACCCTGCCACCCTCAACACCGCAGCTAACGCACCCTGCCACCCTCAACACCGGCGCTAACGCACCCTGCCACCCTCAACACCGGCGCTAACGCACCCTGCCACCCTCAACACCGCAGCTAAAGCACCCTGCCACCCTCAACACCGCAGCTAACGCACCCTGCCACCCTCAACACCGGCGCTAACGCACCCTGCCACCCTCAACACCGCAGCTAACGCACCCTGCCACCCTCAACACCGGCGCTAACGCACCCTGCCACCCTCAACACCGGCGCTAACGCACCCTGCCACCCTCAACACCGCAGCTAACGCACCCTGCCACCCTCAACACCGCAGCTAACGCACCCTGCCACCCTCAACACCGGCGCTAACGCACCTTGCCACCCTCAACACCGCAGCTAACGCACCCTGCCACCCTCAACACCGGCGCTAACGCACCCTGCCACCCTCAACACCGCAGCTAAAGCACCCTGCCACCCTCAACACCGCAGCTAACGCACCCTGCCACCCTCAACACCGCAGCTAACGCACCCTGCCACCCTCAACACCGCAGCTAACGCACCCTGCCACCCTCAACACTGCAGCTTTAAAAAATAAAACCCAGTTGCAGCACAGTTGGTCGCCTTGAGGCTCTCATCTCATCAAGCAGTCATTCGGAAGCTTTTTCTCCCCACCTCGCTCTCGCTCTCCCCACCTAGCTCTCCCTCCCTTTCTTCTCGCCCTCTCTCTCTCTCTCTCTCTCTCTCTCTCTCTCTCTCTCTCTCTCTCTCTCTCTCTCTCTCTCTCTTCTCGCCCTCTCTCTCTCTCTCTCTCTCTCTTCTCGCCCTCTCTCTCTCTCTCTTCTCGCCCTCTCTCTCTCTCTCTTCTTGCCCTCTCTCTCTCTCTCTTCTCGCCCTCTCTCTCTCTCTCTTCTCGCCCTCTCTCTCTCTCTCTTCTCACCCTCTCTCTCTTCTCGCCCTCTCTCTCTTCTCGCCCTCTCTCTCTCTCGCGCTCCCCCCCCCCTCTCTTGCGCTCTCTCCCCCCCTCTCTCGCTCTCTCCCCCCCTCTCTCGCTCGCTCACCCTCTTTATTTCTCTCTCTGTCCTCTGAGTGAATAACATAACACAGTGCACTAAAGTCTAGTGTTACTGAAGTGAAACTGACCTGAGTCCTCATCAAAGTTAGTTCACTGCAGCATTTCCTGGGAGAGGTGGGGGGATGGAGAGAGGTGGGGGGATGGAGAGAGGTGGGGGGGATGGAGAGAGGTGGGGGGGATGGAGAGAGGTGGGGGGGATGGAGCGAGGGAGAGGTAGGGGGATGGAGCGAGGGAGAGGTAGGGGGATGGAGAGGGGGAGAGGTAGGGGGATGGAGAGGGGTAGGGAAACCAAAAGACAGGGTCAGCTCCAACCATCATGTAACTCTCCCTCTTCACAGTCAGCCATCATGTAACTCTCCTCTCCTCTGTCCTGGCTACACTTAAAAGATGTGAATGAAAGCGAGAACGTCAGGAGGAAAAGGGATTATCTTATTTTTCTCCTTCGTTCCATCAGAATAGTGTCGCTAATGGACTAGTACCTTCAGGAGATACTACTGTAGGGAGAGACTACTGTAGGGAGAGACTACTGTAGGGAGAGACTACTGTAGAGAGAGAGACTACTGTAGGGAAAGACTACTGTAGAGAGAGACTACTGTAGGGAAAGACTACTGTAGGGAGAGACTACTGTAGAGAGAGAGACTACTGTAGGGAAAGACTACTGTAGGGAGAGACTACTGTAGAGAGATACTACTGTATGGAAAGACTACTGTAGAGAGAGACTACTGTAGGGAAAGACTACTGTAGGGAGAGACTACTGTAGGGAAAGACTACTGTAGGGAGAGACTACTGTAGGGAGAGACTACTGTAGAGAGAGACTACTGTAGGGAAAGACTACTGTAGAGAGAGACTACTGTAGAGAGAGACTACTGTAGGGAGAGACTACTGTAGGGAGAGACTACTGTAGGGAGAGACTACTGTAGAGAGAGAGACTACTGTAGGGAAAGACTACTGTAGAGAGAGACTACTGTAGAGAGAGACTACTGTAGGGAGAGACTACTGTAGGGAGAGACTACTGTAGAGAGAGAGACTACTGTAGGGAAAGACTACTGTAGAGAGAGACTACTGTAGGGAAAGACTACTGTAGGGAGAGACTACTGTAGAGAGAGAGACTACTGTAGGGAAAGACTACTGTAGGGAGAGACTACTGTAGAGAGATACTACTGTATGGAAAGACTACTGTAGAGAGAGACTACTGTAGGGAAAGACTACTGTAGGGAGAGACTACTGTAGGGAAAGACTACTGTAGGGAGAGACTACTGTAGGGAGAGACTACTGTAGAGA
>NC_048588.1:37293764-37418764 GCF_013265735.2 Oncorhynchus mykiss
CGCTGGACGCTACGCTAAGTGGCACCATGACGCTAACCGCTCCGCCCGGGAGGGTGAGAAGATGGTGTCTCCGGAGGAGGAGGATGATGGGAACTCGTACGGAGCGTATACTCTGCCCTGCCGACGCTCACACTGCCTGTCTGAGGGGCTAACCAATCCTCGGGCTGCCACCTGCTCCACCATGCAGGGACGCAGGGCACAGACCATACAGGTAGGATGTCACAATGTTGTTACACTGACTCCATGTTTGTTTTTTAGTCATAGGATACACACCGAATGCATATCATAGACCACACTGGTAGCGTACGTAAGGGATAATTAACGAGGGGCTGTGTGTTCTATGGAAACTACAGGACGACGTGGCAGGTGTGTTCCACGACACGCTAAAGGAGTGGAACTGACCTTCCACAGAGTTGCAATATGTTCCAGAGAACCCAGAGAGCCTCTGGTTTATTCTCCCTTTTAATACCACGGCTATAATTTAACACATTTTGCTGCTAGAAATGTGTTCATTTATTTTTATTATGGATCCCCGTTAGTTCCTGTCAAGACAGCAGCTACTATTCCCGGGGTTTATTATGGATCCCCATTAGTTCCTTCCAAGGCAGCAGCTACTCTTCCCGGGGTTTATTATGGATCTCCATTAGTTCCTGCCAAGGCAGCAGCTACTATTCCCGGGTTTATTATGGATCCCCATTAGTTCCTGTCAAGGCAGCAGCTACTCTTCCTGGGGTTTATTATGGATCCCCATTAGTTCCTGCCAAGGCAGCAGCTACTCTTCCCGGGGTTTATTATGGATCCCCATTAGTTCCTGCCAAGGCAGCAGCTACTTTTCCTGGGGTTTATTATGGATCCCCATTAGTTCCTGTCAAGGCAGCAGCTACACTTCCTGGGGTTTATTATGGATCCCCATTAGTTCCTGTCAAGACAGCAGCTACTATTCCCGGGGTTTATTATGGATCCCCATTAGTTCCTTCCAAGGCAGCAGCTACTCTTCCCGGGGTTTATTATGGATCTCCATTAGTTCCTGCCAAGGCAGCAGCTACTCTTCCCGGGGTCCAGCAAAATAAAGGCAGTTATACATTTTAAAAAAACATCACAATACATTCATAACATATTTCACAGCATATTAAGTGTGTTTGTCCTCAGGCGTCTACTCTACTTACAACATATCTATACCAGAACATCCATGTGTATAGTGCGTATGTTGTATGTTGTGCGTATGTTGTGTGTTTTGTAAGCATGTGTTTGTGTTGCTTCTTCAGCTACTCTTCCTAGGGTTTATTATGGATCCCCATTAGTTCCTGTCAAGGCAGCAGCTACTCTTCCTGGGGTTTATTATGGATCCCCATTAGTTCCTGTCAAGACAGCAGCTACTCTTCCCGGGGTTTATTATGGATCCCCATTAGTTCCTGTCAAGGCAGCAGCTACTCTTCCTGGGGTTTATTATGGATCCCCATTAGTTCCTGTCAAGACAGCAGCTACTCTTCCCGGGGTTTATTATGGATCCCCATTAGTTCCTGCCAAGGCAGCAGCTACTCATCCTGGGGTTTATTATGGATCCCCATTAGTTCCTGCCAGGGCAGCAGCTACACTTCCTGGGGTTTATTATGGATCCCCATTAGTTCCTGCCAAGGCAGCAGCTACTCTTCCTAGGGTTTATTATGGATCCCCATTAGTTCCTGCCAAGGCAGCAGCTACACTTCCTGGGGTTTATTATGGATCCCCATTAGTTCCTGTCAAGGCAGCAGCTACTCTTCCTGGGGTTTATTATGGATCCCCATTAGTTCCTGTCAAGGCAGCAGCTACTCTTCCTGGGGTTTATTATGGAACCCCATTAGTTCCTGCCAAGGCAGCAGCTACTATTCCCGGGTTTATTATGGATCCCCATTAGTTCCTGTCAAGGCAGCAGCTACTCTTCCTGGGGTTTATTATGGATCCCCATTAGTTCCTGCCAAGGCAGCAGCTACTCTTCCCGGGGTTTATTATGGATCCCCATTAGTTCCTGGCAAGGCAGCAGCTACTTTTCCTGGGGTTTATTATGGATCCCCATTAGTTCCTGTCAAGGCAGCAGCTACACTTCCTGGGGTTTATTATGGATCCCCATTAGTTCCTGTCAAGACAGCAGCTACTATTCCCGGGGTTTATTATGGATCCCCATTAGTTCCTTCCAAGGCAGCAGCTACTCTTCCCGGGGTTTATTATGGATCTCCATTAGTTCCTGCCAAGGCAGCAGCTACTCTTCCCGGGGTTTATTATGGATCCCCATTAGTTCCTGCCAAGGCAGCAGCTACTTTTCCTGGGGTTTATTATGGATCCCCATTAGTTCCTGTCAAGGCAGCAGCTACTCTTCCCGGGGTCCAGCAAAATAAAGGCAGTTATACATTTTAAAAAAACATCACAATACATTCATAACATATTTCACAACATATTAAGTGTGTGTGTCCTCAGGCGTCTACTCTACTTACAACATATCTATACCAGAACATCCATGTGTATAGTGCGTATGTTGTATGTTGTGCGTATGTTGTGTGTTTTGTAAGCATGTGTTTGTGTTGCTTCACCATCCCCACCGTTCCACCGTTCCATAAGGTTTATTTCTGTCTGTTTTTTAAAATCAAATTTTACTGCTGGCACGAGTTACTTATTGTGGAATAGAGTTCCATGTAGTCATGGCTCTATGTAGTACTGTGGAATAGAGTTCCATGTAGTCATGGCTCTATGTAGTACTGTGGAATAGAGTTCCATGTAGTCATGGCTCTATGTAGTACTGTGGGATAGAGTTCCATGTAGTCATGGCTCTATGTAGTACTGTGGAATAGAGTTCCATGTAGTCATGGCTCTATGTAGGACTGTGGAATAGAGTTCCATGTAGTCATGGCTCTATGTAGGACTGTGGAATAGAGTTCCATGTAGTCATGGCTCTATGTAGTACTGTGGAATAGAGTTCCATGTAGTCATGGCTATATGTAGTACTGTGGAATAGAGTTCCATGTAGTCATGGCTCTATGTAGTACTGTGGAATAGAGTTCCATGTAGTCATGGCTCTATGTAGTACTGTGGAATAGAGTTCCATGTAGTCATGGCTCTATGTAGGACTGTGGAATAGAGTTCCATGTAGTCATGGCTCTATGTGGTACTGTGGAATAGAGTTCCATGTTGTCATGGCTCCATGTAGTACTGTGGAATAGAGTTCCATGTAGTACTGTGGAATAGAGTTCCATGTAGTCATGGCTCTATGTATTACTGTGGAATAGAGAGCCATGACTACATGGCTCTATGTAGTACTGTGGAATAGAGTTCCATGTAGTCATGGCTCTATGTGGTACTGGGGAATAGAGTTCCATGTAGTCATGGCTCTATGTAGTACTGTGGAATAGAGTTCCATGTAGTCATGGCTCTATGTAGTACTGTGGAATAGAGTTCCATGTAGTCATGGCTCTATGTAGTACTGTGGAATAGAGTTCCATGTAGTCATGGCTCTATGTAGGACTGTGGAATAGAGTTCCATGTAGTCATGGCTCTATGTAGTACTGTGGAATAGAGTTCCATGTAGTCATGGCTCTAGGTAGTACTGTGCGCCTCCCATAGTCTGTTCTGGACTGTGAAGAGACCTCTTGTGGCATGTCTTGTGGGGTATGCATGGGTGTCCGAGCAAAAAAAATAGCTATTTTTTTCAAAAACAAGGACATTTCTAAGTGACCCCAAACTTTTGAACGGTAGTGTACATTGTAAGGGTAAGATCAGGATTTTTTAAGGGCACCACTGGTACCCTAGTTTCTAGAAAGACCCGTCTGTAGACTAGGCTAAGGTTGGTCAGGGTAGGATCAGGATTTTTTAAGGGCACCACTGGTACCCTAGTTTCTAGAAAGACCCGTCTGTAGACTAGGCTAAGGTTGGTCAGGGTAGGATCAGGATTTTTTAAGGGCACCACTGGTACCTTAGTTTCTAGAAAGACCCGTCTGTAGACTAGGCTAAGGTTGGCCAGGGTAGGATCAGGATTTTTTAAGGGCACCACTGGTACCCTAGTTTCTAGAAAGATCCCTCTGTAGACTAGCTAAGGTTGGCCAGGGTAGGATCAGGATTTTTTAAGGGCACCACTGGTACCGTAGCCTAGTCTACAGACGGGTCTTTCTAGAAACTAAGGTACCAGTGGTGCCCTTAAAAAATCCTGATCCTACCCTTGCCAACCTTAGCCTAGTCTACAGACGGGTCTTTCTAGAAACTAAGGTTGGCCAGGGTAGGATCAGGATTTTTTTAAGGGCACCACTGGTACCTTAGTTTCTAGAAAGACCCTTCTGTAGACTAGGCTAAGGTTGGCAAGGGTAGGATCAGGATTTTTTAAGGGCACCACTGGTACCTTAGTTTCTAGAAAGACCCTTCTGTAGACTAGACTAAGGTAGGCCAGGGTAGGATCAGGATTTTTTGAGGGCAGGGTTGCCACCTCCACATCTGCAGAGACGGTATGGACTCTACTCAAGGTGAAGGACTGCTGGTGTGACAGGACTGAAGCTTGGTTTTCTGTCAGTCTGACCACATGTCTGGAGACCAATAGAATGCAACAAGTGTCCATAGACTGTGTGTGTCTCACCTCTACCTGTGTGTGTGTGTGTGGGTGTGTCTCTACCTGTGTCGTGTGTGTGTGTGTCTCACCTGTGTGTCTGTACCTGTGTGTTTCCAGGATGTGACAGCCGGAGAGGGCAGTGAGTACGAGGACAGTGGCATAGACGGGGTGACGGCTTCGGGGGCGAAGCATCAGTCCCGGCGCTATAAGACCATGTCTATGTCCTTCTCCGTGTGCTCGGCGGCGGGGCGGAGCCTGTTCGCTGGCAGTGACAGCGGAAGCAGCAGCGGGGGAGGAGCCAGTGAAGGGGTTCAGGGGGTCTACGAGAACTTCAGACAGGTGGGTTCTGGTTCACACACACACACACACACACACACACACACACACACACACACACACACGATCACAATCATCATCTGCTATGTGTGTTTCAAATCAAATTTGATTTTTTACATCAGCTGATACACAAACCCAGTCTAAAACCCCAAAACAACCAGCAATGCAGATGTAGAAGCACGTTGGCCAGGAAAAACTCCCTAAAAAGGCCAGAACCTAGGAAGAAACCTAGAGAGGGACCAGGCTCTCAGGGGGGTTTGCTGTTTTCAGTCCTTTGTCTGTCTATCTATTTTAAGCTGCAAACAAATTGCAGTTCGGAAACAATAAAGCTTTAATGATTTGAATGTAATGTTATGATTAGGAGTTGGAGATGAGCTCATGTCAGACAGAGAGTCTGGAGGAGGCGGGGTCAGCCCTGAGTGACGAGCAGAGCACCATGAGTTCAGCCTACCAATCAGATCCCCTGCACGGCGTTGTCCAGGGAACCGTGCGGAAGGCAGGCCGGCTGGCCGTCAAGAACTTCCTGGTTCACAAGAAAAGCAAGAAGGTGGAGTCGGCCACCAGGAGGAAGTGGAAGAGCTACTGGGTCTGCCTCAAAGGTACCTACCCTACAGTATATACTGTATCTATACACACTGCTATAACTAGTACCTACCCTACAGTATATACTGTATCTATACACACTGCTATCTAACTATCTACTGTATCTATTATTATTACTAGTACCTACCCTACAGTATATACTGTATCTATACACACTGCTATCTAACTATCTACTGTATCTATTATTATTACTAGTACCTACCCTACAGTATATACTGTATCTATACACACTGCTATCTAACTATCTACTGTATCTATTATTATTACTAGTACCTACCCTACAGTATATACTGTATCTATACACACTGCTATCTAACTATCTACTGTATCTATTATTATTACTAGTACCTACCCTACAGTATATACTGTATACACTGTACACACTGCTATCTAACTATCTACTGGCTCTATACACACTGCTATCTAACTATCTACTGGCTCTATACACATTACACCTACTGCTACAAATGTTACTACTACTACTGCTATTGCTACTACTACTACTACTACTACTACTACTACTACTACTACTGCTACAAATGTTACTACCACTACTACTACTACTACTACTACTACTACTACTACAAATGTTACTACCACTACTACTACTACTACTACTACTACTACTACTACTACAAATGTTACTACCACTACTACTACTACTACTACTACACCTACTGCTACAAATGTTACTACTACTACTGCTATTGCTACTACTACTACTACTACTACTACTACTACTACTACTACTACTACTACTACTACTACAAATGTTACTACCACTACTACTACTACTACTACTACTACTACTACTACTACAAATGTTACTACTACTACTGCTACAAATGTTACTACCACTACTACTACTACTACTACTACTACTACTACTACAAATGTTACTACCACTACTACTACTACTACTACTACTACTACTACTACTACTACTACTGTTACAAATGTTACTACTACTACTACTACTACTACTACTACTACTACTACTACTACTACTACTACTACTACAAATGTTACTACTACTACTGCTATTGCTACTACTACTACTACTACTACTACTACTACTACTACTACTACTACTACAAATGTTACTACCACTACTACTACTACTACTACTACTACTACTACAAATGTTACTACCACTACTACTACTACTACTACCACTACTACTGTTACAAATGTTACTACTACTACTACTACTACTGCTACAAATGTTACTACTACTACTACTACTACTACTACTACTGCTACTGCTACTACTACTACTACTACTACCACTACTACGGCTACTACTAGTACTAGTATGACCTACTGGGTGTGCCTCGAAGGTAACGAGAGGCCTCCATCTAGCCATCCCCTTTATACTCCTACTATTACTGATAATACTGAATGGAGGAGCTACCGGTCTGTCTGAAAGGTGAGGCCTGCCCTACACCGCTTATATTTGCTGTGGTGTTAAAGAAGAGCTATTTACAGCACTGTACTCAATACAACCCTATGTGATTTATGACAGTTCCCCTGAAGAGGTATTTACAGCACTGTACTCAATACAACCCTATGGGATTTATGACCGTTCCCCTGAAGAGGCATTTACAGCACTGTACTCAATACAACCCTATGTGATTTATGACAGTTCCCCTGAAGAGGTACAGTTGAAGTCGGGAGTTTACATACACTCAGGTTGGAGTCATTAAAACTCGTTTTTCAACCACTCCACACATTTCTTGTTAACAAACTATAGTTTTGGCGAGTCGGTTAGGACATCTACTGTGTGCGTGACACAAGTCATTTTTCCAACAATTGTTTACAGACAGATTATTTCACTTATAATTCACTGTATCACAATTCCAGTGGGTCAGAAGTTTACATACACTAAGTTGACTGTGCCTTTAAACAGCTTGGAAAATTCATGAAAATTATGTCATGGCTTTATAAGCTTCTGATAGGCTAATTGACATGATTTGAGTCAATTGGAGGTGTACCTGTGGATGTATTTCAAGGACTACCTGTTCATATGTACAAACAATAGTATACAAGTATAAACACCATGGGATCAAGCAGCCGCCACACCGCTCAGGAAGGAGACGCTTTCTGTCTCCTAGAGATGAACGTACTTTGGTGAGAAAAGTGCAAATCCCAGAACAAGAGGAGGAAACAGGCACAAAAGTATCTATATCCACAGTAGAACGAGTCCCATATCAACATAACCTGAAAGGCCACTCAGCAAGGAAGAAGTCACTGCTCCAAAACCACCATAAAAAAGCCAGACTACGGTTTGCAACTGCACATGGGGACAAAGATCGTACTTTTTTGAGAAATGTCCTTTGGTTTGATGTAACAAAAATAGAACTGTTTGGCCATAATGACTATTTTTCTGGAGGAAAAAGGGGAGGCTTGCAAGCCGAAGATCAGCATTCCAACCGTGAAGCATGGGGGGTGGCAGCATCATTTTATGAGGGTGCTTTGCTGCGGTAGGGACTGGTGCACTTCACAAAATAGATGGCATCATGAGGGAGGAGTGGCAAAATGGCTTAAGGACAACAAAGTCAAGGTATTGGAGTGGCCATCACAAAGCCCTGACCTCTATCCTATAGAAAATGTGTGGACAGAACTGAAAAAGCGTGTGTGAGCAAGGAGGCCTACAGACCTGACTCAGTTAAACCAGCTGTCAGGAGGAATGGGCCAAAATTCACCCAACTTATTGTGGGAAGCTTGTGGAAGGCTACCCAAAACGTTTGACCCAAGTTAAACAGTTTAAAGGCAATGCTACCAAATTCTAATTGAGTGTATGTAAACTTCTGACCCACTGGGAAATGTGATGAAAGAAATAAAAGCTGAAATGAATCATTCTCTCTACAATTATTCTGACATTTCACATTCTTAAAATAAAGTGGTGACCCTAACTGACCTAAGACAGGGAATTTTTTACGATGATTAAATGTCAGGAAATTGTGTGAAACTGAGTTTAAATGTATTTGGCTAAGGTGTATGTAAACTTCAGATTTCAACTGTATTTACAGCACTGTACTCAATACAACCAATCGTATGTGATTTATTCATGGCTGTGTAGATGTCCTGATGATACGTGTTGTCTCTCTGCATCCCAAATTACACCCTATTCTCTATATAGTGCACTACTTTGGACCAAGGCCCTAGCCAAAAGTAGTGCACTAGATAGGACTAGTAACCGGAAGGTTGCGAGTTCAAACCCCCGAGCTGACAAGGTACAAATCTGTTGTTCTGCCCCTGAACAGGCAGTTAACCCACTGTTCCTAGGCCGTCATTGAAAATAAGAATTTGTTCTTAACTGACTTGCCAAGTTAAATAAAGGTAAAAATAAAAAATTAAAAAATGGTGCCATTTGAGAGACAACCTAAATATCACAGAGTAGGCCTTTAAAACCACTTGACTGGGCAACATCATTAACCTAAATATCACAGAGTAGGCCTTTAATACCACTTGACTGGGTCACATCAGCATTCTAGGGGTCACATCAGCATTCTAGGGGCCACACCAGCATTCTAGGGGCCACATCAGCATTCTAGGGGCCACATCATTATTCTAGGGTTTCACATCAGCATTCTAGTGGCCACATCATTATTCTAGGGGCCACATCATTATTCTAGGGTTTCACATCAGCATTCTAGGGGCCACATCAGCATTCTAGGGGCCACATCAGCATTCTAGGTGTTCACATCAGCATTCTAGGGGCCACTAGGGGCCACATCAGCATTCTAGGGGCTACATCACATTCTAGGGGCCACATCAGCATTCTAGGGGCCTCATTAGCATTCTAGGGTTTCACATCATTATTCTAGGGTTTCACATCAGCATTCTAGGGTTTCACAGCAGCATTCTAGGGTTTCACATCAGCATTCTAGGGTTCCACATCAGCATTCTAGGGGCCACATCAGCATTCTAGGGGCCACATCAGGATTCTAGGGGCCACATCAGGATTCTAGGGGCCACATCAGGATTCTAGGGGATCACATCAGGATTCTAGGGGATCACATCAGGATTCTAGGGGATCACATCATTATTCTAGGGGATCACATCATTACTCTAGGGGATCACATCATTATTCTAGGGGATCACATCAGCATTCTAGGGGCCACATAAGCATTCCAGGGGCCACATCATTATTCTGATTATGCATGCTCCCTCCTGGAGAATCCAGACCGGCACTTCTTACCGCTGGCCACTAGAGAGCAGAATTAAATCGATAAAACAAGCTGTTGTTTATTTGATTTGTTGTTGTTTTCTGCAGGGACATTTCCCCCTGTCAGATATTTGAAGGAAAGAAAGCTATCACTGTCTAGAAATATACATCACCTTAAACGTTTTTCATTGATACTTTATTGTGTTTGACTGCATTTTGCACTTTATAGGAAAAATGGCTATGAACATACATTTGATTTGATTTGATTGATGGTTGTGCGTAACGACCTTGTTCCTGTTTTCTCCCAGGATGCACTCTCTTCTTCTACGAGACGGACGGACGGTCGGGGATCGACCACAACAGTGTCCCTAAACATGCGGCGTGGGCTGAGAACAGTATTGTCCAGGCCGTCCCTGAACACCCCAAGAAGGACTTTGTCTTCTGCCTCAGCAACTCTCTAGGAGATGCATTTCTCTTCCAGGTAGGAGGAGCTGTGTGTGTGTGTGTGTGTGTGTGTGTGTGTGTGTGTGTGTGTGTGTGTGTGTGTGTGTGTGTGTGTGTGTGTGTGTGTGTGTGTGTTATATGGTCATTGTTGTATAACTTGGCTGTATTCCAAGCATGCTGTAGTGTGGAGTAAAGGTCTGCGTAACCTTTTCTCTAACCTCTGACCTCTAACCCCTTGTAGACGTGCAGTCAGACGGAGCTGGAGAACTGGATCACGGCCATCCACTCGGCGTGCGCGGCGGCCGTTGCCAGGCAGCATCACCGGGAGGACACGGTGCGTCTGTTGAGGGCGGAGATTAAGAAGCTGGAGCAGAAGATCGACATGGACGAGAAGATGAAGAAGATGGGAGACATGCAGCTCAGTGCCGTGACCGATACCAAGAAGAGGAAGACCATACTGGACCAGGTGAGAGAGAGGAAGACCATACTGGACCAGGTGAGAGAGCTCAGTTACCGATACCAAGAAGAGGAAGACCATACTGGACCAGGTGAGAGAGCTCAGTTACCGATACCAAGAAGAGGAAGACCATACTGGACCAGGTGAGAGATCTCAGTTACCGATATCAAGAAGAGGAAGACCATACTGGACCAGGTGAGAGATCTCAGTTACCGATACCAAGAAGAGGAAGACCATACTGGACCAGGTGAGAGAGCTCAGTTACTGATACCAAGAAGAGGAAGACCATACTGGACCAGGTGAGAGAGCTCAGTTACTGATACCAAGAAGAGGAAGACCATACTGGACCAGGTGAGAGAGAGTTTGAGCTCAGTTACCGATACCAAGAAGAGGAAGACCATACTGGACCAGGTGAGAGAGAGTGTGAGCTCAGTTACCGATACCAAGAAGAGGTAGACCATACTGGACCAGGTGTGTGTGTGTGTGTGTGTGTGTGTGTGTGTGTGTGTGTGTGTGAGAGAGAGAGAGAGAGAGAGAGAGCTCAGTTACCGATACCAAGCCGAGGAAGACTACTGGACCAGGTTTGTGTGTGTGTGAGAGAGCTCAGTTACCAATACCAAGACGAGGAAGACTACTAGACCAGGTGTGTAGGAGGGGATTGAAGGAGGGACAAGAAGATAGGAGAGTAGATGATGAAGCTCGTCACTGACGCCAAGAAGAGACAGAACAGTATTGATCATGTAATTAGGGACCCAGACCCTGTTTGTCGAGACTAATATATGTTGTTATTCAGGTTACTGTTTGTTGTTGGGGCCATGGAGCACTTGGCCCCTGTTAGATCCTGACCTACCATGGAGCACTTGGCCCCTGTTAGATCCTGACCTACCATGGAGCACTTGGCCCCTGTTAGATCCTGACCTACCATGGAGCACTTGGCCCTGTTAGATCCTGACCTACCATGGAGCACTTGGCCCCTGTTAGATCCTGACCTACCATGGAGCACTTGGCCCCTGTTAGATCCTGACCTACCATGGAGCACTTGGCCCCTGTTAGATCCTGACCTACCATGGAGCACTTGGCCCTGTTAGATCCTGACCTACCATGGAGCACTTGGCCCCTGTTAGATCCTGACCTACCATGGAGCACTTGGCCCCAGTTAGATCCTGACCTACCATGGAGCACTTGGCCCCTGTTAGATCCTGACCTACCATGGAGCACTTGGCCCCTGTTAGATCATGACCTACCATGGAGCACTTGGCCCCTGTTAGATCCTGACCTACCATGGAGCACTTGGCCCCTGTTAGATCCTGACCTACCATGGAGCACTTGGCCCCTGTTAGATCCTGACCTACCATGGAGCACTTGGACGCTGTTAGATCCTGACCTACCATGGAGCACTTGGCCCTGTTAGACCCTGACCTAGTATTCGTCCTTAATGGGTCTGTTAATGAAAGGCAGATCAGATGTTCCTTTGTTTTGTGTCTGTGAGGTAGTCTCTGTTTGGCTTCCTGTTTGGCTGCCTGGATGCCTGGCTCACTGGTTGCTGACTGGTTGGCTGGATGGGTGCCTGGCTGTTGGCTGGTTTGGTGTCTGGCTGTTGGCTGCCTGCTTGGCAAGCTGGTTTGCTTAGGGACTGTTTGGCTGACTGGTTGCCTGGCTGGTCGCTGGCTGGTTGGGTGCCTGTTCGGATGCCCGCTTGACTGACTGTCTGCCTGGTTGGCATGGGCAACTTTGGCAGCGTCTGGTTACACATTGTGCTGAGCTGAATAGAAGCAGGCCTTGCTCCTCAGAAATACCTGTCTCTCCCAGTCTGCTTCTCAAACGGCATGTTATTCCCTATGTAGTGCCCGTAGGGAATAGGGTGCCATTTGGGACTCAAGCCATCATATTATACCAGCCTTTAGGGGAGAGGGGCCCTGCCTGGCCCCTCCCCCCTCCCCCTGTCTGGCCCCTCCACCCTGGCTGGCTCTTCCCCCCTCCTCCACCCTGGCTGGCTCTTCCCCCCTCCTCCACCCTGGCTGGCTCTTCCCCCCCCTCCACCCTGGCTGGCTCTTCCCCCCCTCCACCCTGTCTGGCCCCTCCACCCTGGCTGGCTCTTCCCCCCTCCACCCTGGCTGACCCTTCCCCCCCTCCACCCTGGCTGGCTCTTCCCCCCTCCTCCACCCTGGCTGGCTCTTCCCCCCTCCTCCACCCTGGCTGGCTCTTCCCCCCCTCCACCCTGGCTGGCTCTTCCCCCCCCCTCCACCCTGTCTGGCCCCTCCACCCTGGCTGGCTCTTCCCCCCTCCACCCTGGCTGGCTCTTCCCCCCCCCTCCACCCTGGCTGGCTCTTCCCCCCTCCACCCTGGCTGGCTCTTCCCCCCCCCTCCACCCTGGCTGGCTCTTCCCCCCCCTCCACCCTGGCTGGCCCTTCCCCCCCTCCACCCTGGCTGGCTCTTCCCCCCCCTCCACCCTGGCTGGCTCTTCCCCCCCCCTCCACCCTGGCTGGCTCTTCCCCCCCCCTCCACCCTGGCTGGCTCTTCCCCCCCCCTCCACCCTGGCTGGCTCTCCCCCCCCCCCTCCACCCTGGCTGGCCCTTCCCCCCCTCCACCCTGGCTGGCTCTTCCCCCCCCCCTCCACCCTGGCTGGCTCTTCCCCCCCTCCACCCTGGCTGGCTCTTCCCCCCCTCCACCCTGGCTGGCTCTTCCCCCCCCCTCCACCCTGGCTGGCCCTTCCCCCCCTCCACCCTGGCTGGCTCTTCCCCCCCCCCTCCACCCTGGCTGGCCCTTCCCCCCCTCCACCCTGGCTGGCTCTTCCCCCCCCCTCCACCCTGGCTGGCCCTTACCCCCCTCCACCCTGGCTGGCTTTCCCCCCCTCCACCCTGGCTGGCTCTTCCCCCCCTCCTCCACCCTGGCTGGCTCTTCCCCCCCTCCTCCACCCTGGCTGGTTCTTCCCCCCCTCCTCTACCCTGTCTGGCTCTTCCCCCCCTCCTCTACCCTGGCTGGCTCTTCCCCCCCTCCTCCACCCTGGCTGGCTCTTCCCCCCCTCCTCCACCCTGGCTGGCTCTTCCCCCCCTCCTCCACCCTGGCTGGCTCTTCCCCCCCTCCTCCACCCTGGCTGGCTCTTCCCCACCTCCTCCACCCTGGCTGGCTCTTCCCCCCCTCCTCTACCCTGGCTGGCTCTTCCCCCCCTCCTCTACCCTGGCTGGCTCTTCCCCCCCCCCCCCTCTACCCTGGCTGGCTTTTCCCCCCTCCACCCTGGCTGGCTCTTCCCCCCCTCCTCTACCCTGGCTGGCTCTTCCCCCCCTCCTCCACCCTGGCTGGCTCTTCCCCCCCTCCTCCACCCTGGCTGGCTCTTCCCCCCCTCCTCCACCCTGGCTGGCTCTTCCCCCCCTCCTCCACCCTGGCTGGCTCTTCCCCCCCTCCTCCACCCTGGCTGGCTCTTCCACCCTCCACCCTGGCTGGCCCTTCCCCCCCCTCCACCCTGGCTGGCTCTTCCACCCTCCACCCTGGCTGTACGAGGGTGTAGGAGCAGTGTAAACTGTGCTTCTAGACCGGAAACCTGGTCCTTAGGCTCAAACAGATCGTCTCCCTGTGTGATCACTAACGTTACCTTCTCTGACGACTGTGCCATCACCCTCTCCATGCAACAAACGTTGTTCCTGACTGGGAAATTTGGAATGCAACTCTCGAGGTAACGCCTCGATCAAACCGACAGAGTCATTGCGTCAATGCTGGATAATAAATTCTGCAGTTAAACTTCTTCCCCCCCCCCCCCCCCCCCCCCCATTATGTAATCCTAAATATTTGTGGATATTTGTGTAACAACAGTTCAGCATTCACCCTGCTACTATTTCTGAGGCGCTGTTGCACCTTCTTCACCACACCGTCTATGTGAAGGGACCGTTTCAGGTCCTCAGGTACCCGCTGTTGAACTTTGAACTTTTGACCCTCTCCTCTGCTGTCTCCTGTCGTCCAAACGTCAGCTCTTTGGTTTCGTTGACGTTTGGGTGGGGAGACACACGTGGCAGTGTAACCTCTCTCAAATGCATAGACACAGCTATGGATGCAAAGACTGTCCATCCGTCAGAAACATGGATGTCCCAAACCCAGATTGCCCCTTTTTTTTTTTAAATGGGTTGTTGTTGTTTTTTTTTTTGTTCTAGATCTTTCTGTGGGAGCAGAACTTGGAACAGTTTCATATGGGGTTGTTCCGGTTCCGGTGTTACCTGGCCAGTCTGCAAGGAGGGGAGCTGCCCAACCCCAAACGCCTGCTAGCCTTCGCCTCCAGACCCACTAAACTGGCCATGGGACGCCTCGGAATCTTCTCTGTGTCGTCCTTTCATGCTCTGGTGAGTTGCGAGCACACACACACACACACTGTCCTCCTGGTCTGTATAACCACTAGTCCTCCTGGTCTGTATAACCACTGGTCTGTCCTCCTGGTCTGTATAACCACTAGTCTGTCCTCCTGGTCTATATAACCACTAGTCCTCCTGGTCTGTATAACCATTAGTCTGTCCTCCTGGTCTATATAACCACTAGTCCTCCTGGTCTGTATAACCACTAGTCTGTCCTCCTGGTCTATATAACCACTAGTCCTCCTGGTCTGTATAACCACTAGTCTGTCCTCCTGGTCTATATAACCACTAGTCCTCCTGGTCTGTATAACCACTAGTCTGTCCTCCTGGTCTATATAACCACTAGTCCTCCTGGTCTGTATAACCACTAGTCTGTCCTCCTGGTCTGTATAACCACTAGTCTGTCCTCCTGGTCTATATAACCACTAGTCCTCCTGGTCTGTATAACCATTAGTCTGTCCTCCTGGTCTATATAACCACTAGTCCTCCTGGTCTGTATAACCACTAGTCTGTCCTCCTGGTCTATATAACCACTAGTCCTCCTGGTCTGTATAACCACTAGTCTGTCCTCCTGGTCTATATAACCACTAGTCCTCCTGGTCTGTATAACCACTAGTCTGTCCTCCTGGTCTGTATAACCACTAGTCTGTCCTCCTGGTCTATATAACCACTAGTCTGTCCTCCTGGTCTATATAGCCACTAGTCCTCCTGGTCTGTATAACCACTAGTCCTCCTGGTCTGTATAACCACTAGTCCTCCTGGTCTGTATAACCACTAGTCTGTCCTCCTGGTCTGTATAACCACCAGTCCGTCCTCCTGGTCTGTTTAACCATTCCATGGTCAGACCTAACCAGCAGTGTCAGGTTTTGTGGGTGAGGTGTTCTGTGTGTTAGATATGCTCCTTTCAATAATGCTGTCTCTGTGAATGTCTTTCTCTGTCTTTCTCTCCTTTTGTCTGTCTCTGTGTGTGTCTGTCTCGCTCTGTGTGTTTGTCTGTGTGTCTCTCTCTGTGTCTGTCTCTTTCTCTCTGTATCACTCTCTCTCTTTCGCTGTTTCTTTCTCTCTGTGTGTCTGTGTGTCTCTCTCTCTGTCTCTCTCTCTATCGCTGTTTCTTTCTCTCTGTGTGTGTCTCTCTCTCTGTCTCTGTGTGTGTGTGTGTCTGTGTGTCTCTCTCTCGCTGTTTCTTTCTCTCTCTGTGTGTGTGTGTGTGTGTGTGTGTGTGATGTAGGTGGCAGCCCGTACAGAGAGCGGGGGGAGGAGACGTACGCAGGCCATGTCACGTACCTCCTCATCCAAACGTAAGAGCAGGTTCTCCTCTCTGTGGGGCCTGGACACTACTTCCAAGAAGAAGACCACAGTCCACCCTACCATCAACCAGGTACGTGTCTTTAACTCCAGCAGACCACAGTCCACCATCCTCCTGGTCTATGTAACCACTAGTCCGTCCTCCTTGTCTATATAACCAGCAGCTCTATAGAAATGAACCTTCATAGAGATCTGGAACAATACACTAGAACTGCCACTTAGAACTGCCACTTAGAACTGCCACTTAGAACTGCCACTTAGAACTGCCACTTAGAACTGCCACTTAGAACTGCCACTTAGAACTGCCACTTAGAACTGCCACTTAGAACTGCCACTTAGAACTGCCACTTAGAACTGCCACTTAGAACTGCCACTTAGAACTCCCACTTATCTCATACATACAACTTCTTTGCTCAGCCATTTTTTGGAGGGGGTTCTATATTGACCTTGTTGTTTCTCCCTCAGGTCTTTGTTGATGGGGAGGAGCCAGTGAAACAGCCTCTGGACGGGATCTATGATGTGGACACTGCCAGGGAGAGAGGGGTAAGTAGGCAACACACACACACACACACACACACACACACACTGCCAGGTAACTAGGCAACACACACACACACACTGCCAGGTGAGTAGGCAGTCGGGTACCATTCATCTTCCTAGCTTGGTGGATAACTGATACTGAGGCATCAGTCAAAGAACAGATTGACCTTCATTTACAAAATCTTTAGGCTGGTAGGAACACACTATTTACAGCGTGTCTGTTTCCTAGAAGAGTGAAGAAGAGACTTCCTCGGGTCACATGTACAGTCAGCAGTGGTGTAAAGTACTACTTAAGTTGTTTTTTGGGGTATCTGTACTATTTACTTGTTATATTTTTGCCTACTTTTGCTTTCACTTCACTACATTCCTAAAGCAAATAATGTACTTTTTACGCCATACATTTTCCTTGACACCTAAAAGTACTCGTTACATCTTGAATGCCTAAGCAGGACAGGAAAATAATCAAATTCACGTACTTATCAAGAGAACATCCCTGGTCATCCCTACTGCCTCTGATCTGGAGGACTCACTAAACAGAGAACATCCCTGGTCATCCCTACTGCCTCTGATCTGGAGGACTCACTAAACAGAGAACATCCCTGGTCATCCCTACTGCCTCTGATCTGGAGGACTCACTAAACAGAGAACATCCCTGGTCATCCCAACTGCCTCTGATCTGGTGGACTCACTAAACAGAAAACATAACATCCCTGGGCATCCCTACTGCCTCTGATCTGGAGGACTCACTAAACAGAGAACATCCCTACTGCCTCTGATCTGGAGGACTCACTAAACAGAGAACATCCCTACTGCCTCTGATCTGGAGTACTCACTAAACAGAGAACATCCCTGGTCATCTCTACTGCCTCTGATCTGGAGGACTCACTAAACAGAGAACATCCCTGGTCATCCCTACTGCCTCTGATCTGGAGGACTCACTAAACAGAGAACATCCCTGGTCATCCCAACTGCCTCTGATCTGGAGGACTCACTAAACAGAGAACATCCCTGGTCATCCCAACTGCCTCTGATCTGGTGGACTCACTAAACAGAAAACATAACATCCCTGGTCATCCCTACTGCCTCTGATCTGGAGGACTCACTAAACAGAGAACATCCCTACTGCCTCTGATCTGGAGGACTCACTAAACAGAGAACATCCCTACTGCCTCTGATCTGGAGTACTCACTAAACAGAGAACATCCCTGGTCATCTCTACTGCCTCTGATCTGGAGGACTCACTAAACAGAGAACATCCCTGGTCATCTCTACTGCCTCTGATCTGGAGGACTCACTAAACAGAGAACATCCCTACTGCCTCTGATCTGGAGGACTCACTAAACAGAGAACATCCCTGGTCATCTCTACTGCCTCTGATCTGGAGGACTCACTAAACAGAGAACATCCCTACTGCCTCTGATCTGGAGGACTCACTAAACAGAGAACATCCCTGGCCATCCCTACTGCCTCTGATCTGGAGGACTCACTAAACAGAGAACATCCCTGGTCATCCCTACTGCCTCTGATCTGGAGGACTCACTAAACAGAGAACATCCCTGGTCATCCCTACTGCCTCTGATCTGGTGGACTCACTAAACAGAGAACATCCCTGGTCATCCCTACTGCCTCTGATCTGGAGGACTCACTAAACAGAGAACATCCCTGGTCATCCCTACTGCCTCTGATCTGGTGGACTCACTAAACAGAGAACATCCCTGGTCATCCCTACTGCATCTGATCTGGAGGACTCACTAAACAGAGAACATCCCTGGTCATCTCTACTGCCTCTGATCTGGAGGACTCACTAAACAGAGAACATCCCTGGTCATCCCTACTGCCTCTGATCTGGAGGACTCACTAAACAGAGAACATCCCTGGTCATCCCTACTGCCTCTGATCTGGTGGACTCACTAAACAGAGAACATCCCTGGTCATCCCTACTGCCTCTGATCTGGAGGACTCACTAAACAGAGAACATCCCTGGTCATCCCTACTGCCTCTGATCTGGTGGACTCACTAAACAGAGAACATCCCTGGTCATCCCTACTGCATCTGATCTGGAGGACTCACTAAACAGAGAACATCCCTGGTCATCTCTACTGCCTCTGATCTGGTGGACTCACTAAACAGAAAACATCCCTGGTCATCCCTACTGCCTCTGATCTGGCAGCAGACTCACTAAACCAACATGCTTTGTTTGTAAATGATGTCTGAGTGTTGGAGTGGGACCCTGGCTATCCGTAAATAAAAACAATTTTAACTAGAAAGATCTGGTTTGCTTAAAATAAGGAATTTGAAATGATTTTTACTGTTGATACTTAAGTATATTTTAAACCAAATACTTTTAGACTTTTACTAAAGTTGTATATTACTGGGTGACCTTTTACTAGAGGCATTTTATATTAAGGTATCTTTTACTTTTCCTCAAATATGACAGTTGGGTACTTTACCCACAACCGACAGGTAGTCATGCAAGTTCAAACCCCCGAGCTGACAAGGTACAAATCTGTCGTTCTGCCCTTTGAACAAGGCACTGTTCCTAGACCAGTTAACCAGTTAACCCACTGTTCCTAGAACAGTTAACCAGTTAACCCACTGTTCCTAGGCCGTCATTGTAAAATAATAATTTGTTCTTAACTGACTTGCCCTAGTTAACTAAAGGTTAACTAAAGGTTAACTAAAATAAAAAATAAAACAAACAAGCTAGTTCTAAACAATGTCTTTCTATCTCTCCAGAAGAGTCATGAGGGGAAGAGTCTTCCTCAGGTCAACTCAGACAGTCACATGACAGACAGTGATATCTGGGTGCCTGACCACCTGACCCCGTCCTGGGTGTGTCTTCCTAACGACCAGCCTGTCCTCGCCATCATCCAGCCTGGAGAGTCTGCTCTGTACGCGCTGGAGACCATCTGCAAGGTAACTAGCAACTTAACTATCCTACACCAGAGACCGTCTGCAAGGTAAATAGCAACTTAACTAACCTACACCGGAGACCGTCTGCAAGGTAACTAGCAACTTAACTAACCTACACTGGAGACCGTCTACAGCTTTCCAGAGTAGAGAACAATGAAAAGCATTTCGCTACACTTGCATTAACATCTGCTAACCATGTGTATGTGACAAATAACATGTGATTTGATTTGATGTTATGCCTCATCACACCAAGTGGTCTGTCCATCTCTTCCTGTCCTGGACTAGTTTAGTGTTCTAGTAACAGTGTACAGTCCTGTATGATTGGCTACGGTAAGGATGAGTCCTGTATGATTGGCTACGGTAAGGATGAGTCCTGTATGATTGGCTACGGTAAGGATGAGTCCTGTATGATTGGCTACGGTAAGGATGAGTCCTGTATAAATTGGCTACGGTAAGGATGAGTCCTGTATGATTGGCTACGGTAAGGATGAGTCCTGTATGATTGGCTACGGTAAGGATGAGTCCTGTATGATTGGCTACGGTAAGGATGAGTCCTGTATGATTGGCTACGGTAAGGATGAGTCGGGTATGATTGGCTACGGTAAGGATGAGTCCTGTATGATTGGCTACGGTAAGGATGAGTCCTGTATGATTGGCTACGGTAAGGATGAGTCGGGTATGATTGGCTACGGTAAGGATGAGTCCTGTATGATTGGCTACGGTAAGGATGAGTCGGGTATGATTGGCTACGGTAAGGATGAGTCCTGTATGATTGGCTACGGTAAGGATGAGTCGGGTATGATTGGCTACGGTAAGGATGAGTCCTGTATGATTGGCTACGGTAAGGATGAGTCCTGTATGATTGGCTACGGTAAGGATGAGTCGGGTATGATTGGCTACGGTAAGGATGAGTCGGGTATGATTGGCTACGGTAAGGATGAGTCCTGTATGATTGGCTACGGTAAGGATGAGTCCTGTATGATTGGCTACGGTAAGGATGAGTCGGGTATGATTGGCTACGGTAAGGATGAGTCCTGTATGATTGGCTACGGTAAGGATGAGTCCTGTATGATTGGCTACGGTAAGGATGAGTCCTGTATGATTGGCTACGGTAAGGATGAGTCCTGTATGATTGGCTACGGTAAGGATGAGTCCTGTATGATTGGCTACGGTAAGGATGAGTCCTGTATGACACTTTCAGGTTCTTCTCTTTGACCCCTTTCACACGTACCATCACAAGGGTTAAACTGGCCATTTTGATTTCACCAACAAACAAAAAAAATGTAATCAAATAGAGTCGATTTTGTCGGTGAAAACAGATGGCAATGATCTAACACTTTAACTCTCTACGGAACATAACAGGACTGATGTCATCCCCACAGACGGGGAAGACTGGACACACACTCACAGGCATTATGGCTGCTACCTCACACAGGCATTATGGCTGCTACCTCACACAGACACAGGCATTATGGCTGCTACCTCACACAGGCACTGGCATTATGGCTGCTACCTCACACAGACACAGGCATTATGGCTGCTACCTCACACAGGCACTGGCATTATGGCTGCTACCTCACACAGGCACTGGCATTATGGCTGCTACCTAACACAGGCACTGGCATTATGGCTGCTACCTCACACAGGCATTATGGCTGCTACCTCACACAGGCATTATGGCTGCTACCTCACACAGGCATTATGGCTGCATACCTCACACAGGCATTATGGCTGCTACCTCACACAGGCATTATGGCTGCTACCTCACACAGGCATTATGGCTGCTACCTCACACAGGCATTATGGCTGCTACCTCACACAGGCATTATGGCTGCTACCTCACACAGGCATTATGGCTGCTACCTCACACAGGCATTATGGCAGCTACCTCACACAGACACAGGCATTATGGCAGCTACCTCACACAGACACAGGCATTATGGCTGCTACCTCACACAGGCATTATGGCTGCTACCTCACACAGGCATTATGGCTGCTACCTCACACAGACATTATGGCTGCTACCTCACACAGGCATTATGGCTGCTACCTCACACAGGTATTATGGCTGCTACCTCACACAGGCATTATGGCTGCTACCTCACACTCACAGGCATTATGGCTGCTACCTCACACAGGCATTATGGCTGCTACCTCACACAGGCATTATGGCTGCTACCTCACACAGGCATTATGGCTGCTACCTCACACAGGCATTATGGCTGCTACCTCACACAGGCATTATGGCTGCTACCTCACACTCACAGGCATTATGGCTGCTACCTCACACAGGCATTATGGCTGCTACCTCACACAGACACAGGCATTATGGCTGCTACCTCACACAGACACAGGCATTATGGCTGCTACCTCACACAGACACAGGCATTATGGCTGCTACCTCACAGACACAGGCATTATGGCTGCTACCTCCCAAAAGGACTCTGTTCTTCTCCTCTCCCCCCGTTTCCCCTCCATCTCCTCCTGTTTCCCCTCCCTCTCCCCCTCCCTCTCTCCCTGTTTCCTCTCCCCCTCCCTCTCTCCCTGTTTCCTCTCCCCCTCCCTCTCTCCCTGTTTCCTCTCCCCCTGTTTCCTCTCCCCCTCCCTCTCTCCCTGTTTCCCCTCCCTCTCCCCCCGTTTCCCCTCCCTCTCCCCCCGTTTCCCCTCCCTCTCCCCGTTTCCCCTCCCTCTCCCCCTCCCTCTCCCCCGTCTCCCCCCGTTTCCCCTCCCTCTCCCCCTGTTTCCCCTCCCGCTCCCCCCGTTTCCCCCTCTCCCTCCTCCCTCCTCCCCCTCTCCCCTCCCTCTCCCCCGGTTTCCTCTCCCTCTCCCCCGGTTTCCCCTCCCTCACCCCCCGTTTCCCCTCCCTCTCCCCCGTTTCCCCTCCCTCTCCCCCCGTTTCCCCTCCCTCTCCCCGTTTCCCCTCCCTCTCCCCCGTCTCCCCCGATTCCCCTCCCTCTCCCCCTGTTTCCCCTACCTCTCCCCCTCCCTCTCCCCCCGTTTCCCCCTCTCCCTCCTCCCTCCTCTCCCTCTCCCCTCCCTCTCCCCCCGTTTCCTCTCCCTCTCCCCCCGTTTCTCCTCCCTCACCCCCCGTTTCCCCTCCCTCACCCCCCGTTTCCCCTCCCTCACCCCCCGTTTCCCCTCCCTCTCCCCCCGTTTCCCCTCCCTCACCCCCCGTTTCCCCTCCCTCTCCCCCTGTTCCCCCTCCCTCTCCCCCTGGCCCACACAGACTTCCTCATGCTTTAAATGAGAAGTAACACTCGTTAGAATCATTTAATGTACTGAGATTACGTCCGTCATATAAAGTTGGTTTCAAATGTTTATCATCTTGGTATATTATAGTACTTACAGTAGATGTGTTCTGAAATTAAATGGTCACATTTTCACTAATAGGTTGTTCTTATTAAGATGGTTTAAAATGTGTACAGCTTCAACACAGTTTACAGGAAGTGCTGATCAGCTTGTTTGATGACAGACACACTGAATTGTGAAATACTCTGATTCTTATTGTGCCCGTTTTCCAGCTTTTAACACAGTTAACTTCCAGTCATGGATCTAACGACGTTGGAAGCTCCCTCTAGCCAATGATTACACCAATCCATGAAGTGTACGAGTGCACACTTTGGGGATAAGGGTGGAGAATTGAGATGCAGCCCTACCCTGTACCGATCCTCTTTCTCACTTCTAAACTCCACACTCTGAATCTTCACTAAACTCTGTGTGTATGTGTTCTCTACTTAAACTCCACAGGCCCACCAGCTGGATTCCACCAAACATTACCTGCGTCTCAAGTTCCTCATGGATAACCAAGTCCAATTCTACATCCCTAAACCTGACGAGCAGCTGTGTGACTTGGTACGTTTCTCATTTCCTCATCACAGATGATCTCCTGTCACAGTCTTAGCATCCCACTGAGATGACACACACACCAGCGTAATAAATAAATTAGACTCCCTCCTCGTCGTATTCCGTTCGTGCTTCTTTTTGTAACAAGACATTCCTGTTCCTTCTCTCTTTTCATCTCTCCATCTCTCTCCTTCTTTCTCTCTCTCTCCTTCTCTCCATCTCTCTCCTCTCTCTTTCTCTCTCTCTCTCCTTCTTTCTCTCTTCATCTCTCCCTGTCCTTCTCTCTCCTTCTCTCGATCTCTCTCTCTCCTTCTCTCGATCTCTCTCTCTTCATCTCTCCCTGTCCTTCTCTCTCCTTCTCTCGATCTATCTCCTTCTCTCTCCTTCTCTCCATCTATCTCCTTCTCTCTCTCTCTCCTTCTCTCCACAGCTTTACAAAGAGATAGAGCTGGGCTCCAAAATAACCAAAGTCATCCAGTTCGACAGGGATGAGTCCTGTATGATTGGCTACGGTAAGGATGAGTCCTGTATGATTGGCTACGGTAAGGATGAGTCCTGTATGATTGGCTACGGTAAGGATGAGTCCTGTATGATTGGCTACGGTAAGGATGAATCCTGTATGATTGGCTAAGGTAAGGATGAATCCTGTATGATTGGCTACTGTAAGGATGAGTCCTGTATGATTGGCTACGGTAAGGATGAGTCCTGCATGATTGGCTATGGTAAGGATGAATCCTGTATGATTGGCTACGGTAAGGATGAGTCCTGTATGATTGGCTATGGTAAGGATGAGTCCTGTATAATTGGCTACGGTAAGAATGATTGGTTACGGTAAGGATAAGTCCTGTATGATTGGCTACGGCAAGGATGATTGGTTACGGTAAGGATAAGTCCTGTATGATTGGCTACGGTAAGGATGATTGGTTACGGTAAGGATAAGTCCTGTATGATTGGCTACGGTAAGGATGATTGGTTACGGTAAGGATGATTGGTTACGGTAAGGATGATTGGCTACGGTAAGGATGAATCCTTTATGATTGGCTACGGTAAGGATGATTGGCTACGGTAAGGATAAGTCCTGTATGATTGGTTACGGTATGGATGATTGGTTACGGTAAGGATGAGTCCTGTATGATTGGCTATGGTAAGGATGAATCCTGTATGATTGGCTACGGTAAGGATTATTGGTTACGGTAAGGATGAGTCCTGTATGATTGGTTACGGTAAGGATGATTGGCTATGGTAAGGATGAATCCTTTATGATTGGCTATGGTAAGGATGAATCCTGTATGATTGGCTACGGTAAGGATGATTGGTTACGGTAAGGATAAGTCCTGTATGATTGGTTACGGTAAGGATGATTGGTTACGGTAAGGATGAGTCCTGTATGATTGGCTATGGTAAGGATGAATCCTGTATGATTGGTTACGGTAAGGATAAGGCCTGTATGATTGGTTACGGTAAGGATAAGTCCTGTATGATTGGTTACGGTAAAGATGATTGGTTATGGTAAGGATAAGTCCTGTATGATTGGTTACGGTAAGGATAAGTACTGTATGATTGGCTACGGTAAGGATGAGTCCTGTATGATTGGCTACGGTAATGATGATTGGCTACGGTAAGGATAAGTCCTGTATGATTGGCTACGGTAAGGATCATTGGCTACGGTAAGGATAAGTCCTGTATGATTGGCTACGGTAAGGATGATTGGCTACGGTAAGGATAAGTCCTGTATGATTGGCTACAGTAAGGATCATTGGCTACGGTAAGGATAAGTCCTGTATGATTGGCTACGGTAAGGATGATTGGCTACGGTAAGGATAAGTCCTGTATGATTGGCTACAGTAAGGATGATTGGTTACGGTAAGGATAAGTCCTGTATGATTGGCTACGGTAAGGATGAATCCTGTATGATTGGCTACGGTAAGGATGATTGGCTACGGTAAGGATAAGTCCTGTATGATTGGCTACGGTAAGGATAAGTCCTGTATGATTGGCTACGGTAAGGATGATTGGTTACGGTAAGGATGAGTCCTGTATGATTGGTTAGGCACCCTATTCCCTATATAGTGCACTACTTCAGACCAGAGCCCTATAGAACCCTATTCCCTATATATGGTGCACTACTTTAGACCAGGGCCCTATAGAACCCTATTCCCTATATAGTGCACTACTTTTGACCAGGGCCCTATAGAACCCTATTCCCTATATATAGTGCACTACTTTTGACCAGAGACCTTTGGCACCTGGCTAAAAGGAGCACACTTCACTATAAAGATATTGGGGTGGCATTTGGGATGCAGTCAATGTCATTTATGTCCACATTCACAGATCATTTGACATGCTTAGAATGCAATTCTGAAGCACCCTATTCCCTATGTAGTGCACTACTATGGCACCCTATTCTCTATATAGTGCATTACTATGGGCCCTGGTCTAAAGTGGTGCACTACAATTCTGAAGCGCCTCCCCTTTTTAATTCCGATCATGTTGTAGTATACAGAGTGAATATTTTAACTCGCGGTTGTGATGTATCCTGTTATTGACTTCCAGTCACATCTCAGATTTCCTGTCTTTCTTAGACCAATCCCTGTCAGGGCAGAGAAAATAAATCCCAGGTGATTTAGTGATGTGCTTTCAATTAATGAAGTGTTTCCCTCTCACTCACTCACTCACTCACTCACTCACTCACTCACTCACTCACTCACTCACTCACTCACTCACTCACTCTCTCTCTCTCTGTCCCGCTCTCCCTCCCTTTCTCTCTGTCCCTCTCTCCCTCCTCTCTCTCTCTCTCTCTCTCTCCCTCCTCTCCTCTCCTCTCCTCCAGGGTTTTCCATCTCAGTGGTAGAGGAGGATTTGGTGCAGCAGCTCTACATAACCGATGTAAAGGCGGGAGGATTGGCCTTCGCTAGAGGTTCATTACAACTCAAATGAGTTTCCATCTCTATTTATCTGTATCTGAGTATATAACAGAACAGACAGGGCAGGGACAGGGACGATATGATTAGTTTCATGCCAGACAGAGAGGAGAGGGACGATATGATTAGTTTCATGCCAGACAGAGAGGGCAGGGTCAGGGACGATATGATTAGTTTCATGCCAGACAGAGAGGGCAGGGACAGGGACGATATGATTAGTTTCATGCCAGACAGAGAGGGCAGGGACAGGGACGATATGATTAGTTTCATGCCAGACAGAGAGGGCAGGGAAGATATGATTAGTTTCATGCCAGACAGAGAGGGCAGGGACAGGGACGATATGATTAGTTTCATGCCAGACAGAGAGGAGAGGGACGATATGATTAGTTTCATGCCAGACAGACAGAGAGGGCAGGGACAGGGACGATATGATTAGTTTCATGCCAGACAGAGAGGAGAGGGACGATATGATTAGTTGCATGCCAGACAGAGAGGAGAGGGAATATATGATTAGTTTCATGCCAGACAGAGGAGAGGGACGATATGATTAGTTTCATGCCAGACAGAGAGGAGAGGGACGATATGATTAGTTTCATGCCAGACAGAGAGGAGAGGGACGATATGATTAGTTTCATGCCAGACAGAGAGGAGAGGGACGATAGGATTAGTTTCATGCCAGACAGAGGGGAGAGGGACGATATGATTAGTTGCATGCCAGACAGAGAGGAGAGGGAAGATATGATTAGTTTCATGCCAGACAGAGAGGACAGGGACGATATGATTAGTTTCATGCCTGACAGAGAGGGCAGGGACAGGGACATTATGATTAGTTTCATGCCAGACAGAGAGGAGAGGGACGATATGATTAGTTTCATGCCAGACAGAGAGGGCAGGGACAGGGACGATATGATTAGTTTCATGCCAGACAGAGAGGGCAGGGACGATATGATTAGTTTCATGCCAGACAGAGAGGAGAGGGACGATATGATTAGTTGCATGCCAGACAGAGAGGAGAGGGAAGATATGATTAGTTTCATGCCAGACAGAGAGGGCAGGGAAGATATGATTAGTTTCATGCCAGACAGAGAGGGCAGGGAGAGGGAAGATATGATTAGTTTCATGCCAGACAGAGAGGAGAGGGAAGATATGAATACTTTCATGCCAGACAGAGAGGAGAGGGACGATATGATTAGTTTCATGCCAGACAGAGAGGAGAGGGACGATATGATTAGTTGCATGCCAGACAGAGAGGGCAGGGAAGATATGATTAGTTTCATGCCAGACAGAGAGGAGAGGGACGATATAATTAGTTTCATGCCAGACAGAGAGGGCAGGGAGAGGGAAGATATGATTAGTTTCATGCCTGACAGAGAGGGCAGGGAGAGGGAAGATATGATTAGTTTCATGCCAGACAGAGAGGGCAGGGAGAGGGAAGATATGATTAGTTTCATGTCAGACAGAGAGGAGAGTGAAGATATGATTAGTTTCATGCCAGACAGAGAGGGCAGGGAGAGGGAAGATATGATTAGTTTCATGCCAGACAGAGAGGAGAGGGAAGATATGAATACTTTCATGCCAGACAGAGAGGAGAGGGAAGATATGATTAGTTTCATGTCAGACAGAGAGGAGAGTGAAGATATGATTAGTTTCATGCCAGACAGAGAGGGCAGGGAGAGGGAAGATATAATTAGTTTCATGCCAGACAGAGAGGGCAGGGAAGATATGATTAGTTGCATGCCAGACAGAGAGGAGAGGGACGATATGATTAGTTTCATGCCAGACAGAGAGGAGAGGGACGATATAATTATTTGCATGCCAGACAGAGAGGAGAGGGCCGATATGATTAGTTGCATGCCAGACAGAGAGGAGAGGGACGATATGATTAGTTGCATGCCAGACAGAGAGGAGAGGGACGATATGATTAGTTTCATGCCAGACAGAGAGGAGAGGGACGATATGATTAGTTGCATGCCAGACAGAGAGGGCAGGGAAGATATGATTAGTTTCATGCCAGACAGAGAGGAGAGGGACGATATAATTAGTTTCATGCCAGACAGAGAGGGCAGGGACAGGGAAGATATGATTAGTTTCATGCCAGACAGAGAGGGCAGGGACAGGGAAGATATGATTAGTTTCATGCCAGACAGAGAGGGCAGGGAAAATATGATTAGTTGCATGCCAGACAGAGAGGAGAGGGACAGGGACGATATGATTAGTTGCATGCCAGACAGAGAGGGCAGGGAGAGGGAAGATATCGTATGATTCGTTTCATCAGCCATCTCTATGCATTCTCCACTGAAAAGTTGTTGGTACAATCATATAATTATTGCAGTTGATGAGACATTCCAAACTGTCTGTGTGTGTGTGTGTGGGGGGGGGGGGGGGGGGGGGGGGAATGCTCTCTCCAGTGTTATTGTTGAGGTCAATATGGGGGTGGTGAAGGATTTTTGTATTTATTTTTAGCAATGAATGGATATTAATGGCTCATTTGATAATTGTGCAAAAATGGACTAAAGAAAACAGTTATCCAACAGCCTCAAGTCTTCTGATTAGCATAAAGATCCTCACCACTGGCATGGTTGAATATGACAAGGCACTGAGAAGTGTTGTGATGGACATTTGTTATCATGTGAAGAAAGACAGCCCTGAAAATGTTCATCTTGTCTTCGTGTGGTAAAATAATCATCGGTTCATCACGACGACGACATAAGGACCTCCTTTAGAACCATTTGGCAGAACGCCGAGAATAGGTTCTATAAATGAAGCTCGTTGATAATAAAGAATGAATCAATTTCATATTGACTTCGAGTGTCCCTGTGTAGAATTTCCATAAGTGTCTTTGTCCCAAATGGTTTCCTTTAAGCTACAGGTACCGGTCAACAGTTTGGACACACCTACTCATTCAAGGTTTTTTAAATTTATTTTTACTATTTTCTACATTGTAGAATAATAGTGAAGACGTCAAAACTACGAAATAACACATGGAATCATGTAGTAACCAAAAAAGTGTTAAACAAATCAAAATATATTTTATATTTGAGATTCTTCAAAGTAGCCACCCCTTTGCCTTGATGACAGCTTTGCACATTTGTGGCATTCTCTCAACCAGCTTCACCTGGAATGCTTCTCCAAAAGTCTTGAAGGGGTTCCCACATATGCTGAGCACTTTTTTGGCTGCTTTTCCTTCACTCTGCGGTCTAACTCATTCCAAACCATCTCAATTGGGTTGAGGTCGGGTGATTGTGGAGGCCAGGTCATCTGAAGCAGCACTCCATCACTCTCCTTCTTGGTCAAATAGGCCTTACAAGGCCTGGAGGTGTGTTGGGTCATTGTCCTGTTGAAAAACAAATGATAATCCCAATAAGAGCAAACTAAAGGAGATGGTGTATCGCTGCAGAATGCTGTGGTAGCCATACTGGTTAAGTGTGCCTTGAATTCTAAATAAATCACTGACAGTATCACCAGCAAAGCACCATCACACCTCTTCCTCCATGCTTCACGGTGGGAACCACACATTCGGAGATCATCCAATGACCTACTCTGCGTCTCACAAAGACACAGTGGTTGGAACCAAAAATCAGTCTAATCAGTCTAATGTCCATTGCTCGTGTTTCTTGGCCCAAACAAGTCTCTTCTTCTTATTGGTGTCCTTTAGCAGTGGTTTCATTGCAGCAATTCGACCATGAAGGCCTGATTCACACAGTCTCCTCTAAACA
The DNA here is from genome assembly GCF_013265735.2 of Oncorhynchus mykiss. Lineage (NCBI taxonomy): Eukaryota > Metazoa > Chordata > Actinopteri > Salmoniformes > Salmonidae > Oncorhynchus > Oncorhynchus mykiss. The sequence goes on from NC_048588.1 coordinate 37,323,915, forward strand.
GTTGATATTGAAATGTGTCTGTTACTTGAACTCTGTGAAGCATTTATTTGTGCTGCAATTTCTGAGGCTGGTAACTCTAATGAACTTATCCTCTGCAGCAGAGGTACCTCTGGGTCTGCCTTTCCTGTGATGGTCCTCTTGAAGAAACTTAATTCTTGAAAAGAGAGAGATGTTTTAGTCTAGGTTTCTGTATAGCACTTTGTGAAAACTGCTGATGTAAAAAAAAAATGCCTTCAGAAAATAAATGTAATTGATTCAGATAAAATAATCAAATTATTATATTTATTTTTGTTCAGCTTGTACAATACATCTCAGATGAGCACGAGTGAGCACACACGCACTAATATACCATCTTGGCTCTGCAGGTCTGAATGCGGGCGATGAGATCTTGCAGCTGAATGGGAAAGACTCGTGCAGATTGAAGTTCGGGGACATGAAGGGGGCGTTTTCCCAGGCCTCTCTGTCCCTGACCGTCAACACTCTGCCCTCCACGGACCGACGACAAATCTGTTACCTGCCCCCCCGACGCTCTGACGCACAGGAAGTCCTCCACACAGACATCTTCTCTGTGAACCAGGGTGAGTTACAGTAGTCCTCCACACAGACATCTTCTCTGTGAACCAGGGTGAGTTACAGTAGACCTCTGTACTGACATCTTCTCTATGAACCAGGGTGAGTTACAGTAGTCCTCTACACAGACATCTTCTCTGTGAACCAGGGTGAGTTAGAGTAGTCCTCCACACAGACATCTTCTCTGTGAACCAGGGTGAGTTACAGTAGACCTCTGTACTGACATCTTCTCTATGAACCAGGGTGAGTTACAGTAGACCTCTGTACTGACATCTTCTCTATGAACCAGGGTGAGTTACAGTAGTCCTCCACACAGACATCTTCTCTGTGAACCAGGGTGAGTTACAGTAACCTCCACACAGACATCTTCTCTATGAACCAGGGTGAGTTACAGTAGACCTCTGTACTGACATCTTCTCTATGAACCAGGGTGAGTTACAGTAGTCCTCCACACAGACATCTTCTCTGTGAACCAGGGTGAGTTACAGTAGTCCTCCACACAGACATCTTCTCTATGAACCAGGGTGAGTTACAGTAGTCCTCCACACAGACATCTTCTCTATGAACCAGGGTGAGTTACAGTAGTCCTCCACACAGACATCTTCTCTATGAACCAGGGTGAGTTACAGTAGACCTCTACACAGACATCTTCTCTATGAACCAGGGTGAGTTACAGTAGTCCTCCACACAGACATCTTCTCTATGAATCAGGGTAAGTTACAGTAGTCCTCCACACAGACATCTTCTCTATGAACCAGGGTGAGTTACAGTAGACCTCTATACAGACATCTTCTCTATGAACCAGGGTGAGTTACAGTAGACCTCTACACTGACGTGAACCAGGGTGAGTTACAGTAGACCTCTATACTGATGTGTTCTCTGTAAACCAGGGTGAGTTACAGTAGTCCTCTATACAGACATCTTCTCTATGAACCAGGGTGAGTTACAGTAGTCCTCTACACTGACGTGAACCAGGGTGAGGTACAGTAGACCTCTACACTGACCTGTTCTCTGTGAACCAGGGTGAGTTACAGTAGACCTCTATACTGACGTGAACCAGGGTGAGTTACAGTAGACCTCTACACTGACGTGAACCAGGGTGAGTTACAGTAGTCCTCTATACAGACATCTTCTCTATGAACCAGGGTGAGTTACAGTAGTCCTCTACACTGACGTGAACCAGGGTGAGTTACAGTAGACCTCTACACAGACATCTTCTCTATGAACCAGGGTGAGTTACAGTAGTCCTCCACACAGACATCTTCTCTATGAATCAGGGTAAGTTACAGTAGTCCTCCACACAGACATCTTCTCTATGAACCAGGGTGAGTTACAGTAGTCCTCTATACAGACATCTTCTCTATGAACCAGGGTGAGTTACAGTAGACCTCTACACTGACGTGAACCAGGGTGAGTTACAGTAGACCTCTATACTGATGTGTTCTCTGTAAACCAGGGTGAGTTACAGTAGTCCTCTATACAGACATCTTCTCTATGAACCAGGGTGAGTTACAGTAGTCCTCTACACTGACGTGAACCAGGGTGAGGTACAGTAGACCTCTACACTGACCTGTTCTCTGTGAACCAGGGTGAGTTACAGTAGACCTCTATACTGACGTGAACCAGGGTGAGTTACAGTAGACCTCTACACTGACGTGAACCAGGGTGAGTTACAGTAGACCTCTACACTGACGTGAACCAGGGTGAGTTACAGTAGACCTCTACACTGACGTGAACCATGGTGAGGTACAGTAGACCTCTACACTGACCTGTTCTCTGTGAACCAGGGTGAGTTACAGTAGACCTCTATACTGACGTGAACCAGGGTGAGTTACAGTAGACCTCTACACTGACGTGAACCAGGGTGAGTTACAGTAGACCTCTACACTGACGTGAACCAGGGTGAGTTACAGTAGACCTCTACACTGACGTGAACCATGGTGAGGTACAGTAGACCTCTATACTGACGTGTTAGGGAACATTTGGGAATCTGGTAATATTGATATGCCAGCAGGACAGCTGCTCACCATGGTCTGTCTATGTTGTTGATGTTTGTATTGTTGATGTTTGTATAGTTGATGTTTGTATTGTCGTTTGTATTGTTAATTGATGATGTTTGTATTGTTTATTTGTATTGTTTGTTTATTGTTTTTGCTGTTTGTATTGTTTGTATTGTTGTTGATGTTCAAATTGTTGATGTATTGTTGATGTTTGTTGTTGATGTTTGTTTGTATTGTTGATGTGTTTTATGTTTGTATTGTTTGTTTGTATTGTTGTTGATGTTTGTATTGTTGATGTGGTGTTCATGTTTGTATTGTTGATGTTTGTATTGTTGTTGAAGTTTGTATTGTGTGTTTGTATTGTTGTTTGTATTGTTTGTTTGTATTGTTGATGTGGTGTTCATGTTTGTATTGTTTGTTTGTATTGTTGTTGAAGTTTGTATTGTTTGTTTGTTTGTATTGTTGTTGAAGTTTGTATTGTTTGTTTGTAATGTTGATGTGGTGTTTATATTCTTCATGTTCCAGAGGAGATTCTGGATGACGGGGTTGGTCTGATGCTGGATAGTTCTGGAGACAGCCTGGACGACGACTCTGAGATCTTCAGCGAGGCAGACCAATGCAGAAAGGTAAAGGTTCTCTTCTCCTTCCTATTTCACCTCTATTCAAGCAGGGACGTCCCATTGAGACCCAACGTCTCTTTTCCGAGGGAGCCCTGCGTCACCAAAATGCAGCAAATACAAAGTGCATAATAATGAACCAGTGATACAAATGACAACAAACATTGATGTGATTATGTTGACCGTGTGGATCACCAGTGATTCGTCTCTGTGCTTCACTGAACATTGTGCTGCACCGTCTGTAATCTAGAGACGTCCCCTCTCTGCACCATATTCTGCACCGTCTGTAATCTAGCGACGTCCCCTCTCTGCACCGTCTGTAATCTAGCGACGTCCCCTCTCTGCACCGTCTGTAATCTAGAGACGTCCCCTCTCTGCACCATATTCCGCACCGTCTGTAATCTAGAGACGTCCCCTCTCTGCACCGTCTGTAATCTAGAGACGTCCCCTCTCTGCACCATATTCTGCACCGTCTGTAATCTAGCGACGTCCCCTCTCTGCACCGTCTGTAATCTAGCGACGTCCCCTCTCTGCACCGTCTGTAATCTAGAGACGTCCCCTCTCTGCACCATATTCCGCACCGTCTGTAATCTAGAGACGTCCCCTCTCTGCACCATATTCTGCACCGTCTGTAATCTGGCGACGTTCCCCCTCTGCACCATATTCTGCACTGTCTGTAATCTAGAGACGTCCCCTCTCTGCACCGTCTGTAATCTAGAGACGTCCCCTCTCTGCACCATATTCTGCACCGTCTGTAATCTGGCGACGTTCCCCCTCTGCACCATATTCTGCACTGTCTGTAATCTAGAGACGTCCCCTCTCTGCACCGTCTGTAATCTAGAGACGTCCCCTCTCTGCACCATATTCTGCACCGTCTGTAATCTAGAGACGTCCCCTCTCTGCACCGTCTGTAATCTAGAGACGTCCCCTCTCTGCACCGTCTGTAATCTAGAGACGTCCCCTCTCTGCACCATATTCTGCACCGTCTGTAATCTAGAGACGTCCCCTCTCTGCACCGTCTGTAATCTAGAGACGTCCCCTCTCTGCACCGTCTGTAATCTAGAGACGTCCCCTCTCTGCACCATATTCTGCACCGTCTGTAATCTAGAGACGTCCCCTCTCTGCACCGTCTGTAATCTAGAGACGTCCCCTCTCTGCACCGTCTGTAATCTAGAGACGTCCCCTCTCTGCACCGTCTGTAATCTAGAGACGTCCCCTCTCTGCACCGTCTGTAATCTAGAGACGTCCCCTCTCTGCACTATATTCTGCACCGTCTGTAATCTAGAGACGTCCCCTCTCTGCACCGTCTGTAATCTAGAGACGTCCCCTCTCTGCACCGTCTGTAATCTAGAGACGTCCCCTCTCTGCACCGTCTGTAATCTAGAGACGTCCCCTCTCTGCACCGTCTGTAATCTAGAGACGTCCCCTCTCTGCACCGTCTGTAATCTAGAGACGTCCCCTCTCTGCACCGTCTGTAATCTAGAGACGTCCCCCCTCTGCACCATATTCTGCACCGTCTGTAATCTAGCCTCTTGTCATGAGCCGTCCGGGCCGTTACTGAGAACCACGTACCAGATTTTTTTTAACAAGGTGGTTAGCAATTGATTTTTAATAGTATTTCTTGCGCCTACCTAGCTTAAATTCTAGACGTCGGATTTACAACGAGACTGTAGCGTCCATAAAGTGACCTTTATGGACTTTAAAAAATGCAGGATTGACTAAGTTTGTAGCATCAGTTTTTATTAAATGTATAATTTATTGCTCTCGCGTTTCAGTCAACAATATGCTAACGTTTTTGTAGCATTTCTGACAATAATATATTTTTTTTAGCTGAAGCTCTGAGTTCTGTAACACCGGTCTGCCAGTCATGAGAAGTGTATGGAACAAACCTAGACTACTGTATTTAGCTAGCTTTATGGTCGTGTTCAAGCTGAGGTTAATCAATAAATACAAACCTAGACTACTGTATTTAGCTAGCTATATCAAATCAAAAATCATCAAATCAAATTTTATTTGTCACATACACATGGTTAGCAGATGTTAATGCGAGTGTAGCGAAATGCTTGTGCTTCTAGTTCCGACAATGCAGTAATAACAAGTAATCTAACTAACAATTCCAAAACTACTGTCTTGTACACAGTGTAAGGGGATAAAGAATATGTACATAAAGATATATGAATGAGTGATGGTACAGAGCAGCATAGGCAAGATACAGTAGATGGTATCGAGTACAGTATGTACAAATGAGATGAGTATGTAAACAAAGTGGCATAGTTTAAAGTGGCTAGAGATACATGTATTACATAAGGATACAGTCGATGATATAGAGTACAGTATATACGTATGCATATGAGATTAATAATGTAGGGTAAGTAACATTATATAAGGTAGCATTGTTTAAAGTGGCTAGTGATATATTTACATAATTTCCCATCAATTCCCATTATTAAAGTGGCTGGAGTTGAGTCAGTGTCAGTGTGTTGGCAGCAGCCACTCAGTGTTAGTGGTGGCTGTTTAACAGTCTGATGGCCTTGAGATAGAAGCTGTTTTTCAGTCTCTCGGTCCCAGCTTTGATGCACCTGTACTGACCTCGCCTTCTGGATGATAGCGGGGTGAACAGGCAGTGGCTCGGGTGGTTGATGTCCTTGATGATCTTTATGGCCTTCCTGTGACATCGGGTGGTGTAGGTGTCCTGGAGGGCAGGTAGTTTGCCCCCGGTGATGCGTTGCTGTATTTAGCTAGCTATATGGTGGTGTTCAAGCTGAGGTTAATCAATAAATACAAACCTAGACTACTGTATTTAGCTAGCTTTATGGTCGTGTTCAAGCTGAGGTTAATCAATAAATACAAACCTAGACTACTGTATTTAGCTAGCTATATGGTGGTGTTCAAGCTGAGGTTAATCAATAAATACAAACCTAGACTACTGTATTTAGCTAGCTCTATGATGGTGTTCAAGCTGAGGTTAATCAATAAATACAAACAGACATTTTGATTTGCTAGGTTATATAGCTAATGTTAGCTCGTACAAAGTCCAACTAGCCTCTGCTAGCAGCTAGCTAAATATCAGGTAGCTAGCCATAAATAAAGGTAGCTAGCCAATTAATGTGGTTTTGATTAGCTAGGTAGTTATCCAACAAGTGAGGAAAGATGGCTAGCTATATTTTTTTTTACCAAGAAAGGGTTTTTCACGTAATGCTGAAGTCGTCAGGTGTAAACTGCTGATCTAGACACTTGCGTGTAGACAGAGCACAAACAAAATGTCCACAAATAAACATCCAAGGCTGCTATGATAGCCAATTCATTTTTAGCTAGTTAAGTAACCTTAGCCATCGTAAGATTGTATAACTTTAGCTAACGTGTATGGCCAGTGCATGCACCACAATAGATTATACAAAACACAACTAGTTTGTTAAGTTTAAACCAACCATATTTTTTGGGAAACTGCCACGTTTTCTTCTTCTTCTTCTTCGTTGCGCTGACCAAGCTACAGTAATACGAGGTAGTCGGATTTCAGACAGGACAAACACTTGCAATTAGCTACACTACATTTCATTGAAGAACAACCAAGACCACACAAACCCATAGCCAAGAAAACAAATTGTTTTGTTTTAAAGAAACAGTAAGCTAGTTATGAACCGCATATAGTAAAATGGTTGAACCCCCAAACGCACATGTAAAACAGTACCCCAGTTGTGCGTGCTAGCATCAACTTATCAGAGTCGACTGACAGCATCGCTGTACAACAATATTCCAGCTCTGGAGTAAGCTTTTTCCTCTGCTGTGTTGTCGTTTTGTTATAATTCAAAATTGTGCTGACTGATCAACACAGTGTCAAGTTACTTTTTCTGAAGTTGCCATGAAGTTGCCATGAAGTTGCCATGAAGTTGCCATGAAGTTGCCTTGAAGTTGCCTTGAAGTTGCCTTGAAGTTGCCTTGAAGTTGCCATGAAGTTGCCTTGAAGTTGCCTTGAAGTTGCCTTGAAGTTGCCTTGAAGTTGCCTTGAAGTTGCCTTGAAGTTGCCATGAAGTTGCCTTGAAGTTGCCTTGAAGTTGCCATGAAGTTGCCATGAATTTGCCATGAAGTTGCCTTGAAGTTGCCATGAAGTTGCCATGAAGTTGCCATGAAGTTGCCATGAAGTTGCCATGCAAACGTAAAAGGTATTCGGTGCATCAGGCTGGGTAAAACAACGCTATATGACATTCCATGTGCCAGCCCGGTCTCCTAGATTGGGAGTAACATAGTAAACGTAAAGAATTCGAAAACAAACCCAATTTGGATAAACTCCCATATCTACTGGGTGAAATTCCACAGTCTGCCATCACAGCAGCAAGATTTGTGACCTGTTGCCACAAGAAAAGGTCAACCAGTGAAGAACAAACACCATTGTAAATACCACCAATATTTATGCTTATTTATTTTCCCTTTTGTACTTTAACCATTTGTACATTGTTACAACACTGTGAATATACATAATATGACATTTGTAATGTCTTTATTGTTTTGGAACTTCTGTGAGTGTAATGTTTACTGTTCATTTTTGTTTATTTCACTTTTGTATATTATCTACCTCACTTGCTTTTGCAATGTTAACATATGTTTCCCATGCTAATAAAACCCCCTGGGGGGGAGAGAGAGAGGGGGAGGGAGTAGAGAGAGAGGAGAGAGAGAGAGCTCTCCTTTATATTGGACTCTTCCCTTCTTCCGCTGACTGAGGCTTTGACTGACCGACGGTCCTCTCCTCCGCTCTGGAATCTTTGGCTCTCCTCCTCTCCATCTGTCTGTCGTCTTTTCTGTCCGCCAGCCTCCCATGTCTGCCCTGAAGAGGAGCAAGCGCTCCTCAGAGTCCATCTCTGACATGCTGCATCTGGTGAGCCTGCTCTCTAAAATAACTAGCTACATCTACTTCCTCTTTACTCACATCTTTTGGGTTTTCTTCAGTGTTTGTCGTGTCTTTGTTCTTTTATTGGTTCATACCATCAACTGTGATTTTCTTGTTGGTTGGACTATGCCGTATACTACGCTGTGTGAGACTGTAAGTCAAGGCTACCTGATGTGGTGAGGTTGTGTGATTCCTGATGCTTTTAATCGCTGTGATTCACACCTTAGCTGCTTCCCAAATGGCACCCTATCCGCTATATAGTGCACTATGGGTCCTGGTCTAAAGTAGTGCGCTATAGCGGGAATAGGGCGCCATTTGGGATGCACGCACTTCTCTAGGCTGTTTGTGGACATTACAGGAAGCTGTGAGTCAGCGCTGTCAGCTAGCAAAGCTCTCCAATCTGTCACCACAGTCCCTAAGCACTGTCAGCTAGCGAAGCTCTCCAATCTGTCATACAGTCATTCTGTGAGCTGAAACTGTGACTCCTCCGCACTGTCACCTAGCAAAGCTCTCCAATCTGTCATAGTCATTCTGTGAGCTTTTTTGTTATACACATCTTTTTTCATACGATTTTATTTATAAAAATAAAAATTACCCCCCCTTTTTCTCCCCAATTTCGTGGTATCCAATTGTTAGTAGTGACTATCTTGTCTCATCGCTACAACTCCCGTACGGGCTCGGGAGAGACGAAGGTCGAGAGCCATGCATCCTCCGAAACCCAACCAAGCCGCACTGCTTCTTAACACAGCGCTCCTCCAACCCGGAAGCCAGCCGCACCAATGTGTCGGAGGAAACACTGTGCACCTAGCGACCTGGTCAATTGTGTGTCGCCCCACGGACCTCCAGGTCGCGGCCGGCTGCGACAGAGCCTGGGCTCGGAACCCAGAGTCTCTGGTGGCACAGCTGGCACTGCAATGTAGTGCCTTTGACCACTGTGCCACCCGGGAGGCCTTTATGATTTTATTTGACCTTTTTTCAGCAATACAAAACATCCACGTACAAACAGCAAACATCACACAAACATCCACATCACCCATGCTCAGACCTACTTGAATGAATGATTAGTCCCAATTCTTTTAGTTTTTTAAATATTTCGGACTAACTTATTCCTTGCCACCCATTCTGAAACTAACTTCAGCTCTTTGTTGAGTGTTGCAGTCATTTCACTCGCTGTAGTAGCTGACGTGTATAGTGTTGAGTCATCCGCATACATAGACACACTCTGGCTTTACTCAAGATCGGTGGCATGTCATTAGTAAAGATTGAAAAAAAGTAAGGGGCCTAGACAGCTGCCCTGGGGAACTCCTGATTCTTCCTGGATTATGTTGGAGAGGCTTCCATTAAAGAACACCGTCTGTGTTCTGTTAGACGGGTAACTCTTTATCCACATTATAGCAGAGGGTGTAAAGCCATAACGCACAAGTTTTTCCAGCAGCAGACCTACGATCAATGATGTCAAAAGCTGCACTGAAGTCTAACAAAACAGCCCCCACATAATTTTTATCATCAATTTCTCTCAGCCAATCATCAGTCATTTGTGTAAGTGCTGTGCTTGTTGAATTTCCTTCCCTATAAGCGTGCTGAAAGTCTGTCAATTTGTTTACTGTAAAATATATTTGGTCAAACACAATTTTTTCCAAAAGTTTACTAAGGGTTGGTGACAGGCTGATTGGTCGGCTATTTGAGCCAGTAAAGGGGGCTTTACTGTTCTTAGGTAGAAGAATGACTTTTGCTTCCTTTCAAGCCTGGGGGCACACACATTCTAGTGGGTTTAAATTGAATATATGGCAAATAGGAGTGGCAATATCGTCCGCAATTATCCATCCAAGTTGCTGGCATGTCATGCCTAATCTTGCCAATTAAAAAATGATCAAAGTATCAGTGGGTTTTGTGATGAATGAGCCATCTGATTCAATGAATGACTGAGTTTGCAGTTTTTGCCAAAACTTAAGGTGCTCCAAAGCTTGTTACTGTCATTTTTATATCATTTATCTTTCTTTCATAGTATAGTTTCTTCTTTTTATTCAGTTTAGTCACATAAATTCTCAATTTGAAGTACGTTTTCCAACGGTAATTTGCCATTCCTTTTGCCTGATCCAGAACACGGTTTGCAAATGTTCTCAGAACACGGTTTGCAAATGTTCTCAGAACACGGTTTGCAAATGTTCTCAGAACACGGTTTGTAAATGTTCTCAGAACACGGTTTGCAAATGTTCTCAGAACACGGTTTGCAAATGTTCTCAGAACACGGTTTGCAAATGTTCTCAGAACACGGTTTGCAAATGTTCTCAGAACACGGTTTGCAAATGTTCTCAGAACACGGTTTGCAAATGTTCTCAGAACACGGTTTGCAAATGTTCTCAGAACACGGTTTGCAAATGTTCTCAGAACACGGTTTGCAAATGTTCTCAGAACACGGTTTGCAAATGTTCTCAGAACACGGTTTGCAAATGTTCTCAGAACACGGTTCATGGGAACGTTGCAAAAAAATGATACTCCTGAATCACTACGCTAAATCGCATTGCCTTATTTCAGCACTTCAAGGGCTTTCTGTATATTTGTCTAATGTTGTTGGGGCATATTAATAACTTGTTTTTAATGATACTCCTGAAATGACAATTCTCACAAAAGTTTTTTCAGATAGGGAGGAGGGGTTAGGCCCTGTCCTGTCCACAGGAAACCCTAACTATACTGCCCCAGTAAGCACCCTAGAGTTATCTGTTATTGGGAAATTGGTTGGGTCTTCGTCATTGGTGCTGGTGGCCTGGGTAGGGGAGGCACCCAACTGTCACATTTTTAGAAATATAAATTAATGTTATTATTTGGCAACAGTTACAACGCACTTATCTGATCATTAAAATGAGTTTCTCAATGAAAGATGGTAATCTGTAGGGTTACCCCCATCGAGTACAAATGATGATCACATTTCCACTACCTCTCGTAAATGAATTGTATTTATTAATTCTATATAGCTGAACATTTCTCTGTGGTCTTCCTGAAATCCAAATCACATACTATGTATATCATTCCTTTAAAAGATCCAGCTGCAGATTGTGATTTTTATTTTAACAATATTGTGATTTCTGTCATTTGTCCCAAGTGATTCTGTTGCAATTTGTCTGTTTTTCCACATTTAAAACTTGCAGATGGAACTCTGTGTTGTGTGTTGTTTTGGTATAACTGGCATCATCATTGCTTAGATGGCAATATGTGAGAAAGTACAGACGCGCTACTGTAAAAATACACAACCATGTTCTGGGTTTGTTTCTATCACAAGCAACACTACCACACTAGGGCCGTGTTTCAGCAACAAAGTAAGACTGTTTCAGATAGAAATGTAATGGCGAGAGCTGATGTGACGTCATTCCTAGTCAGAGACGCGTGTTGCTTCTACATGGGGGGGTTACCTAGCAACAATGACAAGAAGTTGCCATGTGAGGACTTGTTTCAGCTAGATTGTCCTTGTTGTCTTATTTTGACTGATGTCAAGTCTATGACAAAAAATGTGATAGCGAGCTAAGTAAAAAACTGTAACAATGTATTTGAGAGACAAGTGCTCATTTTGAAAATGTTTTCTATTAACATTGGAGACTAAGTATATTGACATGTTGTCAACTATCTAAGCCAGCCCCGTAGTGTCAACGATCTAAGCTAGCCCCATCTGTTTTGGCCCCGTAGTGTCAACGATCTAAGCCAGCCCCATCTGTTTTGGCCCCGTAGTGTCAACGATCTAAGCCAGCCCTGTCTGTTTTGCCCCAGAGTTGAGCACTCGCCAGTTTTGTTGCTTAACAACCAACCCGTCTATTTCTGCCCTAAGTGAAGATATCCCAACAATGCACATCAACACTTTCCTAGGCAATAGTATGTTTTGATGATCTGAAGAGATCAATACACCAACAATCAGGAAAACACAGGGGAAGAGAGAGATCAATACATCAGCCATCAGAAAAACACAGGGGAAGAGAGAGATCAATACATCAGCCATCAGGAAAACACAGGGGAAGAGATCAATACATCAGCCATCAGTAGGAGGAAAACACAGGGGAATAGATCAATACATCAGCCATCAGTAGGAGGAAAACACAGGGGAATAGATCAATACATCAGTAGGAGGAAAACACAGGGGAAGAGATCAATACATCAGCCATCAGTAGAAGGAAGACACAGGAAGAGATCAATACATCAGCCATCAGTAGGAGGAAAACACAGGGGAAGAGATCAATACATCAGCCATCAGTAGGAGGAAAACACACGGGAAGAGATCAATACATCAGCCATCAGTAGAAGGAAGACACGGGGGAAGAGATCAATACATCAGCCATCAGTAGGAGGAAGACACGGGAAGAGATCAATACATCAGCCATCAGTAGGAGGAAAACACAGGGGAAGAGATCAATACATCAGCCATCAGGAAAACACAGGGGAAGAGATCAATACATCAGTAGGAGGAAAACACAGGGGAAGAGATCAATACATCAGCCATCAGTAGGAGGAAAACACAGGGGAAGAGATCAATACATCAGCCATCAGTAGGAGGAAAACACAGGGGAATAGATCAATACATCAGCCATCAGTAGGAGGAAAACACAGGGGAATAGATCAATACATCAGCCATCAGGAAAACACAGGGGAAGAGATCAATACATCAGCCATCAGTAGGAGGAAAACACACGGGAAGAGATCAATACATCAGCCATCAGTAGAAGGAAAACACATGGGAAGAGATCAATACATCAGCCATCAGTAGGAGGAAAACACAGGGGAAGAGATCAATACATCAGCCATCAGTAGGAGGAAAACACAGGGGAATAGATCAATACATCAGCCATCAGGAAAACACAGGGGAAGAGATCAATACATCAGCCATCAGTAGGAGGAAAACACACGGGAAGAGATCAATACATCAGCCATCAGTAGAAGGAAGACACGGGGGAAGAGATCAATACATCAGCCATCAGTAGGAGGAAGACACGGGAAGAGATCAATACATCAGCCATCAGTAGGAGGAAAACACAGGGGAAGAGATCAATACATCAGCCATCAGTAGAAGGAAGACACGGGGGAAGAGATCAATACATCAGCCATCAGTAGGAGGAAGACACGGGAAGAGATCAATACATCAGCCATCAGTAGGAGGAAAACACAGGGGAATAGATCAATACATCAGTAGGAGGAAAACACAGGGGAAGAGATCAATACATCAGCCATCAGTAGAAGGAAAACACATGGGAAGAGATCAATACATCAGCCATCAGTAGAAGGAAGACACAGGAAGAGATCAATACATCAGCCATCAGTAGGAGGAAAACACAGGGGAAGAGATCAATACATCAGCCATCAGTAGGAGGAAAACACAGGGGAAGAGATCAATACATCAGCCATCAGTAGGAGGAAAACACACGGGAAGAGATCAATACATCAGCCATCAGTAGAAGGAAGACACGGGGGAAGAGATCAATACATCAGCCATCAGTAGGAGGAAGACACGGGAAGAGATCAATACATCAGCCATCAGTAGGAGGAAAACACAGGGGAAGAGATCAATACATCAGCCATCAGGAAAACACACGGGAAGAGATCAATACATCAGCCATCAGTAGAAGGAAGACACGGGGGAAGAGATCAATACATCAGCCATCAGTAGGAGGAAGACACGGGAAGAGATCAATACATCAGCCATCAGTAGGAGGAAAACACAGGGAAGAGATCAATACATCAGTAGGAGGAAAACACAGGGGAAGAGATCAATACATCAGCCATCAGTAGAAGGAAAACACATGGGAAGAGATCAATACATCAGCCATCAGTAGGAGGAAAACACAGGGGAAGAGATCAATACATCAGCCATCAGTAGGAGGAAAACACAGGGGAATAGATCAATACATCAGCCATCAGTAGAAGGAAAACACAGGGGAATAGATCAATACATCAGCCATCAGGAAAACACAGGGGAAGAGATCAATACATCAGCCATCAGGAAAACACAGGGGAAGAGATCAATACATCAGCCATCAGTAGGAGGAAAACACACGGGAAGAGATCAATACATCAGCCATCAGTAGAAGGAAGACACGGGGGAAGAGATCAATACATCAGCCATCAGTAGGAGGAAAACACAGGGGAAGAGATCAATACATCAGCCATCAGGAAAACACACGGGAAGAGATCAATACATCAGCCATCAGTAGGAGGAAAACACAGGGGAAGAGATCAATACATCAGCCATCAGTAGGAGGAAAACACAGGGGAATAGATCAATACATCAGTAGGAGGAAAACACAGGGGAAGAGATCAATACATCAGCCATCAGGAAAACACACGGGAAGAGATCAATACATCAGCCATCAGTAGGAGGAAAACACAGGGGAAGAGATCAATACATCAGCCATCAGTAGGAGGAAAACACAGGGGAATAGATCAATACATCAGTAGGAGGAAAACACAGGGGAAGAGATCAATACATCAGCCATCAGGAAAACACACGGGAAGAGATCAATACATCAGCCATCAGTAGAAGGAAGACACGGGGGAAGAGATCAATACATCAGCCATCAGTAGGAGGAAGACACGGGAAGAGATCAATACATCAGCCATCAGTAGAAGGAAAACACATGGGAAGAGATCAATACATCAGCCATCAGTAGAAGGAAGACACAGGAAGAGATCAATACATCAGCCATCAGTAGGAGGAAAACACAGGGGAAGAGATCAATACATCAGCCATCAGTAGAAGGAAGACACGGGAAGAGCGAGATCAATACATCAGCCATCAGTAGGAGGAAGACACGGGAAGAGATCAATACATCAGCCATCAGTAGGAGGAAAACACAGGGGAAGAGATCAATACATCAGCCATCAGTAGAAGGAAAACACAGGGGAATAGATCAATACATCAGCCATCAGTAGAAGGAAGACACAGGAAGAGATCAATACATCAGCCATCAGTAGAAGGAAAACACATGGGAAGAGATCAATACATCAGCCATCAGTAGAAGGAAGACACAGGAAGAGATCAATACATCAGCCATCAGTAGAAGGAAGACACGGGAAGAGCGAGATCAATACATCAGCCATCAGTAGGAGGAAGACACGGGAAGAGCGAGATCAATACATCAAAAGAGATGCGACAGAAAGAGAAAAGGAGAAGGAGACTGACTGTTATGACAGGCCAAAAAATAGACAGAAGTTCAAATGATCCAGTCTCTCCCACGCCTCTTCTCCCTCTCCTGTCCTTTCTCCAATCCTGCCTCTCACCACTCCCCTCCTCTCGTCCGTTTGTTTTGATATTCTTTGTGGGTCTGTGTGATCTGTGGGAAATAATGGGGTCATACATTTTGGCAGGAGGTGAGGAAGTGTAGCTCAGTTTCCACCTCATTTTGTGGGCAGTGTGCACATAGCCTGTCTTCTCTTGAGAGCCAGGTCTGCCTGTTTGCTACGGCATGGCTATGCTCACGGAAGTCTGTACATAGTCGAGGATTTAATTTTAATTTGGTGTCAGTCACAGTGGTCAGGTATTTTGCAACTGTGTACTCTCTGTTTAGGGACAGATATCACTCCAATGTGCTCTGTTTTTTTTGGTTGCTTCTTTCCAGTGTGTCAAATAGTCCCGTGATGTGGTTTAGTGTAATTGTGTTGCTGTCCTGTGGTGTCTGTTTGTGAACAGAGCCAGCTTTTTAAGGGGACTCTTCTTCAGGTTCATCCTGTTGTAGGTGAAGGCTTTGTGGTGGAATGTGTGGGCATTGCTTCCTTTTAGGTGGTTGAAGAATTTAAGTTATTTTCTGGATTTTGATGATTAGTGGGTATGTTCTGCTCTGCATTTTTGGGGCTTTTCGCAGAAATCTGCTTGCATCAATTGGGTGTTTGTCCCATTTTGTCTATTATTGGTTGATGTGTGGAACCCCACACCACACAACCATAAAGGGCAATGGGTTCAACAACTGATTCAAGTATGTTTTTTACTAGATCGTAATTGGGATGTTTAATTTTATGTTCCTTGCCTTGACTCTTTAGATCTTTCACAGCTTTTTAAAAATGTTTTACCTTTATTTAACTTGGCAAGTCAGTTAAGAACAAATTATTATTTTCAACTGCCTTGTTCAGGGGCAGAATGACAGATTTGTACCTTGTCAGCTCGGGGGTTTGAACTTGCAACCTTCCGGATACTAGTCCAACGCTTTAACCACTAGGCTACCCTGCCGCCCCTATGTTGAAGTTACCTGTGGGGTTGATGTTTAGGCTGAGGTAGGTGTAATTCTTTGTGTGCTTTAAGGCAACAGTGTCTAGATAGAATTAGTTTTTTGTGGTATTAGCAACTATAACTTTTTTGGAACACTCTCTTACTATGATTCACTGTCGGGGCCCCAGGTCTGACAGAATCTGTGCAGAAGATTCTAGGTGCTGCTGTTGGTGCTGTTCAGTTGGTAGGGACAGAAGCACCAGATCATCGGCAAACGTTTCCTAGTCCAGTGAGGTGAGGCCGGGTGCTGCAGACTGTTTTAGTGCCCTCGCCAATTCATTGACGTAAATGTTGTGTTAATGCGTTAAGCTGCATCCCTGTCCTAACCCCATGGCCCTGAGGAAAGAAATCTGTGTTTATTGCCAATTAAAAATTCTCTCCTCTCACTTCCCTCTCTCCTCTCCATCCCTCCCTCTCTACTTCTTTCTTTCTCTCTCTCTCTCTCTCTCTCTCTCTCTCTCTCTCTCTCTCTCTCTCTCTCTCTCTCTCTCTCTCTCTCTCGATTCCTCTCTCTCTCTCTCTCGATTCCTCTCTCTCTCTCTCGCTCTCTCTCTACATCTCTCATCCCACCCTCTCGCTCTCTCTCGATTCCTCTCTCTCTCTCTCTCTCTCTCTACATCTCTCATCCCACCCTCTCTCTCTCTCTCTCCACATACATCTCTCTCTCTCTCCACATACACCTCTCTCTACCTCCTCTTCCGCTCTCTCTCTACATCTCTCATCCCACCCTCTCGCTCTCTCTCTCGCTCTCTCCCCCCTCTTCCGCTCTCTCTCTCTCTCTCTCTCTCTCTCTCCACATACACCTCTCTCCCTACCTCCTCTTCCGCTCTCTCTCTCTCTCTCTCTCTCTCTCTCTCTCTCTCTCTCATCACCCTCTGTCCCTCCCTTGATCTCTCTCATCTCTCTCCTCTCATCTGTCTCTCACTCCGTCTGTCTCTCTCCCTCTCATTCTCGCTCCTCTCCATCCATCCACCATCCATCTCTCTCTCTATTTCTTTCTCTCCCTGCCTTTCTCTTGCCCTCTCTCTCTCTACCTCTCTCTACTTCTCTCTGTAGAGTACAGAGCAGGTCGCAGCATTCTGCCGCAGTCTCCATGATATGAATCCGTCTGAGTGTGCCACGACCTCCTCATCCCCCAGCCTGGACTCGCCCTTCCGTCCCCCTGCCACCGGCACCGCCAGCCGCCAGCTCTCCGACGCCGACAAGCTACGCAAAGTAATCTGTGAGCTAGTTGAGACGGAACGCACCTATGTCAAAGTCAGTAACAGTAGTACTACATCTCTGCTGTGTGTTTGGTGTTTGTGGGGGAAGGGGGTCGGGGGGTGTTTGTGGGAGAAGGGGGTCGGGGGGGTGTTTGTGGGAGAAGGGGGTCGGGGGGGTGTTTGTGGGAGAAGGGGGTCGGGGGGTGTTTGTGGGAGAAGGGGGTCAGGGATGTTTGTGGGAGAAGGGGGTCGGGGGGGTGTTTGTGGGAGAAGGGGGTCGGGGGGTGTTTGTGGGAGAAGGGGGTCGGGGGGTGTTTGTGGGAGAAGGGGGTCGGTCGGGTGTTTATGGGAGAAGGGGGTTGGGGGTGTTTGTGGGAGAAGGGGGTCGGGGGGTGTTTGTGGGAGAAGGGGGTTGGGGGTGTTTGTGGGAGAAGGGGGTTGGGGGTGTTTGTGGGAGAAGGGGGTCGGGGGTGTTTGTGGGAGAAGGGGGTCGGGGAGGTGTTTGTGGGAGAAGGGGGGGTGTTTATGGGAGAAGGGGGTCGGGTGGTGTTTGTGGGAGAAGGGGGTCGGGGGGTGTTTGTGGGAGAAGGGGTCATAACTGGGTTATAGAATATAGAAAAGTAAAACATTGTATTGTATTATAACTGGGTTACAAAGAAACTCTGAGAAGTTAAATACATAATATAACCTCAATACGCATGTAATCTGATCTAACTAGAAACTGACCTCAATACGTATGTGATCTGATCTAACTAGAAACTGACCTCAATACGCATGTAATCTGATCTAACTAGAAAGAGATCTCAATACTACCTATGTGATCTGATCTAACTAGAAACAGATCTCAATACTACCTATGTGATCTGATCTAACTAGAAACCGATCTCAATACGTATGTGATCTGATCTAACTAGAAACTGATCTCAATACTACCTATGTGATCTGATCTAACTAGAAACTGACCTCAATACTACCTATGTGATCTGATCTAACTAGAAACTGACCTCAATACGCATGTAATCTGATCTAACTAGAAACAGACCTCAATACGTATGTAATCTGATCTAACTAGAAAGAGGGATATTAAATATCCCTATATATGTATATAATATATATGTAATCTGATCACCAAGCTGGAGTGGTATAAAGATCGCCACCATTGGACTCTGGAGCAGTTGAAACGCCTTCTCTGGAGTGACGGATGCCAGGAGAAACTCTACCTGCCCCAATGCATTGTGTTAACTGTAAAGTTTGGTGGAGGAGGAATAATGGTCTGGGGCTCATGATTCAGGCTAGGCCACTTTGTTCCAGTGAAGGGAAATGTTGACGCTACAGCATACAATTACATTCTACGATTCTGTGCTTCCAACTTTGTGGCAACAGTTTGGGGAAGGCCCTTTCCTGTTTCAGCATGACAATGCCCCTGTGCACAAAGCGAGGTCTGTACAGACATGGTTTGTCGAGATCGGCGTGGAAGAACTTGACTGGCCTGCACAGAGCCCTGACCTCAACCCCATCGAACACATTTGGGATGAATTGGAACGCCGACCGCCAGCTAGGCCTAATCGCCCAACATCAGTGCCCGACCTCATTAATGCTCTTGTGTCTGAATGGAAGCAAGTCCCCGCAGCAATGTTCCCACATCTAGTGGAAAGCCTTCCCAGAAGAGTGGAGGCTGTTATAGCAGCAATGTTCCCACATCTAGTGGAAAGCCTTCCCAGAAGAGTGGAGGCTGTTATAACAGCAATGTTCCAACATCTAGTGGAAAGCCTTCCCAGAAGAGTGGAGGTTGTTATAGCAGCAATGTTCCAACATCTAGTGGAAAGCCTTCCAGAAGAGTGGAGGCTGTTATAGCAGCATGGGGGGGGGGGGGGGGACCAACTCCATATTAATGCCCATGATTTTGGAATGAGTTGTTCGACGAGCAGGTGTCCACATACTTTTGGTCATGTAGTGTATTTATCTGATCTAAGTAGAAACAGAGATATCTTGACAGAGATATTTTAACAGAGATATCTTGACGGAGATATTTTAAGAGAGATGTCAGTGTGAGACCCAGAGAATAAAGGATGTATATATGTGTGTACATATGATTAGGAACAGTGGTATTTTAATTCAACACTGTGCGTGCCAGTTTATAGTACCTCTTGATGACTTAATGACTTGTTGTCATAAGTGTGTTTTAAGCCAGAGTGTTTTCTATACTCCCTCTCCGTGTGTGTACATATCCATGAGATGACATCCACCACCCCAATCAACGGTTGGTGTGTTGGTGTGTGTGTGTGTGTGTGTGTGTGTCCACTATCCCATTCAATGGGTGTGTGTGTGTGAGTCTAGCACCTTAATCAAATCCGAATCACTCTTTGTCTTGCAGGATCTCAATTGTCTCATCGGGAGGTACTTAACCCCGCTGCAGAAGGAGACGTGCCTCACTCAGGATGAGGTATGATACACGGTGGGAGAGGGAGAGGTACTGACGTGCCTCATTCAGGATGAGGTATGATACATGGTGGGAGAGGTACTGACGTGCCTCACTCAGGATGAGGTATGATACACGGTGGGAGAGGGAGAGGTACTGACGTGCCTCATTCAGGATGAGGTATGATACATGGTGGGAGAGGTACTGACGTGCCTCACTCAGGATGAGGTATGATACACGGTGGGAGAGGGAGAGGTACTGATGTGCCTCACTCAGGATGAGGTATGATACATGGTGGGAGAGGTACTGACGTGCCTCACTCAGGATGAGGTATGATACACGGTGGGAGAGATACTGACATGCCTCACTCAGGATGAGGTATGATACACGGTGGGAGAGGGAGAGGTACTGACATGCCTCACTCAGGATGAGGTATGATACACGGTGGGAGAGGTATGATACATGGTGGGAGAGATACTGATGTGCCTCACTCAGGATGAGGTATGATACATGGTGGGAGAGATACTGACATGCCTCACTCAGGATGAGGTATGATACATGGTGGGAGAGATACTGACATGCCTCACTCAGGATGAGGTATGATACACGGTGGGAGAGATACTGACATGCCTCACTCAGGATGAGGTATGATACACGGTGGGAGAGGTACTGACATGCCTCACTCAGGATGAGGTATGATACATGGTGGGAGAGGGAGAGGTACTGACGTGCCTCACTCAGGATGAGGTATGATACACGGTGGGAGAGGGAGAGGTACTGACGTGCCTCACTCAAGATGAGGTATGATACACGGTGGGAGAGGTACTGACGTGCCTCACTCAGGATGAGGTATGATACACGGTGGGAGAGGTACTGACATGCCTCACTCAAGATGAGGTATGATACACGGTGGGAGAGGTACTGACGTGCCTCACTCAGGATGAGGTATGATACACGGTGGGAGAGGTACTGACGTGCCTCACTCAGGATGAGGTATGATACACGGTGGGAGGGGGAGAGGTACTGACGTGCCTCACTCAGGATGAGGTATGATACACGGAGGGAGAGGTACTGACGTGCCTCACTCAGGATGAGGTATGATATATGGTGGGAGAGGGAGAGATACTGACGTGCCTCACTCAGGATGAGGTATGATATATGGTGGGAGGGGGAGAGGTACTGATGTGCCTCACTCAGGATGGGGTATGATACACGAAGGGAGAGGGAGAGGTACTGACGTGCCTCACTCAGGATGAGGTATGATACACAGTGGGAGAGGGAGAGATACTGATGTGCCTCACTCAGGATGAGGTATGATACACGGTGGGAGGGGGAGAGGTACTGGTGCTGCCTTTTTAAATGTCTTTGGTGCTAAAAAAAACTTTTTTTCATAGAATGGCTGTTGCGTAATCATGTACAGACTGTACTGTGTGTGAGAGGAAGGGCGAGAGGAAGAGCGACTGGGAGGAGGTTTTAGACGAGAGAACAGACAGGGATAACTATAAGGCTGAGACTGGAACACAGATGGTTTCGGTGCTTTTAATAGGATCGCCTCATTTCAACACCCTCACTACTTGCGGCCCAAATGGCTCCCTATCTACTATCAAGTGCACTACTTTTGACCAGGGCTCATAGGGCTCTCATCAAAAGTAGTGCACTATATAGAGAATATGATGCCATTTGGGATGCAGCCCCCCCCCCCTCTCACTGTAATAGGGCACTTGAGTTGTAATTTGTTGATTATATTGTGAAATAATATATTTCCCTCCTTCCTTTTGTGCGGCTCCAGCTGGACATTCTGGTTGGGAACCTGCCTGAGATGGTGGAGTTCCAGGTGGAATTCCTGAAGACTCTAGAAGACGGGACCAGATTGGTCCCAGACCTGGAGAAGCTGGAGAGAGTGGACCAGTTCAAGGTACAAAATAACAGCCTGCCTGGATCGACGAAATAGCAGCCTGCCTAGATTACAAAATAACAGCCTGCCTAGATTACAAAATAACAGCCTGCCTAGATTACAAAATAACAGCCTGCCTAGATTACAAAATAACAGCCTGCCTAGAACGACAAAATAACATCCTGCCTAGAACGACAAAATAACAGCCTGCCTAGATTACAAAATAACAGCCTGCTTAGATTACAAAATAACAGCCTGCCTAGATTACAAAATAACAGCCTGCCTAGATTACAAAATAACAGCCTGCCTAGATTACAAAATAACAGCCTGCTTAGATTACAAAATAACAGCCTGCCTGGAACAAAATAACAGCCTGCCTAGATTACAAAATAACAGCCTGCCTAGATTACAAAATAACAGCCTGTCTAGATTACAAAATAACAGCCTGCCTGGAACAAAATAACAGCCTGCCTAGATTACAAAATAACAGCCTGCCTGGAACTACAAAATAACAGCCTGCCTAGAACTACAAAATAACAGCCTGCCTAGATTACAAAATAACAGCCTGCCTAGATTACAAAATAACAGCCTGCCTGGAACAAAATAACAGCCTGCCTAGATTACAAAATAACAGCCTGCCTAGATTACACAATAACAGCCTGCCTAGATTACACAATAACAGCCTGCCTAGATTACAAAATAACAGCCTGCCTAGATTACACAATAACAGCCTGCCTAGATTACAAAATAACAGCCTGACTAGAACGACAAAATAACAGCCTGCCTAGATTACACAATAACAGCCTGCCTAGATTACACAATAACAGCCTGTCTAGATTACACAATAACAGCCTGCCTAGATTACAAAATAACAGCCTGACTAGAACGACAAAATAACAGCCTGCCTAGATTACACAATAACAGCCTGTCTAGATTACAAAATAACAGCCTGCCTAGAACTACAAAATAACAGCCTGCCTAGATTACAAAATAACAGCCTGTCTAGATTACAAAATAACAGCCTGCCTAGAACTACAAAATAACAGCCTGCCTAGAACTACAAAATAACAGCCTGCCTAGATTACACAATAACAGCCTGCCTAGAACTACAAAATAACAGCCTGCCTAGATTACACAATAACAGCCTGTCTAGATTACAAAATAACAGCCTGCCTAGATTACAAAATAACAGCCTGCCTAGATTACACAATAACAGCCTGCCTAGATTACAAAATAACAGCCTGACTAGAACGACAAAATAACAGCCTGCCTAGATTACACAATAACAGCCTGTCTAGATTACAAAATAACAGCCTGCCTAGAACTACAAAATAACAGCCTGCCTAGATTACAAAATAACAGCCTGTCTAGATTACAAAATAACAGCCTGCCTAGAACTACAAAATAACAGCCTGCCTAGAACTACAAAATAACAGCCTGCCTAGATTACACAATAACAGCCTGCCTAGAACTACAAAATAACAGCCTGCCTAGATTACACAATAACAGCCTGTCTAGATTACAAAATAACAGCCTGCCTAGATTACAAAATAACAGCCTGCCTAGATTACACAATAACAGCCTGCCTAGAACTACAAAATAACAGCCTGCCTAGATTACACAATAACAGCCTGCCTAGAACTACAAAATATTAGCCTGCCTAGATTACAAAATAACAGCCTGTCTAGATTACAAAATAACAGCCTGTCTAGATTACAAAATAACAGCCTGCCTAGATTACAAAATAACAGCCTGCCTAGATTACAAAATAACAGCCTTCCTAGATTACAAAATAACAGCCTGCCTAGATTACAAAATAACAGCCTGCCTAGATTACACAATAACAGCCTGTCTAGATTACACAATAACATCCTGCCTAGATTACAAAATAACAGCCTGACTAGAACGACAAAATAACAGCCTGCCTAGATTACACAATAACAGCCTGTCTAGATTACAAAATAACAGCCTGCCTAGAACTACAAAATAACAGCCTGCCTAGATGACAAAATAACAGCCTGCCTAGAACTACAAAATAACAGCCTGCCTAGAACTACAAAATAACAGCCTGCCTAGAACTACAAAATAACAGCCTGCCTAGAACTACAAAATAACAGCCTGCCTAGAACTACAAAATAACAGCCTGCCTAGATTACACAATAACAGCCTGTCTAGATTACAAAATAACAGCCTGCCTAGAACTACAAAATAACAGCCTGCCTAGATTACAAAATAACAGCCTGCCTAGAACTACAAAATAACAGCCTGCCTAGAACTACAAAATAACAGCCTGCCTAGATTACAAAATAACAGCCTGTCTAGATTACACAATAACAGCCTGCCTGGTTTGAGGACTGACTGTCAAACCTACATCTACCATTTTAACTGTCCTCCGCTACCAAAACACATTGTCTAACCACGACTCTCTCCTCTCCATTTTAACTGTCCTCCGCTACCAAAACACATTGTGTAACCACGACTCTCTCCTCTCCATTTTAACTGTCCTCCGACTACCAAAACACATTGTGTAACCACGACTCTCTCCTCTCCATTTTAACTGTCCTCCGCTACCAAAACACATTGTGTAACCACGACTCTCTCCTCTCCATTTTAACTGTCCTCCACTACCAAAACACATTGTCTAACCACGACTCTCTCCTCTCCATTTTAACTGTCCTCCGCTACCAAAACACATTGTGTAACCACGACTCTCTCCTCTCCATTTTAACTGTCCTCCGCTACCCAAAACACATTGTGTAACCACGACTCTCTCCTCTCCATTTTAACTGTCCTCCGCTACCAAAACACATTGTGTAACCACGACTCTCTCCTCTCCATTTTAACTGTCCTCCACTACCAAAACACATTGTGTAACCACGACTCTCTCCTCTCCATTTTAACTGTCCTCCGCTACCAAAACACATTGTGTAACCACGACTCTCTCCTCTCCATTTTAACTGTCCTCCGCTACCAAAACACATTGATTAACCACGACTCTCTCCTCTCCATTTTAACTGTCCTCCCCTACCAAAACACATTGTGTAACCACGACTCTCTCCTCTCCATTTTAACTGTCCTCCGCTACCAAAACACATTGTGTAACCACGACTCTCTCCTCTCCATTTTAACTGTCCTCCGCTACCCAAAACACATTGTGTAACCACGACTCTCTCCTCTCCATTTTAACTGTCCTCCGCTACCAAAACACATTGTGTAACCACGACTCTCTCCTCTCCATTTTAACTGTCCTCCACTACCAAAACACATTGTGTAACCACGACTCTCTCCTCTCCATTTTAACTGTCCTCCACTACCAAAACACATTGTGTAACCACGACTCTCTCCTCTCCATTTTAACTGTCCTCCGCTACCAAAACACATTGTGTAACCACGACTCTCTCCTCTCCGTTTTAACTGTCCTCCGACTACCAAAACACATTGTGTAACCACGACTCTCTCCTCTCCATTTTAACTGTCCTCCACTACCAAAACACATTGTCTAACCACGACTCTCTCCTCTCCATTTTAACTGTCCTCCGCTACCAAAACACATTGTGTAACCACGACTCTCTCCTCTCCATTTTAACATTGTGTAACCACGACTCTCTCCTCTCCATTTTAACTGTCCTCCGACTACCAAAACACATTGTGTAACCACGACTCTCTCCTCTCCATTTTAACTGTCCTCCGCTACCAAAACACATTGTGTAACCACGACTCTCTCCTCTCCATTTTAACTGTCCTCCGACTACCAAAACACATTGTGTAACCACGACTCTCTCCTCTCCATTTTAACTGTCCTCCACTACCAAAACACATTGTGTAACCACGACTCTCTCCTCTCCATTTTAACTGTCCTCCGCTACCAAAACACATTGATTAACCACGACTCTCTCCTCTCCATTTTAACTGTCCTCCACTACCAAAACACATTGTGTAACCACGACTCTCTCCTCTCCGTTTTAACTGTCCTCCGACTACCAAAACACATTGTGTAACCACGACTCTCTCCTCTCCATTTTAACTGTCCTCCACTACCAAAACACATTGTGTAACCACGACTCTCTCCTCTCCATTTTAACTGTCCTCCGCTACCAAAACACATTGTGTAACCACGACTCTCTCCTCTCCATTTTAACTGTCCTCCGCTACCAAAACACATTGTGTAACCACGACTCTCTCCTCTCCATTTTAACTGTCCTCCACTACCAAAACACATTGTGTAACCACGACTCTCTCCTCTCCATTTTAACTGTCCTCCGCTACCAAAACACATTGTGTAACCACGACTCTCTCCTCTCCATTTTAACTGTCCTCCGCTACCAAAACACATTGTGTAACCACGACTCTCTCCTCTCCATTTTAACATTGTGTAACCACGACTCTCTCCTCTCCATTTTAACTGTCCTCCGACTACCAAAACACATTGTGTAACCACGACTCTCTCCTCTCCATTTTAACTGTCCTCCGCTACCAAAACACATTGTGTAACCACGACTCTCTCCTCTCCATTTTAACTGTCCTCCGACTACCAAAACACATTGTGTAACCACGACTCTCTCCTCTCCATTTTAACTGTCCTCCACTACCAAAACACATTGTGTAACCACAACTCTCTCCTCTCCATTTTAACTGTCCTCCGCTACCAAAACACATTGATTAACCACGACTCTCTCCTCTCCATTTTAACTGTCCTCCACTACCAAAACACATTGTGTAACCACGACTCTCTCCTCTCCGTTTTAACTGTCCTCCGACTACCAAAACACATTGTGTAACCACGACTCTCTCCTCTCCATTTTAACTGTCCTCCGCTACCAAAACACATTGTGTAACCACGACTCTCTCCTCTCCATTTTAACTGTCCTCCGCTACCAAAACACATTGTGTAACCACGACTCTCTCCTCTCCGTTTTAACATTGTGTAACCACGACTCTCTCCTCTCCATTTTAACTGTCCTCCGACTACCAAAACACATTGTGTAACCACGACTCTCTCCTCTCCATTTTAACTGTCCTCCGCTACCAAAACACATTGTGTAACCACGACTCTCTCCTCTCCATTTTAACTGTCCTCCGACTACCAAAACACATTGATTAACCACGACTCTCTCCTCTCCATTTTAACTGTCCTCCGCTACCAAAACACATTGTGTAACCACGACTCTCTCCTCTCCATTTCAACTGTCCTCCACTACCAAAACAAATTGTGTAACCACGACTCTCTCCTCTCCTTGTCAGAAAATCCTCTTCTCTCTAGGAGGTTCCTTCCTGTACTATGCAGACCGGTTTAAGATCTACAGTGCGTTCTGCGCCAGCCACACCAAAGTCCCCAAGGTGCTCGTAAAGGGTGAGTTAAACACAGTTGGTGTGTGTTTTTGTGTGTGTGTGTCTTTTCGTGTGTGTGTGTGTGTGTGTCCTAGCTGCTCGTAAAGGGTGTGTATATGACAGTTCGAACCTGAACTATTTCCTTCCTGGCACCTCTGGTGTTTCCACTGACCCACCCTGCACTACAGAGAGATGGGCTCATGTCCCACATGCCAGCATGTGTTGGACTCGTAACCGGAAGGTTGCAAGTTCAAATCCCTGAGCTGACAAGGTACAAATCTGTCGTTCTGCCCCTGAACAGGCAGTTAACCCACTGTTCCTAGGCCGTCATTGAAAATAAGAATTTGTTCTTAACTGACTTGTCTAGTTAAATAAAGGTAAATTTAAAAAAATATTCCCTACGTAGTGCCCTACTTTTGACCATTCCCTATGGGCCCTGGTGACTTCAGAAAAGTATTCATACCCCATTTGACTCATCTCACATTTTTGTTGTTACAGCCTGAATTCAAAATGGATTAAATAGATGTTTCTCTCTCACTCATCGACACACAATACTCCATAATGACAGTGAAATCATGTTTTTAACAATGTGTGTGCAAAACGGAGTATAGAAAAAATATATCTAATTTACATTGGTATTCACACCCTTGAGTCAACGCATGTTAGAAAACCTTTTGACAGCGATTTACAGCTGTGAGTCTTCCTGGTATCTAAGTATCTAAGTGCTTTGAACACCTGGATTGTGCATTATTTTCCTGTTATTATTATTGCTAGACAACCATTTTCAAGTTTTGCCATAGATTTGCAAGTCGATTTTAAGTCAAAACTGTAACTCGGCCACTCAGGAACATTCACTGTCTTCTTGGTAAACAACTCCAGTGTAGATTTGGCATTGTGTGTTAGGTTATTGTCCTGCTGAAAGGTGAATTAATCTCCCAGTGTCTGGTGGAAAAGCAGACTGAACCAGGTTTTCCCTCTAGGATGTTGCCTGTCCTTAGCTCCATTCGGTTTATTTTTTATCCTGAAAAACTCCCCAGTCCTTAACGATTACAAGCATACCCATAACATGATGCAGCCACCACTATGCATGTAAACATGGAGATCAGTAATGTATTGGATTTGCCCCTAAACATAACACCTTGTATTCAGGACAGAAAGTGAATTGCTCTGCCACATGTTTTGCAGTATTACTTTAATTCCTTGTTGGAATATATTTATTCTGTACAGGCTTCCTTCTTTTCATTCTGTCATTTAGGTTAGCATTATGGAGTAACTACAATGTTGTTGATCAATCCTCAGTCTTCTCCTATCACAGTCATCGAACTCCGTAACTGTTTTAAAGACACCATTGGCCTCATGGTGAAATCCTTGAGCGGTTTCCTTCCTCTCCGGCAACTGAGTTAAGAAGGACGTCTGTATCTTTGTAGTGACTGGGTGTATTGATACACCATCCACAGTGTTGAATGACCTCTTCATAGCTACAACAGAATGTGTTTCGTAGGACAGTGTTGAATGACCTCTTCATAGCTACAACAGAATGTGTTGGCTGTATATTAAACTCTCCTTTCCTCAGACAGAAACATTTGTCTGTATATCAAACTCTCCTCTGCTTCCAGCTAAGACAGAAACATTTGTCTGTATATCAAACTCTCCTCTGCTTCCAGCTAAGACAGAAACATTTGTCTGTATATTCAACTCTCCTCTGCTTCCAGCTAAGACAGAAACATTTGGCTGTATATTAAACTCTCCTCTTTCCTCTGCTTCCAGCTAAGACAGAAACATTTGGCTGTATATTAAACTCTCCTCTTTCCTCTGCTTCCAGCTAAGACAGAAACATTTGGCTGTATATCAAACTCTCCTCTGCTTCCAGCTAAGACAGAAGAGAAAGTGTTGTTCTTGTATGGCCTTTATTAACAGATCACATAACAGTATGGTACCAGCAGACAGTCTGGGGGCTTCTTTATGTTGGATCTTATTTCATTGTCCAGCTCTTCTGAAACGTTTGGAGGTTACGTGTGTAAAACACCCCCCCCCCCCCCCCCCCCCCCCCCCCCCCCTCTCATTGCATCTAGCTAAGACCGATGCAGACTTCAAGGCGTTTCTGGAAGAGAGGAACCCGAAACAGCAACACTCCTCAACCCTGGAGTCCTACCTGATCAAACCCATCCAGAGAGTTCTGAAGTACCCACTACTACTGAGAGAGCTGTACTCACTGACTGACCCTGACAGTGAAGAACACTATCACCTGAATGGTAAGGAGGGAGGGGTGTGTCCTATAGTACCCACTACTACTGAGAGAGCTGTAGAGGGAGGGAGGGAGGGAGGGAGGGAGGGAGGGAGGGAGGGAGGGAGGGAGGGAGGGAGGGAGGGAATCAAATATACATTTTAAAAAATATATATATTATTTTATCAATGGGATGCAGAAGGGTTAGGTTTAGTATAATAGTGTTCCTCTTCTCTTCTCTCTCCTTCCTGTCCAGTTGCTATGAAGGCCATGAACAAGGTGGCCAGTCACATCAATGAGATGCAGAAGATCCACGAGGAGTTTGGGTTGGTGTTTGACCAGCTCATAGCGGAGCAGAGTGGAGACAAGAAAGAGGTGCGTTGCTGTTGGAAGTCTCCTCATGTTCTGTGGTATCGAGACAGAGGTACAGTGTTGTTGGAAGTCTCATGTTCTGTGGTATCGAGACAGAGGTACAGTGTTGTTGGAAGTCTCCTCATGTTCTGTGGTATCCAGACAGGTACAGTGTTGCTGGAAGTCTCCTCATGTTCTGTGATATCCAGACAGGTACAGTGTTGTTGGGAGTCTCCTCATGTTCTGTGGTATCCAGACAGGTACAGTGTTGTTGTTGGAAGTCTCCTCATGTTATGTGGTATCCAGACAGGTACAGTGTTGTTGTTGGAAGTCTCCTCATGTTCTGTGGTATCCAGAAAGGTACAGTGTTGTTGGGAGTCTCCTCATGTTCTGTGGTATCGAGACAGAGGTACAGTGTTGTTGGAAGTCTCCTCATGTTCTGTGGTATCGAGACAGAGGTACAGTGTTGTTGGAAGTCTCCTCATGTTCTGTGGTATCGAGACAGAGGTACAGTGTTGTTGGGAGTCTCCTCATGTTCTGTGGTATCGAGACAGAGGTACAGTGTTGTTGGGAGTCTCCTCATGTTCTGTGGTATCGAGACAGAGGTACAGTGTTGTTGGGAGTCTCCTCATGTTCTGTGGTATCGAGACAGAGGTACAGTGTTGTTGGGAGTCTCCTCATGTTCTCCAGGTGTGTCTGTGGTATCAGTGGCAGTGTGGTTCAAATTACACCCTATTTGCTACACACTACTTATTTTGAAAAGGGCCATAGCTCTGGTCTAAAGTAGTGCACTAAATATGGAATAGGGTGCCATAGTGTTGTAACATAGTTGTAACATGGGTGTGTTGTAACATAGTTGTAACATGGGTGTGTTGTAACATAGTTGTAACATGGGTGTGTTGTAACATGGTTGTGTTGTAACATAGTTGTAACATGGGTGTGTTGTAACATGGGTGTGTTGTAACATGGTTGTAACATGGGTGTGTTGTAACATGGTTGTGTTGTAACATAGTTGTAACATGGGTGTGTTGTAACATGGTTGTGTTGTAACATAGTTGTAACATGGGTGTGTTGTAGCATGGTTGTTGTAACATGGGTGTGTTGTAACATGGGTGTGTTGTAACATGGTTGCTGTAACATGGGTGTGTTGTAACATGGGTGTGTTGTAACATAGTTGTAACATGGGTGTGTTGTAACATAGTTGTAACATGGGTGTGTTGTAACATGGTTGTGTTGTAACATAGTTGTAACATGGGTGTGTTGTAACATGGGTGTGTTGTAACATGGTTGTAACATGGGTGTGTTGTAACATGGTTGTGTTGTAACATAGTTGTAACATGGGTGTGTTGTAACATGGTTGTGTTGTAACATAGTTGTAACATGGGTGTGTTGTAGCATGGTTGTTGTAACATGGGTGTGTTGTAACATGGGTGTGTTGTAACATGGTTGCTGTAACATGGGTGTGTTGTAACATGGGTGTGTTGTAACATGGGTGTGTTGTAACATAGTTGTAACATGGGTGTGTTGTAACATGGGTGTGTTGTAACATGGTTGTTGTAACATGGGTGTGTTGTAACATGGGTGTGTTGTAACATGGGTGTGTTGTAACATGGTTGTAACATGGGTGTGTTGTAGCATGGTTGTTGTAACATGGGTGTGTTGTAACATGGGTGTGTTGTAACATGGTTGCTGTAACATGGGTGTGTTGTAACATGGGTGTGTTGTAACATGGGTGTGTTGTAACATGGTTGTGTTGTAACATGGTTGTAGCATGGTTGTTGTAACATGGGTGTGTTGTAACATGGTTGTGTTGTAACATGGTTGTAGCATGGTTGTTGTAACATGGGTGTGTTGTAACATGGGTGTGTTGTAACATGGGTGTGTTGTAACATGGTTGTGTTATAGCATGGTTGTAGCATGGTTGTGTTATGGCATGGTTGTGTTGTACATGGGTGTAACATGGGTGTAACATGGTTGTAGCATGGTTGTGTTATAGCATGGTTGTGTTGTAACATGGGTGTAGCATGGTTGTGTTGTAACATGGGTGTAACATGGTTGTGTTGTAACATGGTTGTAACATGGGTGTAACATGGTTGTGGCATGGTTGTGTTGTAACATGGGTGTAACATGGTTGTGTTGTAACATGGGTGTAACATGGTTGTAACATGGTTGTGTTGTAACGTGGTTGTAACATGGTTGTGTTGTAACATGGTTGTAACATGGTTGTGTTGTAACATGGTTGTAACATGGTTGTGTTGTAACATGGTTGTGTTGTAACATGGTTGTGTTGTAACATGGTTGTGTTGTAACATGGTTGTAACATGGTTGTGTTGTAACATGGGTGTAACATGGTTGTAACATGGTTGTGTTGTAACATGGTTGTAACATGGTTGTGTTGTAACATGGTTGTGTTGTAACATGGTTGTAACATGGCTGTGTTGTAACATGGGTGTAACATGGCTGTGTTGTAACATGGGTGTAACATGGTTGTGTTGTAACATGGGTGTAACATGGTTGTGTTGTAACATGGGTGTAACATGGTTGTGTTGTAACATGGTTGTAACATGGCTGTGTTGTAACATGGGTGTAACATGGCTGTGTTGTGTGTTCTAGGTTGCTGATCTGTCGATGGGTGACTTGCTGCTCCACACCAGCGTAGTCTGGATCAACCCTCCCTCCTCCCTGGGCAAATGGAAGAAAGAACCCCAACTGGCTGCATTCAGTACGTTAAGGACAACACCTAGTGTGGCCTTCTCAGAACCATGTAGCTCTCAGAACTCTAGTTCTAGAACAGGAACAAGGCTACTTAGAACCTTCTCTAGATCACTCTTAAGATGGCTGTCTGTTACATAAGGGGACACGTGTACCACTCTGTCTTAATGACATAGACTGTGTCCCCTATTGCCGTTATAGTGCACTACTTTTGACCACAGCCAATTTGGGACTGAGGGCAAGCCTGATCACTCCAATGAACATAATACTGTATCATGGTAGCTTATTTCATTTATTTGAAACGTATTACGTAGACTCTGAAATCTTTGTGCTACCCCTTCCATCGCCCTCTTCGTGGTTCAGTCTTCAGAACAGCCGCGGTGTTTGTGTGTAAGGATGGATCCAAGCAGAAGAAGAAAACGGTAAGTTCCGTCTCTTAAAACACAACCAAACCTTTCAACCATAGTTTCTCTGAATCCTAACCGTGATATTCCATTCCCGTCAAGTGGTTCTAATTTATTTGGCTTTGTTGAAGCATCACTTCCATACCTAGGCCACTGGGTCAGTGGTACCTTCCATACCTAGGCCACTGGGTCAGTGGTACCTTCCATACCTAGGCCACTGGGTCAGTGGTACCTTCCATACCTAGGCCACTGGGTCAGTGGTACCTTCCATACCTAGGCCACTGGGTCAGTGGTACCTTCCATACCTAGTCCACTGGGTCAGTGGTACCTTCCATACCTAGTCCACTGGGTCAGTGGTACCTTCCATACCTAGTCCACTGGGTCAGTGGTACCTTCCATACCTAGTCCACTGGGTCAGTGGTACCTTCCATACCTAGGCCACTGGGTCAGTGGTACCTTCCATACCTAGGCCACTGGGTCAGTGGTACCTTCCATACCTAGGCCACTGGGTCAGTGGTACCTTCCATACCTAGTCCAGTGTTACCTTCCATACCTAGTCCAGTGGGTCAGTGGTACCTTCCATACCTAGTCCACTGGGTCAGTGGTACCTTCCATAACTAGTCCACTGGGTCAGTGGTACCTTCCATACCTAGTCCACTGGGTCAGTGGTACCTTCCATACCTAGTCCACTGGGTCAGTGGTACCTTCCATACCTAGTCCACTGGGTCAGTGGTACCTTCCATAACTAGTCCACTGGGTCAGTGGTACCTTCCATAACTAGTCCACTGGGTCAGTGGTACCTTCCATAACTAGTCCACTGGGTCAGTGGTACCTTCCCAAACTAGTCCACTGGGTCAGTGGTGCCTTCCATAACTAGTCCAGTGGTACCTTCCATAACTAGTCCACTGGTACCTTCCATAACTAGTCCACTGGGTCAGTGGTACCTTCCATAACTAGTCCACTGGTACCTTCCATAACTAGTCCAGTGGGTCAGTGGTACCTTCCATACCTAGTCCACTGGTACCTTCCATAACTAGTCCACTGGGTCAGTGGTACCTTCCATACCTAGTCCACTGGTACCTTCCATAACTAGTCCACTGGGCCAGTGGTACCTTCCATAACTAGTCCACTGGGTCAGTGGTACCTTCCATACCTAGTCCACTGGTACCTTCCATAACTAGTCCACTGGGTCAGTGGTACCTTCCATACCTAGTCCACTGGTACCTTCCATAACTAGTCCACTGGGTCAGTGGTACCTTCCATACCTAGTCCACTGGGTCAGTGGTACCTTCCATACCTAGTCCACTGGGTCAGTGGTACCTTCCATAACTAGTCCAGTGGTACCTTCCATACCTAGTCCACTGGGTCAGTGGTACCTTCCATACCTAGTCCACTGGGTCAGTGGTACCTTCCATACCTAGTCCACTGGGTCAGTGGTACCTTCCATAACTAGTCCAGTGGTACCTTCCATAACTAGTCCACTGGTACCTTCCATACCTAGTCCACTGGTACCTTCCATACCTAGTCCACTGGGTCAGTGGTACCTTCCATACCTAGTCCACTGGGTCAGTGGTACATTCCATAACTAGTCCAGTGGGTCAGTGGTACCTTCCATACCTAGTCCAGTGGGTCAGTGGTACCTTCCATACCTAGTCCAGTGGGCCAGTGGTACCTTCCATACCTAGTCCAGTGGGTCAGTGGTACCTTCCATACCTAGTCCACTGGGTCAGTGGTACCTTCCATACCTAGTCCACTGGGTCAGTGGTACCTTCCATACCTAGTCCACTGGGTCAGTGGTACCTTCCATACCTAGTCCACTGGGTCAGTGGTACCTTCCATACCTAGTCCACTGGGTCAGTGGTACATTCCATACCTAGTCCACTGGTACCTTCCATACCTAGTCCAGTGGGTCAGTGGTACCTTCCATACCTAGTCCACTGGGTCAGTGGTACCTTCCATACCTAGTCCACTGGGTCAGTGGTACATTCCATACCTAGTCCAGTGGGTCAGTGGTACCTTCCATACCTAGTCCAGTGGGTCACTGGTACCTTCCATACCTAGTCCAGTGGGTCAGTGGTACCTTCCATACCTAGTCCACTGGGTCAGTGGTACCTTCCATACCTAGTCCAGTGGGTCAGTGGTACCTTCCATACCTAGTCCACTGGGTCAGTGGTACATTCCATACCTAGTCCACTGGGTCAGTGGTACCTTCCATACCTAGTCCAGTGGGTCACTGGTACCAGTTGATGTATTGTAAAAGGAATATCACACAGCCATCTAAACCAACCTGCCTTAAATGAACTAAAATGGTCACATCCCAGTAACTTACTAACTTAGAAAGGCTTTATAGAGCGTTCATAACGTCTTCATAATATATAGATGTATATATATATAGTATATATATATATATATATATATATATATATATATATATATATATATATATATATATATATATATATATATATATATACTATATAGATGCTTTGGCAATCATTTATGGATCTGTTGGGGTGCGTATCTGTCTGTTGGGGGGGTGCGTATCTGTCTGTTGGGGGGGGGTGCGTATCTGTCTGTTGGGGGGGTGCGTATCTGTCTGTTGGGGGGGTGCGTATCTGTCTGTTGGGGGGGTGCGTATCTGTCTGTTGGGGGGGGTGCGTATCTGTCTGTAGGGGGAGGTGTGTATCTGTCTGTTGGGGGGGTGCGTATCTGTCTGTCTGGGGGGCGTATCTAAGGAATGTCTGTGTCTCTCAGGTTGGCTCCCATCGAGCATCTGTCTGTCTGTCTGGGGGGCGTATCTGTCTGTCTGGGGGGCGTATCTAAGGGCTGTCTGTGTCTCTCAGGGTGGCTCCCATCGAGTGTCGTCAGTCTCGTCTGAAGACAAGGACCCATTCCGCTTCCGTCACATGATCTCCACAGACGCGCTCCAAGTCCGAGCCCTCAATAACCAAGGTACAGTTCAATATAGAGCCCTCTATAACCAAGGTACAGTTCAATATAGAGCCCTCAATAACCAAGGTACAGTTCAATATAGAGCCCTCTATAACCAAGGTACAGTTGAATATAGAGCCCTCTATAACCAAGGTACTGTACAGTTCAATATAGAGCCCTCAATAACCAAGGTACAGTTCAATATAGAGCCCTCTATAACCAAGGTACAGTACAATATAGAGCCCTCTATAACCAAGGTACAGTTCAATATAGAGCCCTCAATAACCAAGGTACTGTACAGTTCAATATAGAGGTCTCAATAACCAAGGTACAGTTGAATATAGAGCCCTCTATAACCAAGGTACAGTTCAATATAGAGCCCTCAATAACCAAGGTACAGTTCAATATAGAGCCCTCAATAACCAAGGTACAGTTCAATATAGAGCCCTCAATAACCAAGGTACAGTTCAATATAGAGGTCTCAATAACCAAGGTACAGTTTAATATAGAGGTCTCAATAACCAAGGTACTGTACAGTTCAATATAGACCCCTCAATAACCAAGGTACAGTTGAATATAGAGCCCTCTATAACCAAGGTACTGTACAGTTTAATAGAGAGCCCTCAGTAACCAAGGTACAGTTTAATATAGAGCCCTCAGTAACCAAGGTACAGTTTAATAGAGAGCCCTCAGTAACCAAGGTACAGTTTAATAGAGAGCCCTCAGTAACCAAGGTACAGTTTAATAGAGAGCCCTCAGTAACCAAGGTACAGTTTAATAGAGAGCCCTCAGTAACCAAGGTACAGTTTAATATAGAGCCCTCTATAACCAAGGTACAGTTTAATAGAGAGCCCTCAGTAACCAAGGTACAGTTTAATAGAGAGCCCTCAGTAACCAAGGTACAGTTTAATATAGAGCCCTCAGTAACCAAGGTACAGTTTAATAGAGAGCCCTCAGTAACCAAGGTACAGTTTAATATAGAGCCCTCTATAACCAAGGTACAGTTTAATAGAGAGCCCTCAGTAACCAAGGTACAGTTTAATAGAGAGCCCTCAGTAACCAAGGTACAGTTTAATAGAGAGCCCTCTATCACCAAGGTACAGTTTAATATAGAGCCCTCAGTAACCAAGGTACAGTTTAATAGAGAGCCCTCAGTAACCAAGGTACAGTTTAATAGAGAGCCCTCAGTAACCAAGGTACAGTTTAATATAGAGCCCTCAGTAACCAAGGTACAGTTTAATATAGAGCCCTCAGTAACCAAGGTACAGTTTAATAGAGAGCCCTCAGTAACCAAGGTACAGTTTAATAGAGAGCCCTCAGTAACCAAGGTACAGTTTAATAGAGAGCCCTCTATAACCAAGGTACAGTTTAATAGAGAGCCCTCAATAACCAAGGTACAGTTTAATATAGAGCCCTCAGTAACCAAGGTACAGTTTAATAGAGAGCCCTCAGTAACCAAGGTACAGTTTAATAGAGAGCCCTCAGTAACCAAGGTACAGTTTAATAGAGAGCCCTCAGTAACCAAGGTACAGTTTAATAGAGAGCCCTCAGTAACCAAGGTACAGTTTAATATAGAGCCCTCAGTAACCAAGGTACAGTTTAATAGAGAGCCCTCAGTAACCAAGGTACAGTTTAATAGAGAGCCCTCAGTAACCAAGGTACAGTTTAATAGAGAGCCCTCAGTAACCAAGGTACAGTTTAATATAGAGCCCTCAGTAACCAAGGTACAGTTTAATAGAGAGCCCTCAGTAACCAAGGTACAGTTTAATAGAGAGCCCTCAGTAACCAAGGTACAGTTTAATAGAGAGCCCTCAGTAACCAAGGTACAGTTTAATAGAGAGCCCTCAGTAACCAAGGTACAGTTTAATAGAGAGCCCTCAGTAACCAAGGTACAGTTTAATAGAGAGCCCTCAGTAACCAAGGTACAGTTTAGTAGAGAGCCCTCAGTAACCAAGGTACAGTTTAATAGAGAGCCCTCAGTAACCAAGGTACAGTTTAATAGAGAGCCCTCAGTAACCAAGGTACAGTTTAATAGAGAGCCCTCAGTAACCAAGGTACAGTTTAATATAGAGCCCTCAGTAACCAAGGTACAGTTTAATAGAGAGCCCTCAGTAACCAAGGTACAGTTTAATAGAGAGCCCTCAGTAACCAAGGTACAGTTTAATATAGAGCCCTCTATAACCAAGGTACAGTTTAATAGAGAGCCCTCAGTAACCAAGGTACAGTTTAATAGAGAGCCCTCAGTAACCAAGGTACAGTTTAATAGAGAGCCCTCTATCACCAAGGTACAGTTTAATATAGAGCCCTCAGTAACCAAGGTACAGTTTAATAGAGAGCCCTCAGTAACCAAGGTACAGTTTAATAGAGAGCCCTCAGTAACCAAGGTACAGTTTAATATAGAGCCCTCAGTAACCAAGGTACAGTTTAATATAGAGCCCTCAGTAACCAAGGTACAGTTTAATAGAGAGCCCTCAGTAACCAAGGTACAGTTTAATAGAGAGCCCTCAGTAACCAAGGTACAGTTTAATAGAGAGCCCTCAATAACCAAGGTACAGTTTAATATAGAGCCCTCAGTAACCAAGGTACAGTTTAATAGAGAGCCCTCAGTAACCAAGGTACAGTTTAATAGAGAGCCCTCAGTAACCAAGGTACAGTTTAATAGAGAGCCCTCAGTAACCAAGGTACAGTTTAATAGAGAGCCCTCAGTAACCAAGGTACAGTTTAATATAGAGCCCTCAGTAACCAAGGTACAGTTTAATAGAGAGCCCTCAGTAACCAAGGTACAGTTTAATAGAGAGCCCTCAGTAACCAAGGTACAGTTTAATAGAGAGCCCTCAGTAACCAAGGTACAGTTTAATATAGAGCCCTCAGTAACCAAGGTACAGTTTAATAGAGAGCCCTCAGTAACCAAGGTACAGTTTAATAGAGAGCCCTCAGTAACCAAGGTACAGTTTAATAGAGAGCCCTCAGTAACCAAGGTACAGTTTAATAGAGAGCCCTCAGTAACCAAGGTACAGTTTAATAGAGAGCCCTCAGTAACCAAGGTACAGTTTAATAGAGAGCCCTCAGTAACCAAGGTACAGTTTAGTAGAGAGCCCTCAGTAACCAAGGTACAGTTTAATAGAGAGCCCTCAGTAACCAAGGTACAGTTTAATAGAGAGCCCTCAGTAACCAAGGTACAGTTTAATAGAGAGCCCTCAGTAACCAAGGTACAGTACAGTTTAATAGAGAGCCCTCAGTAACCACGGTACAGTACAGTTTAATAGAGAGCCCTCAGTAACCAAGGTACAGTTTAATAGAGAGCCCTCAGTAACCAAGGTACAGTTTAATAGAGAGCCCTCAGTAACCAAGGTACAGTTTAATATAGAGCCCTCAGTAACCAAGGTACAGTTTAATAGAGAGCCCTCAGTAACCAAGGTACAGTTTAATATAGAGTCCTCTATAACCAAGGTACAGTTTAATATAGAGCCCTCAGTAACCAAGGTACAGTTTAATAGAGAGCCCTCAGTAACCAAGGTACAGTTTAATAGAGAGCCCTCAGTTACCAAGGTACAGTTTAATAGAGAGCCCTCAGTAACCAAGGTACAGTTTAATATAGAGTCCTCTATAACCAAGGTACAGTTTAATATAGAGCCCTCAGTAACCAAGGTACAGTTTAATAGAGAGCCCTCAGTAACCAAGGTACAGTTTAATATAGAGTCCTCTATAACCAAGGTACAGTTTAATATAGAGTCCTCTATAACCAAGGTACAGTTTAATATAGAGTCCTCTATAACCAAGGTACAGTTTAATATAGAGTCCTCTATAACCAAGGTACAGTTTAATAGAGAGCCCTCAGTAACCAAGGTACAGTTTAATAGAGAGCCCTCAGTTACCAAGGTACAGTTTAATAGAGAGCCCTCAGTAACCAAGGTACAGTTTAATAGAGAGCCCTCAGTAACCAAGGTACAGTTTAATATAGAGCCCTCAGTAACCAAGGTACAGTTTAATAGAGAGCCCTCAGTAACCAAGGTACAGTTTATTATAGAGCCCTCAGTAACCAAGGTACAGTTTAATAGAGAGCCCTCAGTAACCAAGGTACAGTTTAATAGAGAGCCCTCTATAACCAAGGTACAGTTTAATATAGAGCCCTCAGTAACCAAGGTACAGTTTAATAGAGAGCCCTCAGTAACCAAGGTACAGTTTAATAGAGAGCCCTCAGTAACCAAGGTACAGTTTAATAGAGAGCCCTCAGTAACCAAGGTACAGTACAGTTTAATAGAGAGCCCTCAGTAACCAAGGTACAGTACACTCAGCCATGCTGTTAATCCTGAAATACATTTACAGTTTATTAATGCATTATGCATTATTGAGTGACACACTAAAGACTCAACCATTCCTGTATTGACTTTGTAATGTTCTTCTCTGTCTGAATAGACATGATGTTCTTCTCTTTCTGAATAGACATGATGTTCTTCTCTTTCTGAATAGACATGATGTTCTTCTCTGTCTGAATAGACATGATGTTCTTTGTAATGTTCTTCTCTGTCTGAATAGACATGATGTTCTTTGTAATGTTCTTCTCTGTCTGAATAGACATGATGTTCTTTGTAATGTTCTTCTCTGTCTGAATAGACATGATGTTCTTTGTAATGTTCTTCTCTGTCTGAATAGACATGATGTTCTTCTCTTTCTGAATAGACATGATGTTCTTCTCTGTCTGAATAGACATTATGTTCTTTGTAATGTTCTTCTCTGTCTGAATAGACTTGATGTTCTTTGTAATGTTCTTCTCTGTCTGAATAGACATGATGTTCTTCGTAATGTTCTTCTCTGTCTGAATAGACATGATGTTCTTTGTAATGTTATTTTCTGTCTGAATAGACATGATGTTCTTTGTAATGTTATTTTCTGTCTGAATAGACATGATGTTCTTTGTAATGTTATTTTCTGTCTGAATAGACATGATGTTCTTTGTAATGTTCTTCTCTGTCTGAATAGACTTGATGTTCTTTGTAATGTTCTTCTCTTTCTGAATAGACATGATGTTCTTTGTAATGTTCTTCTCTGTCTGAATAGACATGATGTTATTTGTAATGTTCTCTGTCTGAATAGACATTATGTTCTTTGTAATGTTCTTC
The DNA here is from genome assembly GCF_013265735.2 of Oncorhynchus mykiss. Lineage (NCBI taxonomy): Eukaryota > Metazoa > Chordata > Actinopteri > Salmoniformes > Salmonidae > Oncorhynchus > Oncorhynchus mykiss. Next base: position 37,364,805 of record NC_048588.1, read on the forward strand.
TCTTTCTGAATAGACATGATGTTCTTTGTAATGTTCTTCTCTTTCTGAATAGACATGATGTTCTTCTCTGTCTGAATAGACATGATGTTCTTTGTAATGTTCTTCTCTGTCTGAATAGACATGATGTTCTTTGTAATGTTCTTCTCTTTCTGAATAGACATGATGTTCTTTGTAATGTTATTTTCTGTCTGAATAGACATGATGTTCTTTGTAATGTTCTTCTCTTTCTGAATAGACATCATGTTATTTGTAATGTTCTCTGTCTGAATAGACATGATGTTCTTTGTAATGTTCTCTGTCTGAATAGACATTATGTTCTTTGTAATGTTCTTCTCTGTCTGAATAGACATGATGTTCTTTGTAATGTTCTTCTCTTTCTGAATAGACATGATGTTCTTTGTAATGTTCTTCTCTTTCTGAATAGACATGATGTTCTTCTCTGTCTGAATAGACATGATGTTCTTTGTAATGTTCTTCTCTGTCTGAATAGACATGATGTTCTTTGTAATGTTCTTCTCTTTCTGAATAGACATGATGTTCTTTGTAATGTTATTTTCTGTCTGAATAGACATGATGTTCTTTAATGTTCTTCTCTTTCTGAATAGACATGATGTTCTTTGTAATGTTCTTCTCTGTCTGAATAGACATGATGTTCTTTGTAATGTTCTCTGTCTGAATAGACATGATGTTCTTTGTAATGTTCTTCTCTGTCTGAATAGACATGATGTTCTTTGTAATGTTCTCTGTCTGAATAGACATGATGTTCTTTGTAATGTTCTTCTCTGTCTGAATAGACATGATGTTATTTGTAATGTTCTTCTCTTTCTGAATAGACATGATGTTCTTTGTAATGTTCTTCTCTGTCTGAATAGACATGATGTTCTTTGTAATGTTATTTTCTGTCTGAATAGACATTATGTTCTTTGTAATGTTCTTCTCTTTCTGAATAGACATGATGTTCTTCTCTGTCTGAATAGACATGATGTTCTTTGTAATGTTCTTCTCTGTCTGAATAGACATGATGTTCTTTGTAATGTTCTTCTCTTTCTGAATAGACATGATGTTCTTTGTTTTATTTTTTTATTTTTTATTTTTTTATTTCACCTTTATTTAACCAGGTAGGCTAGTTGAGAACAAGTTCTCATTTGCAACTGCGACCTGGCCAAGATAAAGCAAAGCAGTGTGAACAGGTACAGGTACAGTTTAATAGAGAGCCCTCAGTAACCAAGGTACAGTTTAATAGAGAGCCCTCAGTAACCAAGGTACAGTTTAATATAGAGCCCTCAGTAACCAAGGTACAGTACAGTTTAATAGAGAGCCCTCAGTAACCAAGGTACAGTTTAATAGAGAGCCCTCAGTAACCAAGGTACAGTTTAATAGAGAGCCCTCAGTAACCAAGGTACAGTTTAATAGAGAGCCCTCAGTAACCAAGGTACAGTTTAATATAGAGCCCTCAGTAACCAAGGTACAGTACAGTTTAATAGAGAGCCCTCAGTAACCAAGGTACAGTTTAATAGAGAGCCCTCAGTAACCAAGGTACAGTTTAATAGAGAGCCCTCAGTAACCAAGGTACAGTTTAATAGAGAGCCCTCAGTAACCAAGGTACAGTTTAATAGAGAGCCCTCAGTAACCAAGGTACAGTTTAATAGAGAGCCCTCAGTAACCAAGGTACAGTACAGTTTAATAGAGAGCCCTCAGTAACCAAGGTACAGTTTAATAGAGAGCCCTCAGTAACCAAGGTACAGTTTAATAGAGAGCCCTCAGTAACCAAGGTACAGTTTAATAGAGAGCCCTCAGTAACCAAGGTACAGTTTAATAGAGAGCCCTCAGTAACCAAGGTACAGTTTAATAGAGAGCCCTCAGTAACCAAGGTACAGTTTAATAGAGAGCCCTCAGTAACCAAGGTACAGTTTAATATAGAGCCCTCAGTAACCAAGGTACAGTTTAATAGAGAGCCCTCAGTAACCAAGGTACAGTTTAATAGAGAGCCCTCAGTAACCAAGGTACAGTTTAATAGAGAGCCCTCAGTAACCAAGGTACAGTTTAATAGAGAGCCCTCAGTAACCAAGGTACAGTTTAATATAGAGCCCTCAGTAACCAAGGTACAGTTTAATAGAGAGCCCTCAGTAACCAAGGTACAGTTTAATAGAGAGCCCTCAGTAACCAAGGTACAGTTTAATAGAGAGCCCTCAGTAACCAAGGTACAGTTTAATAGAGAGCCCTCTATAACCAAGGTACAGTTTAATAGAGAGCCCTCAATAACCAAGGTACAGTTTAATATAGAGTCCTCTATAACCAAGGTACAGTTTAATAGAGAGCCCTCAGTAACCAAGGTACAGTTTAATAGAGAGCCCTCAGTAACCAAGGTACAGTTTAATATAGAGGCCTCAATAACCAAGGTACAGTTTAATATAGAGTCCTCTATAACCAAGGTACAGTTTAATATAGAGTCCTCTATAACCAAGGTACAGTTTAATAGAGAGCCCTCAGTAACCAAGGTACAGTTTAATAGAGAGCCCTCAGTAACCAAGGTACAGTTTAATAGAGAGCCCTCTATAACCAAGGTACAGTTTAATAGAGAGCCCTCAGTAACCAAGGTACAGTTTAATAGAGAGCCCTCAGTAACCAAGGTACAGTTTAATAGAGAGCCCTCAGTTACCAAGGTACAGTTTAATATAGAGCCCTCAGTAACCAAGGTACAGTTTAATAGAGAGCCCTCAATAACCAAGGTACAGTTTAATAGAGAGCCCTCAGTAACCAAGGTACAGTTTAATATAGAGCCCTCAGTAACCAAGGTACAGTTTAATAGAGAGCCCTCAGTAACCAAGGTACAGTTTAATAGAGAGCCCTCAGTAACCAAGGTACAGTTTAATAGAGAGCCCTCAGTAACCAAGGTACAGTTTAATATAGAGCCCTCAGTAACCAAGGTACAGTTTAATAGAGAGCCCTCAGTAACCAAGGTACAGTTTAATAGAGAGCCCTCAGTAACCAAGGTACAGTTTAATAGAGAGCCCTCAGTAACCAAGGTACAGTTTAATAGAGAGCCCTCAGTAACCAAGGTACAGTTTAATAGAGAGCCCTCTATAACCAAGGTACAGTACACTCAGCCATGCTGTTAATCCTGAAATACATTTACAGTTTATTAATGCATTATGCATTATTGAGTGACACACTAAAGACTCAACCATTCCTGTATTGACTTTGTAATGTTATTTTTCTGTCTGAATAGACATGATGTTCTTCTCTGTCTGAATAGACATGATGTTCTTCTCTTTCTGAATAGACATGATGTTCTTCTCTGTCTGAATAGACATGATGTTCTTTGTAATGTTCTTCTCTGTCTGAATAGACATGATGTTCTTCTCTGTCTGAATAGACATGATGTTCTTCGTAATGTTCTTCTCTGTCTGAATAGACATGATGTTCTTCTCTGTCTGAATAGACTTGATGTTCTTTGTAATGTTCTTCTCTGTCTGAATAGACATGATGTTCTTCTCTGTCTGAATAGACTTGATGTTCTTTGTAATGTTCTTCTCTGTCTGAATAGACATGATGTTCTTCGTAATGTTCTTTTCTGTCTGAATAGACATGATGTTCTTCTCTGTCTGAATAGACTTGATGTTCTTTGTAATGTTCTTCTCTGTCTGAATAGACATGATGTTCTTCTCTGTCTGAATAGACATGATGTTCTTCATAATGTTCTTCTCTGTCTGAATAGACATGATGTTCTTCTCTGTCTGAATAGACATGATGTTCTTCGTAATGTTCTTCTCTGTCTGAATAGACATGATGTTCTTTGTAATGTTCTTCTCTGTCTGAATAGACATGATGTTCTTTGTAATGTTCTTCTCTTTCTGAATAGACATGATGTTCTTTGTAATGTTCTTCTCTTTCTGAATAGACATGATGTTCTTTGTAATGTTATTTTCTGTCTGAATAGACATGATGTTCTTCTCTGTCTGAATAGACTTGATGTTCTTTGTAATGTTCTTCTCTGTCTGAATAGACATGGAGACATGGAGACATGGAGTGAGAGAAATATAGTCAGTGACTACAAATGAGTTGTTCTGTATGTGAGGTTATAACATGTGTGCGCGCCATTGCAGACGGAGAGGGCTCTGCCGTGTGTGAGATCGTCCACGTCAAGTCCGAGTCAGAAGGACGGCCGGAGAGGACATTCCACCTGTGCTGCAGGTGAGCCTCCTGACCCAACTGATAGAATGTTTATCAGTCCTGACTGAAGACAACATTGGCATTAAGTCACTGATTTACTTTGGAACCACCCTCAATATCTTTTAATCGTTTAAATGTTGTTTTTTTCTTCTTCATATTTAATTAATTAATTAATATAGTGACTTTCCAGATGCCCAAAGCACTAAGAGGGGAAGCTCCTTGATGCTGATTAATGCTGTGGCTGTTGACCTATATACAGTTGAAGTCGGAAGTTTACATACACCTTAGCCAAATAAATTTTTCACAATTCTTGACATTGAATCCTCGTAAAAATAAAAATAAATCCCTGTTTTAGGTCAGTTAGGATCACCACTTTATTTTAAGAATGTGAAATGTCAGAATAATAGTAGAGAGAGTGATTTATTTGAGCTTTTATTTCTTTCATCACATTCCCAGTGGGTACATACACTCAATTAGTATTTGGTAGCATTGCCTTTAAATTGCTTAACTTGGGTCAAACGTTTCGGGTAGCCTTCTACAATAAGTTGGGTGAATTTTGGCCCATTCCTCTTTTTTTAATGGCGGTTTTGGAGCAGTGGCTTCTTCCTTGCTGAGCGGCCTTTCAGGTTATGTCGATATAGGGCTCGTTTTACTGTGGATATAGATACTTTTGTATCGGTTTCCTCCAGCATCTTCACAAGGTCCTTTGCTGTTGTTCTGGGATTGATTTGCACTTTTCGTACCAAAGTACGTTAATATCTATGAGACAGAACGCGTCTTCTTCCTGAGCGGTATGACGGCTGCGTGGTCCCATGGTGTTTATACTTGCATACTATTGTTTGTACAGATGAACGTGGTACCTTCAGGCGTTTGGAAATTGCTCCCAAGGATGAACCAGACTTGTGGAGGTCTACAATTTTTTTTCTGAGATCTTGGCTGATTTCTTCTGATTTTCCCATGATATCAAGCAAAGAGGCACTGAGTTTGAAGGTAGGCCTTGAAATACATCCACCTGCAATTGACTCAAATGGTGTCAATTAGCCAATCAGAAACTTCTAAAGCCATGACATAATTTTCTGGAATATTCCAACCTGTTTAAAGGCACAGACAACTTAGTGTTTTGTAAACTTCTGTCCCACTGGAATTGTGATACAGTAAATTATAAGTGAAATAATCTGTCTGTAAACAATTGTTGGACTTGTGTCATGCACAAAGTAGATGTCCTAACCGACTCGCCAAAACTATAGTTTGTTAACAAGAAATTTGTGGAATGGTTGAAAAACTAGTTTTAATGACTCCAACCTAAGTGTATGTAAACTTCCGACTTCAACTGTTTGTCTTATTAACCATCTGAGAATGTTTTTAATTATCCAACAAATTAAACCAATCAAATCCATGTTTATTTGTCACATGGCCCGAGTACAACGCTTGTAGTCCTTACCGTGAAATGTTTACTTACAAGCCCTTAACCAACAGTGCAGTTCAATAAATAAAAATGTAATAAAAAGTAACACAATAAAATAACAGTACCGAGTCAATGTGTGGGGATACAGGTTAGTAATGAGACTATATACAGGGGGGTACCGGTACCGAGTCAATGTGTGGGGATACAGGTTAGTAATGAGACTATATACAGGGGGGTACCGGTACCGAGTCAATGTGTGGGGATACAGGTTAGTAATGAGACTATATACAGGGGGGTACCGGTACCGAGTCAATGTGTGGGGATACAGGTTAGTAATGAGACTATATACAGGGGGGTACCGGTACCGAGTCAATGTGTGGGGATACAGGTTAGTAATGAGACTATATACAGGGGGGTACCGGTACCGAGTCAATGTGTGGGGATACAGGTTAGTAATGAGACTATATACAGGGGGGTACCGGTACCGAGTCAATGTGTGGGGATACAGGTTAGTAATGAGACTATATACAGGGGGGTACCGGTACCGAGTCAATGTGTGGGGATACAGGTTAGTAATGAGACTATATACAGGGGGGTACCGGTACCGAGTCAATGTGTGGGGATACAGGTTAGTAATGAGACTATATACAGGGGGGTACCGGTACCGAGTCAATGTGTGGGGATACAGGTTAGTAATGAGACTATATACAGGGGGGTACCGGTACCGAGTCAATGTGTGGGGATACAGGTTAGTAATGAGACTATATACAGGGGGGTACCGGTACCGAGTCAATGTGTGGGGATACAGGTTAGTAATGAGACTATATACAGGGGGGTACCGGTACCGAGTCAATGTGTGGGGATACAGGTTAGTAATGAGACTATATACAGGGGGGTACCGGTACCGAGTCAATGTGTGGGGATACAGGTTAGTAATGAGACTATATACAGGGGGGTACTGGTACAGAGTCAATGTGTGGGGATACAGGTTAGTAATGAGACTATATACAGGGGGGTACCGGTACCGAGTCAATGTGTGGGGATACAGGTTAGTAATGAGACTATATACAGGGGGGTACCGGTACCGAGTCAATGTGTGGGGATACAGGTTAGTAATGAGACTATATACAGGGGGGTACCGGTACCGAGTCAATGTGTGGGGATACAGGTTAGTAATGAGACTATATACAGGGGGGTACCGGTACCGAGTCAATGTGTGGGGATACAGGTTAGTAATGAGACTATATACAGGGGGGTACCGGTACCGAGTCAATGTGTGGGGATACAGGTTAGTAATGAGACTATATACAGGGGGGTACCGGTACCGAGTCAATGTGTGGGGATACAGGTTAGTAATGAGACTATATACAAGGGGGGTACCGGTACCGAGTCAATGTGTGGGGATACAGGTTAGTAATGAGACTATATACAGGGGGGTACCGGTACCGAGTCAATGTGTGGGGATACAGGTTAGTAATGAGACTATATACAGGGGGTACTGGTACAGAGTCAATGTGGAGGCTATATACAGGGGGTACCAGTACAGAGTCAATGTGGAGGCTATATACAGGGGTTACCGGTACAGAGTCAATGTGTGGGGATACAGGTTAGTAATGAGACTATATACAGGGGGTACCGGTACCGAGTCAATGTGTGGGGATACAGGTTAGTAATGAGACTATATACAGGGGGGTACCGGTACCGAGTCAATGTGTGGGGATACAGGTTAGTAATGAGACTATATACAGGGGGTACTGGTACAGAGTCAATGTGGAGGCTATATACAGGGGGTACCGGTACAGAGTCAATGTGGAGGCTATATACAGGGGTTACCGGTACAGAGTCAATGTGTGGGGATACAGGTTAGTAATGAGACTATATACAGGGGGTACCGGTACCGAGTCAATGTGTGGGGATACAGGTTAGTAATGAGACTATATACAGGGGGGTACCGGTACCGAGTCAATGTGTGGGGATACAGGTTAGTAATGAGACTATATACAGGGGGGTACCGGTACCGAGTCAATGTGTGGGGATACAGGTTAGTAATGAGACTATATACAGGGGGGTACCGGTACCGAGTCAATGTGTGGGGATACAGGTTAGTAATGAGACTATATACAGGGGGGTACCGGTACCGAGTCAATGTGTGGGGATACAGGTTAGTAATGAGACTATATACAGGGGGGTACCGGTACCGAGTCAATGTGTGGGGATACAGGTTAGTAATGAGACTATATACAGGGGGGTACCGGTACCGAGTCAATGTGTGGGGATACAGGTTAGTAATGAGACTATATACAAGGGGGGTACCGGTACCGAGTCAATGTGTGGGGATACAGGTTAGTAATGAGACTATATACAGGGGGGTACCGGTACCGAGTCAATGTGTGGGGATACAGGTTAGTAATGAGACTATATACAGGGGGGTACCGGTACCGGTACCGAGTCAATGTGTGGGGATACAGGTTAGTAATGAGACTATATACAGGGGGGTACCGGTACCGAGTCAATGTGTGGGGATACAGGTTAGTAATGAGACTATATACAGGGGGTACTGGTACAGAGTCAATGTGGAGGCTATTTACAGGGGGTACCGGTACAGAGTCAATGTGGAGGCTATATACAGGGGTTACCGGTACAGAGTCAATGTGTGGGGATACAGGTTAGTAATGAGACTATATACAGGGGGTACCGGTACCGAGTCAATGTGTGGGGATACAGGTTAGTAATGAGACTATATACAGGGGGGTACCGGTACCGAGTCAATGTGTGGGGATACAGGTTAGTAATGAGACTATATACAGGGGGTACTGGTACAGAGTCAATGTGGAGGCTATATACAGGGGTTACCGGTACAGAGTCAATGTGTGGGGATACAGGTTAGTAATGAGACTATATACAGGGGGGTACCGGTACCGAGTCAATGTGTGGGGATACAGGTTAGTAATGAGACTATATACAGGGGGGTACCGGTACCGAGTCAATGTGTGGGGATACAGGTTAGTAATGAGACTATATACAGGGGGGTACCGGTACCGAGTCAATGTGTGGGGATACAGGTTAGTAATGAGACTATATACAGGGGGTACTGGTACAGAGTCAATGTGGAGGCTATATACAGGGGGTACCGGTACAGAGTCAATGTGGAGGCTATATACAGGGGTTACCGGTACAGAGTCAATGTGTGGGGATACAGGTTAGTAATGAGACTATATACAGGGGGTACTGGTACAGAGTCAGTGTGTGGGGATACAGGTTAGTAATGAGACTATATACAGGGGGTACCGGTACCGAATCAATGTGTGGGGATACAGGTTAGTAATGAGACTATATACAGGGGTTACCGGTACCGAATCAATGTGTGGGGATACAGGTTAGTAATGAGACTATATACAGGGGGTACTGGTACAGAGTCAGTGTGTGGGGATACAGGTTAGTCGAGGTAATTATACATAGATAATAAACAGTGAGTAGCAGCAGTGTAAAAACAGAAGGGGGGGGGGGGGGGGGGGGGTCAATGTGAATAGGCCGGGTGGCCATTTAATTCATTGTTCATCAGTCTTATGACTTGGGGGTAGAAGCTGTTAAGGAGCCCTTTGGACCTAGACTTGGTGCTCTGGTACCGCTTGCCGTGCAGTAACAGAGAGAACAGTCTATGACTTTAGGTTCCTCTGACACCGCCTGGTATATAGATCCTGTATGGCAGGAAGCCCTGCTACAGTGATGTACTGGGCCGTAGGGCACTACCCTCTGTAGCGTCTTACGGTCGGATGCCGAGCAGTTGCCGTACCAGGCGGTGATGCAACCCGTCTGGATGCTCTCGATGGTGCAGCTGTATAACTTTTTGAGGATCTGGGAACCCCATGCCAAATCTTTTCAAATCTCTCTTTCGTCCAGTTCTGTGGACAGTAAGCAGGACTTCCTGAAGACAGTCCACTCCATCTTAAGAGATAAACAACGACGTCAGCTGATGAAGACAGAGTCTCTACCTCCCAACCAGCAGTACGTTCCCTTCGGAGGCAAACGCCTCTGTGCCCTGAAGGGAGCCAGACCTGCCATGAACAGAGCAGGTAGGTGCTGTCGGGAGGGAAGAGGCGTGTGGGGGGGAGGGGGGGGGGGGGGGGGGGGGGGGATTGTGGATTATGTGATTGGACGTGGGTCGTCTGTGTGCTTGTGTCAGTGTGTGATTTAAAGCAGGTAACCGCTAACAGCTAGCTTACGTGGTGTATATTTTATATGTCATCTATTGACGTTGTTATCTAATCCATTCATCCCACTGAAACCTTGATGTCTGTTTCTCTTCCTTCTGCAGAGTCAGACCCGGCGAGGACCCTGGGTCGGAGGAAACTGGTGAGGAACCGTTTCACTATCGACACAGACATCGTCTTCGACGGCGAGCCGGACCAGGAGTCCCCTCTGTCTCCACTGTCTTCCGAAGAGCCTGATGGACAGGGACAAAGGGAAGGACAGGGAAAGGAATGGGGGGAGGTGCAGGCAGGGGATACAGACCGCTGGGTGGAGGAGCAGATTGACCTGGAGCACTACGAGGCGCAGCAGGAGGCGCAGCAGGAGAAGGAGGTGAAAGGAAGAGGAGACGTTAAAGAAACAGAGATCCTTAGTGGTGATGATGATTTCTGCCTGTCTGTCAGAGGACCCTCCACTGAATCACTGTCCAACACAGACCTAGATGGGCCTATCGGGGCCCTGTCCCTGGGAGAGGAAGGCCAAGATAGGGGCCCTAAACACCCCCAGCCCCAGGGAGCCATGGGGACCACCACCCCAGGGATGAGACTTTCCCACCTGGGGAAGCAGTGTGGCCTATCTGGGATGAGTGTGGATGACCAGGGGGCTAGGGAGGAAGGTGAGGACATCTGGCTACGCAGGGAGAACTGTCCCCCGGACTCAGGGGGTCAGACACTACAGAGCTAGACTACAAGATCAGCAGATAGTTACAGACAGTGTGTCTCACCACTCAGACAGAGAGCTTTATACGAGTTACAAATGGCACCTTTTTCCCTATTTGGGGCCCATAAGGTTCTGGTCGAAAGTAGTGCACTATATAGGGAATAGGGCCCTGTCTAAAGCAGTGCACTATATAGGGAATAGGGTTCTATAGGGCTCTGGTCTAAAGTGGTGCACTATATAGGGAATAGGGCTCTGGTCTAAAGTAGTGCACTATATAGGGAATAGGGTTATATAGGGCCCTGGTCTAAAGTAGTACACTATATATAGGGAATAGGGTTCTATAGGGCTCTGGTCTAAAGTAGTGCACTATATAGGGAATAGGGTTCTATAGGGCCCTGGTCTAAAGGGTGCCATTTGGGAAGCATCCATGAGCTTCAAGAAATAATCAGTAAGCAATCAATCAATCAATCAATCCCCACCCATCAATATTACATGTGCATAGATATGCATGGCACAGCTACTTCAAGCTGCTATATCGACTCCTTGTCAGTGTACTTGAATGCCTTGTTGTGTACAGATACACAAGCTGAAGCCCTCCAATGGGAGCAATACTGGAATACAGGGAGGGGAGGGGTCTTATTGAATCAACCAATCATACGGAGACATGGAGGGGTCTTATCCAATCATATGGTGATGTGGAGGTCAAACTGTGAGAGACTGACTGGCTGGCTGGCTGGCTCACTGTCTGACAGTACAATCATGGACCCTAATCAATACTGTTGCTTGGCATGGTTTGCACATTGGGGCAGATACCAGGTGGTACTATAGGTTCCTGCACATTGGGGCAGATACCAGGGGGTACTATAGGTTCCTGCACATTGGGGCAGATACCAGGGGGTACTATAGGTTCCTGCACATTGGGGCAGATACCAGGGGGTACTATAGGTTCCTGCACATTGGGGCAGATACCAGGGGGTACTATAGGTTCCTGCCCATTGGGGCAGATACCAGCGGGTAATATAGGTTCCTGCACATTGGGGCAGATACCAGGGGGTACTATAGGTTCCTGCACATTGGGGCAGATACCAGGGGGTACTATAGGTTCCTGCACATTGGGGCAGATACCAGGGGGTACTATAGGTTCCTGCACATTGGGGCAGATACCAGGGGGTACTATAGGTTCCTGCACATTGTTGTCAAGTGTGCGTATTTGTTTTGAAACGCAGCGTCGTGACTATAACTACTGTTCCAAGAAGGAGGGAAACGAGGTACAACACACTATGGGGAGTCGCTCTTCAGGGTGAAGGATCTAGAATCACGCCTGACAAGGCCAATTTACATCCTCTCCTTGCTGGAAGCCACACCTTCCACAGGTGATAAGCGTGAGGCTCAGATTAATTCCTTCAACTTAATACCGCTCTTTACCGAGCCCAGGAACGGGCGGTGCAGGGCCAAACAGGTGTTGTACCTCGTTTCCCTCCTTCAGAGAACAGTAGTTATAGTCATAACGTTACGTTCCTTTCCAGTCAGTCAACTTCGGTACAACATATAATCCCTCCCCAAGCCAACCCTAACGGATACTAAATGAACCTGACCCCCACCAGATGCGGCAGTCTGGGTGTTACACACACGGTGCGCTGCCTAGTGACTTCCCCTTGTCCCCCGGGTCTCAGCCGTAAGCACACTGTGTGACATCCAAGCGATAAAACCTCACAAGTGTGTGGTGATGCCCAACTATCTCCTATAGTCAACACTTTAAACACCAGCCGACACGTTGCCAGACTCCCGGTGGAGTGGGCACGTACACCGCGCTAGGTAACCCCTTGCTGCTATATGCCAGAGAGAGAGAGATCCCCCACAATCCAGTGGGAGAGACGCTGCTTAGAGAGCGTCCTGCTGGATTAGCAAAACAGAAAAAACAACAATATGCTGGTCACATGACCCAGGCCCGTTCAATATACGTGAAGTGAAGTTCGCACCGGACACACGGCATGTAACCTCCGTTGCTCTTCAGAAAGCAAACAGAGGAGGCTGAAAAGGGAAATAGCTCATAAGCTAAGGATCTGTAGGACATGTCGGAGAAAAGGGCGCATTTGGACCTTAAGAGTCGCTCGGGGGGGGGGGGGGGGGGGGGGACTGAGGTTGAAGGTTGAGGCCGAGTCTGCATCTCTCACATGGGTAGGCAGACCATTCCATAAAAATGGAGCTCTATAGGAGAAAGCCCTGCCTCCAGCTGTTTGCTTAGAAATTCTAGGGACAATTAGGAGGCCTGCGTCTTGTGACCGTAGCGTGTAGGTATGTACGGCAGGACCAAATCAGAGAGATAGGTAGGAGCAAGCCCATGTAAATGCTTTGTAGGTTAGCAGTAAAACCTTGAAATCAACCCTTGACTTAACAGAAAACCAGTGTAGGGAGGCTAGCACTGGAGTAATATGATATTTTTTGGGGGTTCTAGTCAGGATTCTAGCAGCCGTATTTAGCACTAACTGAAGTTTATTTAGTGCTTTATCCGGGTAGCTGGAAAGTAGAGCGTTGCAGTAGTCTAACCTAGAAGTGACAAAAGCATGGATATATTTGTTGAACCTCTTCCATATCTGGTCAACAGCAGTACACTGTCGGAGGTTCCGGGTAAGTCTCTTTTTGAAAAGATGTTGAAAGGGGGCCACACCCATCCAGATCGTTGAAAGGGGGCCACACCCACCCAGAACGTTGAAAAGGGGCCACACCCATCCAGATCGTTGAAAGGGGGCCACACCCATCCAGATCGTTGAAAAGGGGCCACCCATCCAGATCGTTGAAAAGGGGCCACACCCATCCAGATCGTTGAAAGGGGGCCACACCCATCCAGATCGTTGAAAGAGGGCCCACCCATCCAGATCGTTGAAAGAGGGCCCACCCATCCAGATCGTTGAAAGAGGGCCCACCCATCCAGATCGTTGAAAGAGGGCCCACCCATCCAGATCGTTGAAAGAGGGCCCACCCACCCAGATCGTTGAAAGAGGGCCCACCCACCCAGATCGTTGAAAGAGGGCCCACCCACCCAGATCGTTGAAAAGGGGCCCACCCATGCAGCATCTTTTTTTTTTATTCAAACCTTATTTTACCAGGTAAGTTGACTGAGAACACGTTCTCATTTACAGCAATGACCTGGGGAATAGTTACAGGCGAGAGGAGGGGGATGAATGAGTCAATTGGAAGCTCGGGATGATTAGGTGGCCATGATGGTATGAAGGGCAGATTGGGAATATAGCCAGGACACTGGTTTAGCTAATTAAGGGTTGGACATGGTTGTTGTCAGTTCTTCTATGAAATCTGGAAACGGGTAGGTGGCACTTGACTGTGGGGCCAGGTACTTCCCACCGAACCTTGATGACTTCTGCCGCGGGGGTTGAACACGGCCACTTCACCTCCAAATGCATAGCCGCCCTGCGGCACAGTTCTGTTACCTCTATTCCCGTAGCGTGAGGAGGTTGCGGTCCCGGAACTAAGTCCTCTTCGTCATCCGAGAAACTCCCGGAGCGACAAGAGACACCAAGAGACACCAAGTCGTCATCCAAACCTGGGCCCTGTATGTAACCAACCGTCTCACTTATCCCCCTGTATTAATGCTAGTTCCACCTGTTCCGACGACAGTCCCAAGTCTCTCTCCATTTCCTGCACCTCAGTCCCAGCCGGTGTGTCGGCATCTGGGAAGGGAAAGTTGCCATCGGTAACACTAAGCTTCCTCAAGAATTCTACATGTATTTCCAGGGAGTTCGCCCGCAGTACGTGGCGATGGGCACTGAAATGATCTTTCAGAGAGATACTATAACCGTGTGATTGGGGGACAGATTTTAGTTGGCGCAATGTAACGTCTCGCTTTCTAATTTTTTGTTTTAGTAGCCTGAATCGGTCCGGTTCACATCGAGGTGAAAGAGCGGAATAATTGAAGGTATGAATCCGAGCCTCGCGCTTGTCACCTGTGGAAAGTCGGCGCTATTTCATCGGCCCTGTCAGGCGCGATCGTAGATCCTTCAACCGAAGTCGCGAGAGTGCGACTCCCCGTAGTATGTTGAACCGAAGTTGACTGACACAAAGGGAACCTTGTCTGAGAGACAGCTTTTGTACCATAGTATATTATCTGAATCCTTCCACAGATCCAAGGTTTGAGGACAGCCTAGTCAAGTCTTGCAAAGTTTACTAATAGGTGTGTTTTCATTTTTATTCTAGCAACACAGATGCGTTTTTTTTTGGGGAGCAATTTTACTTTCTTCGTTTTGTATATAATTTTGACTTCCTGTTTTGAAAAACCGAAACCAGGCTTGGCTAGCTTTTTAGTCTTACAACTATTTGGTTTGTTCTCTGATGACATAGAAGAGAAGAATGATGTTTTATTTACCCGGTCTTCACTGAGGCTAAGGGAATTGTGTTTTCAAATTAACAAAATCCTGTTTTACTTGAATTGTCATATTATTCATTTGTAATCTTTTTTTCTGTCTTGTTTGTTGTTTGTTGGTCATCCTTTACGGCTCTTCATTCCACCGGTTCTGATTACTACATTATCTTTGTGAATAATAACTATCTCCGTGCACATTTTTGCTGTTAGACAACTTGCACATGCATTCAATAGTCTTTTTTTTTCTGTTAAGAAATTAATTTCTTGCAGTTCTCTGTTTGTTCACCACCGATAATGCACTATCAATAGCCTTGATTTTATTTATTCATCTAGTGAATTGGTGTTGATGATATTTGCCACCACAACAGACCCCCCCCCCCCCCCCCCCCCTAATCAAGATGGCGAATATGTGTAAACATAAATCCTCCAATCATAGTATTAATAATTATAATACCTGTGAAACAACCCAGTGTGCTACTAAGACTGCATTTTTATTACTCTGTATGTAAATAGTATAATGTGTTTATCATATCAAATAAATTGGTTTCCTACTTGTCATTTACAGCACTGTACGGTTGTTTTCAGTCGTGGTTTGGTTCAACTTCAGCTTCTAGTGGGTATCTATGGACTGTGAAATGTTGTAGAGAACCGTTTTGTCGAGAGACAGAGAGAAAATAAACATTTATGTCCAATGTGCCCAGACATGTCTGGGGGGAAAAAAGCTAATTCTGAGAAAAATCTTCCTCTGTGTGATCCGGAAAGAGGGAGAAGACCACACACACCGTGATAAAGACCACACACACCGTGATAAAGACCACACACACCGTGATAAAGAGAAGGCCACACACACCGTGATAAAGACCACACACACTGTGATAAAGACCACACACACCGTGATAAAGGCCACACACACCGTGATAAAGACCACACACACCGTGATAAAGGCCACACACACCGTGATAAAGAGAAGGCCACACACACCGTGATAAAGACCACACACACCGTGATAAAGACCACACACACCGTGATAAAGGCCACACACACCGTGATAAAGAGAAGGCCACACACACCGTGATAAAGACCACACACACCGTGATAAAGACCACACACACTGTGATAAAGAGAAGGCCACACACACCGTGATAAAGAGAAGACCACACACACCGTGATAAAGACCACACACACCGTGATAAAGAGAAGACCACACACACCGTGATAAAGACCACACACACCGTGATAAAGAGAAGACCACACACACCGTGATAAAGACCACACACACCGTGATAAAGAGAAGGCCACACACACCGTGATAAAGACCACACACACCGTGATAAAGAGAAGACCACACACACCGTGATAAAGAGAAGGCCACACACACCGTGATAAAGAGAAGACCACACACACTGTGATAAAGAGAAGACCACACACACCGTGATAAAGAGAAGACCACACACACCGTGATAAAGAGAAGGCCACACACACCGTGATAAAGAGAAGACCACACACACTGTGATAAAGAGAAGACCACACACACCGTGATAAAGAGAAGACCACACACACTGTGATAAAGAGAAGGCCACACACACCGTGATAAAGAGAAGACCACACACACCGTGATAAAGACCACACACACTGTGATAAAGAGAAGGCCACACCGTTTCAGAACAGCAGGTGAAAAGCAGAACCGTTGTAAACTGACTTTCAAGACCTCGGAGCAGCCGCTGAAGTCAGACATGCTCGGACAAGCACAGTCAGTGACGGATGACAAGAGAGAGATAGATGGGAGCCCGAGGTGAGAGGAGGTCTGTTGCATGGGGCCATTCTGAACACGAGGCCAACCTGTCTCGTTGAGTAGCTGCCAAACTGTAGCAGCGTGATTGTCCTGCTTACAGGAGGAAAATGAAAAGAACGGGTCAGGTCTCTGGAGGGGAAAGACTGAGGCGAGGGAGAGGGACAGGGAGGAGGAGAGGGACAGGGAGGAGGAGGAGAGGGACAGGGAGGAGGAGGAGAGGGACAGGGAGGAGGAGGAGAGGGACAGGCAGGGGGAAAGAAGGACAGGGAGGAGGAGGAGAGGGACAGGGAGGTGGAGAGGGACAGGCAGGAGGAAAGGAGGACAGGCAGGAGGAAAGGAGGACAGGCAGGTGGAGAGGGACATGGAGGTGGAGAGGGACAGGCAGGAGGAGAGGGACAGGCAGAAGGACAGGCAGGAGGAAAGGAGGACAGGCAGGAGGAAAGGGATGGGGAGAGGGAGAGGAGGACAGGCAGGAGGATAGGCAAGGAGGAGAGGGACAGGCAGGAGGAAAGGGACGTGGAGGAGGAGAGGGACGTGGAGGTGGAGAGGGACAGGCAGGAGGAGAGGGACGTGGAGGTGGAGAGGGACATGGAGATGGAGAGGGACACTGAAGAGGAGAGGGGAGGAGAGGAGGGAGGTGTAATTGCAGTGTATTTGCTTGGCACTTACAATGGGACAAAAAAGTATTTAGTCAGCCACCAATTGTGCAAGTTCTCCCACTTAAAAAGATGAGAGAGGCCTGTAATTTTTATCATAGGTACACTTCAACTATGACAGACAAAATGAGAGAAAAAAATCAGAAAATCACATTGTAGGATTTTTTATGAATTTATTTGCAAATTATGATGTAAAATAAGTATTATTTA
Organism: Oncorhynchus mykiss; assembly: GCF_013265735.2. Taxonomy (NCBI): domain Eukaryota; kingdom Metazoa; phylum Chordata; class Actinopteri; order Salmoniformes; family Salmonidae; genus Oncorhynchus; species Oncorhynchus mykiss. The sequence continues at coordinate 37,382,324 of NC_048588.1, forward strand.
TTATAACTTGAAGACAAGTTTCTGACCCAAATGGCTACCTATATACTCTACATAGTGCACTTATTAGGGAACAGGCTATCCTGCGGACACAGACGTTATGTTGACAGGGGAGTCACCATGGCTGGCCTGCGTTAGCAACCTGTCACTCCTCATAGACACTTGCGCAGGCACTCGCACAAACACACCATGTCACTCACCTAACTAACACAGCTGATCAGTGGCTTGATGGAGTCTGGAACTGATCTCTGGAACAGGGGTAATTGACAGTGACAGGGTGGGTGGGTGTGTGTCCGTTCCACACAGTGCAGTGGAAGAGAGGAGACAGCAGAGGGGGGAACAGGACTCTGTTACTGCAGCACTACATTATAGAGTGTTGTTGAGGCCTGGGCTGCGGCTGGAGTCACCATGACGACATCCTGTTACGGGTCAGTCCCTCCTGTTGATGGAATCCATCACAGTGGAGAGAAGCAGGAGAGACAGGAGTGGAGAAAGACGGGTGGAGAGAGAGGAGTGGAAAGGATGGAGAGACAGGAGTAGAGAGAGAGAGGAATGGAGAGGATGGCGAGACAGGAGTGGAGAGAGAAATGAGTGGATAGGATGGAGAGACAGGAGTGGAGAGAGGAATGGAGAGGATGGAGAGACAGGAGTGGTGAGAGACAGGAGTGGAGAGAGAGAGGAGTGGAGAGATACAGGAGGGACAGGATTGGAGAGAGAGAGACAGTAGAGACATGAGTGGAGAGAGACACGATAGACAGCAGTGGAGAGCGAGACAGGAGTGTAGAGAGAGCAGTGGAGAGAGAGACAGGAGAGACTGGAGTGGAGAGCGAGACGGGAGTGGAGAGAGAGACAGAAGTGGAGAGAGAGACAGGAGAGACTGGAGTGGAGAGAGACACGATAGACAGCAGTGGAGAGTGAGACAGGAGTGTAGAGAGAGGCAGGAGAGAGACAGGAGTCTGGGCGGGACTTAATGGGATGTGACTGGAGGAGAGGAGAGACAATTTGAGTCTGCAAGATTATAATTTATATAGTAGTCTGTCCCAAATGGCACCCTTTTCCCTATTAAGGACACTACTTTTGTCCATGTCTCATAAGACTCTGGTAGAAAGTACTGCATTGTGTGGGCAATAAGAAACATGGAGCGAATGGTTTCACTGTGAACAATTATTGATTAAAATAGATATTTTTTAGTTAGTTTTTAAAATTTGTTAACTTTGTTATATTTGTTATTGTTAACTTAATCTGTTTACAGGATGTGTGTAACGTTTGGCTCATAGTGTGTAATACCATTTACAAACAGCAGGTGGGGCTCTGTGTCCAGTTTTAGGGCTGTCTGTCAAAAACGTCTTTCCACCTGAAACTTGTGACCAGTATTTGATTTTAGACCTGATCCAAAGTAACTATCTAATTTCTGCTCGGATATAATTCTGGTTTAGACCTGATCCAAAGTAACTAACTAACTCATTTCTGCTCGGATATAATTCTGGTTTAGACCTGATCCAAAGTAACTAACTATCTAATTTCTGCTCGGATATAATTCTGGTTTAGACCTGATCCAAAGTAACTAACTAACTAATTTCTGCTCTGATATAATTCTGGTTTAGACCTGATCCAAAGTAACTAACTAACTAATTTCTGCTCGGATATAATTCTGGTTTAGACCTGATCCAAAGTAACTAACTAACTCATTTCTGTTCTGATATAATTCTGGTTTAGACCTGATCCAAAGTAACTAACTAACTAATTTCTGTTCTGATATAATTCTGGTTTAGACCTGATCCAAAGTAACTAACTAACTAATTTCTGCTCTGATATAATTCTGGTTTAGACCTGATCCAAAGTAACTAACTAACTCATTTCTGCTCTGATATAATTCTGGTTTAGACCTGATCCAAAGTAACTAACTAACTAATTTCTGCTCTGATATAATTCTGGTTTAGACCTGATCCAAAGTAACTAACTAACTAATTTCTGCTCTGATATAATTCTGGTTTAGACCTGATCCAAAGTAACTAACTAACTAATTTCTGCTCGGATATAATTCTGGTTTAGACCTGATCCAAAGTAACTAACTAACTAATTTCTGCTCGTATATAATTCTGGTTTAGACCTGATCCAAAGTAACTAACTAACTAATTTCTGCTCGGATATAATTCTGGTTTAGACCTGATCCTGTCCAAAGCTCCAACCTCGATGAACACATAAACCTCTCGAGATATTTCAAACCTGAGAAAGGTCACATACGCCTCTCGAGATATTTCAAACCTGAGAAAGGTCACATACGCCTCTCAAGATATTTCAAACCTGAGAAAGGTCACATACGCCTCTCGAGATATTTCAAACCTGAGAAAGGTCACATACGCCTCTCAAGATATTTCAAACCTGAGAAAGGTCACATACGCCTCTCAAGATATTTCAAACCTGAGAAAGGTCACATCCTTTCAAAGCTTTAGTTGTAACATACCGGCCTTGTTTTCAGATCTGTTCCCATTAAGTGTTGAAAGTTGTCACAAGTAAATATTTATTTAACCTTTTATTTACAATGACCGGCCTACCGGAGGAACAACAGATTTTTACCTTGTCAACCTTTTCAGTTACTGGCCCAATGCTCTAAACCACTAGGCTACCTGACGCCCCTCATAGTAAATACCTGTTTTCTCCAGAACCGTTGATTTCTAGACCAGCGGTCAATGAATGAGACCGTGATATACAGTCATCTTATTGTGTCCCTTAAAGATCCCTTTTGTGTTGCCAAAAAGAACATCTCACTGTTGAAAAGCTGTGCAGCATTGTATAGTTAGTTATACACTGTAGCCTTCCTGATACCATTCCACAGGTTTCATTTAGTTGTTCTGGTAGTTTGAGTCAGTCAGACTGTTCTCTGTAGGTAGAGACTGGGGTGTGATTCCCCTGGTCATGGTAGTTTGTTCTCTGTGGGTAGAGACTGGGGTGTGATTCCCCTGGTCATGGTAGTTTGTTCTCTGTAGGTAGAGACCGGGGTGTGATTCGCCTGGTCATGGCAGTTTGTTCTCTGTAGGTAGATACTGGGGTGTGATTCCCCAGGTCACAGTAGTTTGTTCTCTGTAGGTAGAGACTGGGGTGTGATTCCCCTGGTCATGGTAGTTTGTTCTCTGTAGGTAGAGACTGGGGTGTGATTCCCCTGGTCACGGTAGTTTGAGTCATTCAGACTGTTCTCTGTAGGTAGAGACTGGTGTGTGATTCCCCTGGTCATGGTAGTTTGTTCTCTGTAGGTAGAGACTGGTGTGTGATTCCCCTGGTCACGGTAGTTTGTTCTCTGTAGGTAGAGACCGGGGTGTGATTCCCCTGGTCATGGTAGTTTGAGCCATTCAGACTGTTCTCTGTAGGTAGAGACTGGTGTGTGATTCCCCTGGTCATGGTAGTTTGTTCTCTGTAGGTAGAGACTGGGGTGTGATTCCCCTGGTCACGGTAGTTTGAGTCATTCAGACTGTTCTCTGTAGGTAGAGACTGGTGTGTGATTCCCCTGGTCATGGTAGTTTGTTCTCTGTAGGTAGAGACTGGTGTGTGATTCCCCTGGTCACGGTAGTTTGTTCTCTGTAGGTAGAGACCGGGGTGTGATTCCCCTGGTCATGGTAGTTTGAGCCATTCAGACTGTTCTCTGTAGGTAGAGACTGGTGTGTGATTCCCCTGGTCATGGTAGTTTGTTCTCTGTAGGTAGAGACTGGTGTGTGATTCCCCTGGTCACGGTAGTTTGTTCTCTGTAGGTAGAGACCGGGGTGTGATTCCCCTGGTCACGGTAGTTTGAGTCATTCAGACTGTTCTCTGTAGGTAGAGATTGGGGTGTGATTCCCCTGGTCATGGTAGTTTGTTCTCTGTGGGTAGAGACTGGGGTGCGATTCCCCTGGTCATGGTAGTTTGTTCTCTGTAGGTAGAGACTGGGGTGTGATTCCCCTGGTCATGGTAGTTTGTTCTCTGTAGGTAGAGATTGGGGTGTGATTCCCCTGGTCATGGTAGTTTGTTCTCTGTAGGTAGAGATTGGGGTGTGATTCCCCTGGTCATGGTAGTTTGTTCTCTGTAGGTAGAGACTGGGGTGTGATTCCCCTGGTCATGGTAGTTTGTTCTCTGTGGGTAGAGACTGGGGTGTGATTCCCCTGGTCATGGTAGTTTGTTCTCTGTAGGTAGAGACCGGGGTGTGATTCGCCTGGTCATGGCAGTTTGTTCTCTGTAGGTAGATACTGGGGTGTGATTCCCCAGGTCACAGTAGTTTGTTCTCTGTAGGTAGAGACTGGGGTGTGATTCCCCTGGTCATGGTAGTTTGTTCTCTGTAGGTAGAGACTGGGGTGTGATTCCCCTGGTCACGGTAGTTTGAGTCATTCAGACTGTTCTCTGTAGGTAGAGACTGGTGTGTGATTCCCCTGGTCATGGTAGTTTGTTCTCTGTAGGTAGAGACTGGTGTGTGATTCCCCTGGTCACGGTAGTTTGTTCTCTGTAGGTAGAGACCGGGGTGTGATTCCCCTGGTCATGGTAGTTTGAGCCATTCAGACTGTTCTCTGTAGGTAGAGACTGGTGTGTGATTCCCCTGGTCATGGTAGTTTGTTCTCTGTAGGTAGAGACTGGGGTGTGATTCCCCTGGTCACGGTAGTTTGAGTAATTCAGACTGTTCTCTGTAGGTAGAGACTGGTGTGTGATTCCCCTGGTCATGGTAGTTTGTTCTCTGTAGGTAGAGACTGGTGTGTGATTCCCCTGGTCACGGTAGTTTGTTCTCTGTAGGTAGAGACCGGGGTGTGATTCCCCTGGTCATGGTAGTTTGAGCCATTCAGACTGTTCTCTGTAGGTAGAGACTGGTGTGTGATTCCCCTGGTCATGGTAGTTTGTTCTCTGTAGGTAGAGACTGGTGTGTGATTCCCCTGGTCACGGTAGTTTGTTCTCTGTAGGTAGAGACCGGGGTGTGATTCCCCTGGTCACGGTAGTTTGAGTCATTCAGACTGTTCTCTGTAGGTAGAGATTGGGGTGTGATTCCCCTGGTCATGGTAGTTTGTTCTCTGTGGGTAGAGACTGGGGTGCGATTCCCCTGGTCATGGTAGTTTGTTCTCTGTAGGTAGAGACTGGGGTGTGATTCCCCTGGTCATGGTAGTTTGTTCTCTGTAGGTAGAGATTGGGGTGTGATTCCCCTGGTCATGGTAGTTTGTTCTCTGTAGGTAGAGATTGGGGTGTGATTCCCCTGGTCATGGTAGTTTGTTCTCTGTAGGTAGAGACTGGGGTGTGATTCCCCTGGTCATGGTAGTTTGTTCTCTGTGGGTAGAGACTGGGGTGTGATTCCCCTGGTCATGGTAGTTTGTTCTCTGTAGGTAGAGACCGGGGTGTGATTCGCCTGGTCATGGCAGTTTGTTCTCTGTAGGTAGATACTGGGGTGTGATTCCCCAGGTCACAGTAGTTTGTTCTCTGTAGGTAGAGACTGGGGTGTGATTCCCCTGGTCATGGTAGTTTGTTCTCTGTAGGTAGAGACTGGGGTGTGATTCCCCTGGTCACGGTAGTTTGAGTCATTCAGACTGTTCTCTGTAGGTAGAGACTGGTGTGTGATTCCCCTGGTCATGGTAGTTTGTTCTCTGTAGGTAGAGACTGGTGTGTGATTCCCCTGGTCACGGTAGTTTGTTCTCTGTAGGTAGAGACCGGGGTGTGATTCCCCTGGTCATGGTAGTTTGAGCCATTCAGACTGTTCTCTGTAGGTAGAGACTGGTGTGTGATTCCCCTGGTCATGGTAGTTTGTTCTCTGTAGGTAGAGACTGGGGTGTGATTCCCCTGGTCACGGTAGTTTGAGTCATTCAGACTGTTCTCTGTAGGTAGAGACTGGTGTGTGATTCCCCTGGTCATGGTAGTTTGTTCTCTGTAGGTAGAGACTGGTGTGTGATTCCCCTGGTCACGGTAGTTTGTTCTCTGTAGGTAGAGACCGGGGTGTGATTCCCCTGGTCATGGTAGTTTGAGCCATTCAGACTGTTCTCTGTAGGTAGAGACTGGTGTGTGATTCCCCTGGTCATGGTAGTTTGTTCTCTGTAGGTAGAGACTGGTGTGTGATTCCCCTGGTCACGGTAGTTTGTTCTCTGTAGGTAGAGACCGGGGTGTGATTCCCCTGGTCACGGTAGTTTGAGTCATTCAGACTGTTCTCTGTAGGTAGAGATTGGGGTGTGATTCCCCTGGTCATGGTAGTTTGTTCTCTGTGGGTAGAGACTGGGGTGCGATTCCCCTGGTCATGGTAGTTTGTTCTCTGTAGGTAGAGACTGGGGTGTGATTCCCCTGGTCATGGTAGTTTGTTCTCTGTAGGTAGAGATTGGGGTGTGATTCCCCTGGTCATGGTAGTTTGTTCTCTGTAGGTAGAGATTGGGGTGTGATTCCCCTGGTCATGGTAGTTTGTTCTCTGTAGGTAGAGACTGGGGTGTGATTCCCCTGGTCATGGCAGTTTGTTCTCTGTAGGTAGAGACCGGGGTGTGATTCCCCTGGTCATGGCAGTTTGTTCTCTGTAGGTAGAGATTGGGGTGTGATTCCCCTGGTCATGGCAGTTTGTTGTCTGTGGGTAGAGACTGGGGTGTGATTCCCCTGTTCATGGCAGTTTGTTCTCTGTAGGTAGAGACCGGGGTGTGATTCCCCTGGTCATGGCAGTTTGTTCTCTGTAGGTAGAGACCGGGGTGTGATTCCCCTGGTCATGGTAGTTTGTTCTCTGTAGGTAGAGACTGGGGTGTGATTCCCCTGGTCATGGCAGTTTGTTCTCTGTAGGTAGAGACCGGGGTGTGATTCCCCTGGTCATGGCAGTTTGTTCTCTGTAGGTAGAGACTGGTGTGTGATTCCCCTGGTCATGGCAGTTTGTTCTCTGTAGGTAGAGACTGGTGTGTGATTCCCCTGGTCATGGCAGTTTGTTCTCTGTAGGTAGAGACCGGGGTGTGATTCCCCTGGTCATGGTAGTTTGTTCTCTGTAGGTAGAGACCGGGGTGTGATTCCCCTGGTCATGGTAGTTTGTTCTCTGTAGGTAGAGACCGGGGTGTGATTCCCCTGGTCATGGTAGTTTGTTCTCTGTAGGTAGAGACTGGGGTGTGATTCCCCTGGTCATGGCAGTTTGTTCTCTGTAGGTAGAGACCGGGGTGTGATTCCCCTGGTCATGGCAGTTTGTTCTCTGTAGGTAGAGAGTGCTGTGTGTTTACGTTTGAAAACCTGTTGATGATGTCAGACTGACCCAACAGGTCCTACTGGTTTTCAGTTTCTCTTCCTGTTTTCTCTCCCCTCAGCCCCTCCCCCCTCTTCTCCTCCTTGTCATCATGGCTCAGTCCCTAATGGCACCTCCTTTAAGAAAACCACCCTTTATAAACACCTTTTTCTGTGTGTCCCACTCATACATTTTCACACTGTTAGGCTACATTATATTTTTGAATGTACACTTTTTTCACCAAAAAGTGATGAGTCCCAAAAGGATCCGCGTTGTAGCAATAACCCAGCTATTAGGCTGGCAGCAGCCCCATTGTTGAGTACTGTTAACCTGCCTGGCCTTAGAGCTACAGATCTGTAGTAGACAGCTAGCTAATCAGCTGGCAGCAGCAGTGCTGGCCTTAGAGCTACAGATCTGTAGTAGACAGCTAGCTAATCAGCTGGCAGCAGCAGTGCTGAGTACTGTTAACCTGCCTGGCCTTAGAGCTACAGATCTGTAGTAGACAGCTAGCTAATCAGCTGGCAGCAGCAGTGCTGGCCTTAGAGCTACAGATCTGTAGTAGACAGCTAGCTAATCAGCTGGCAACAGCAGTGCTGAGTACTGTTAACCTGCCTGGCCTTAGAGCTACAATTAAAATTAAAAACTCACATTTTACATAAGTATTCAGACCCTTTACTCAGTACATTGTTGAAGCACCTTTGGCAGCGATTACAGCCTGGAGTCTTCTTGGGTTTGACGCTACAAGCTTGGCACACCTGTATTTGGGGAGTTTCTCCCATTCTTCTCTGCAGATCCTCTCAAGCTCTGACCGGTTGGATGGGGAGTGTCGCTGCACAGCTATTTTCAGGTCTCTCCAGCAATGTTCAATCGAGTTCAAGTCCGGGTTCTGGCTGGGCCACTCAAGGACATTCAGAGACTTGTCCCTAAGATACTCCTGCATTCTCTTGGCTGTGTGCTTAGGGTTGTTGTCCTGTTGGAAGGTGAACCTTCTCCCCAGTCTGAGGACCTGAGTGCTCTGGAGCAGGTTTCAAGGATCTCTCTGTACTTTGCTCCTTTCATCTTTCCCTCGATCCTGACTAATCTCCCAGTCCCTACCACTGAAAAACGTCCCCACAGTATGATGCTGCCACCACCATGCTTCACAGATGGTGCTAGGTTTTCTCCAGACGTGACACTTGGCATTCAGGCCAAAGACTTCAATCTTGATTTCAACAGACCAGAGAATCTTGTTTCTCATGGCCTGAGAGTCCTTTTAGTGCCTTTCGGTAAACTCCAAGCGGGCTGTCATGTGCCTTTTGACTAAGGAATGGCTGCAGAGATGGTTGTCCTTCTGGAAGGTTTGCCCATCTCCACAGAGGAACTCTGGAGCTCTGTCAGAGTGACCATCGGAGTCTTGGTCACCTCCCTGACCAAGTCCCTTCTTTACTCTGTTGTACCACAACACAACACACAGCTTTAGTCTGTTGTACCACAACACAACACACAGCTTTAGTCTGTTGTACCACAACACAACACACAGCTTTAGTCTGTTGTACCACAACACAACACACAGCTTTAGTCTGTTGTACCACAACACAACACACAGCTTTAGTCTGTTGTACCACAACACAGCACACAGCTTTAGTCTGTTGTACCACAACACAACACACAGCTTTAGTCTGTTGTACCACAACACAACACACAGCTTTAGTCTGTTGTACCAAATGGATAAGCAATGTCTAAGTCTGGCTTCTCTATGGCCTCTGCATGATGAATCCTCAACGCTCAGGGTGAGGACAGACCGCTCATGTCAGTATGGTGCGCAGTTCCCAATGCATGTAGACTTATCATCTCGTCATGGTAACTATTTTTCTTGTGAAAGGTAGGACTAGATTTGCTGCAGCGTACCCTATGCTAGGGTAATATAAGGACTGAATAGGTGTTTAATTTACATAATCTCCATCTGGTCTTCAGGGGTCCCCTTATTTTTGAATTGTAAAGATTGTTTTAAAACTCTGCAGCTGCAATTAAGAACTGTCTATCACTCGAATGTCATTGCTTTAAATCAGTTATTAATTCAGTCCCATAACCATTCAGATGGTGGTAGACCATAGCAGTTATTAATTCAGACCCATAACCATTCAGACCCATAACCATTCAGATGGTGGTAGACTATAGCAGTTATTAATCCAGACCCATAACCATTCAGATGGTGGTAGACTATAGCAGTTATTAATCCAGACCCATAACCATTCAGATGGTGGTAGACTATAGCAGTTATTAATTCAGACCCATAACCATTCAGACCCATAACCATTCAGATGGTGGTAGACTATAGCAGTTATTAATTCAGACCCATAACCATTCAGACCCATAACCATTCAGATGGTGGTAGACTATAGCAGTTATTAATCCAGACCCATAACCATTCAGACCCATAACCATTCAGATGGTGGTAGACTATAGCAGTTATTAATTCAGACCCATAACCATTCAGATGGTGGTAGACTATAGCAGTTATTAATTCAGACTCATAACCATTCAGATGGTGGTAGACTATAGCAGTTATTAATCCAGACCCATAACCATTCAGATGGTGGTAGACTATAGCAGTTATTAATTCAGACCCATAACCATTCAGATGGTGGTAGACTATAGCAGTTATTAATTCAGACCCATAACCATTCAGACCCATAACCATTCAGATGGTGGTAGACTAGAGCAGCTATTAATTCAGACCCATAACCATTAAGATGGTGGTAGACTATAGCAGTTATTAATTCAGACCCATAACCATTCAGATGGTGGTAGACTATAGCAGTTATTAATTCAGACCCATAACCATTAAGATGGTGGTAGACTATAGCAGTTATTAATTCAGACCCATAACCATTCAGATAGTGGTAGACTATAGCAGTTATTAATTCAGACCCATAACCATTCAGATGGTGGTAGACTATAGCAGTTATTAATTCAGACCCATAACCATTCAGATGGTGGTAGACTATAGCAGTTATTAATTCAGACTCATAACCATTCAGATGGTGGTAGACTATAGCAGTTATTAATTCAGACCCAAAACCATTCAGATGGTGGTAGACTATAGCAGTTATTAATTAAGACCCATAACCATTCAGACCCAGAACCATTCAGACCCATAACCATTCAGATGGTGGTAGACTATAGCAGTTATTAATTCAGACCCATAACCATTCAGATGGTGGTAGACTATAGCAGTTATTAATTCAGACCCATAACCATTCAGACCCAGAACCATTCAGACCCATAACCATTCAGACCCATAACCATTCAGATGGTGGTAGACTATAGCAGTTATTAATTCAGACCCATAACCATTCAGATGGTGGTAGACTATAGCAGTTATTAATTCAGACCCATAACCATTCAGATGGTGGTAGACTATAGCAGTTATTAATTCAGACCCATAATCATTCAGACCCATAACCATTCAGATGGTGGTAGACTATAGCAGTTATTAATTCAGACCCATAACCATTCAGATGGTGGTAGACTATAGCAGTTATTAATTCAGACCCATAACCATTCAGATGGTGGTAGACTATAGCAGTTATTAATTCAGACCCATAACCATTCAGATGGTGGTAGACTATAGCAGTTATTAATTCAGACCCATAACCATTCAGACCCATAACCATTCAGATGGTGGTAGACTATAGCAGTTATTAATTCAGACCCATAACCATTCAGATGGTGGTAGACTATAGCAGTTATTAATTCACACCCATAACCATGCAGATGGTGGTAGACTATAGCAGTTATTAATTCACACCCATAACCATTCAGATGGTGGTAGACTATAGCAGTTATTAATTCAGACCCATAACCATTCAGATGGTGGTAGACTATAGCAGTTATTAATTCACACCCATAACCATTCAATCTTCGTGAAGAGAAGTGAAAGCTTTCTGCGTCTAATTCTAGTCCTATATTATTCAAGGATGTCATTAGAATGATGAAGATAAGGACAACAAAACGTATTTCATTTAACTGTTGAAAGCGAGGAAGGAATGAAGCAACAATAGATAGAGAAAGAGGAGGCAGGCTAATAACAGTAAGGGGAATTTTATGAAAGGTAATTTATGCGTCAGCCTGCTAATCATACAAATAGGCCGTATTATCTTAAAGCATTTAAATCAAATTCGCTAGCCATTACTTGTAACTTTGTAGGCAGCGTGTCCCGTAGGCAGCGTGTCCCCAGCGTGTCCCGTAGGCAGCGTGTCCCGTAGTGTCCCGTAGGCAGCGTGTCCCCAGCGTGTCCCGTAGGCAGCGTGTCCCGTAGTGTCCCGTAGGCAGCGTGTCCCGTAGTGTCCCATAGGCAGCGTGTCCCGTAGGCAGCGTGTCCCGTAGTGTCCCGTAGGCAGCGTGTCCCGTAGGCAGCGTGTCCCGTAGGCAGCGTGTCCCGTAGTGTCCCGTAGGCAGCGTGTCCCATAGGCAGCGTGTCCCGTAGTGTCCCGTAGGCAGCGTGTCCCGTAGTGTCCCGTAGGCAGCGTGTCCCGTAGGCAGCGTGTCCCATAGTGTCCCGTAGGCAGCGTGTCCCGTAGTGTCCCGTAGGCAGCGTGTCCCGTAGTGTCCCGTAGGCAGCGTGTCCCGTAGTGTCCCGTAGGCAGCGTGTCCCGTAGGCAGCGTGTCCCATAGTGTCCCGTAGGCAGCGTGTCCCGTAGTGTCCCGTAGGCAGCGTGTCCCGTAGTGTCCCGTAGGCAGCGTGTCCCGTAGTGTCCCGTAGGCAGCGTGTCCCGTAGGCAGCGTGTCCCGTAGTGTCCCGTAGGCAGCGTGTCCCGTAGTGTCCCGTAGGCAGCGTGTCCCGTAGTGTCCCGTAGGCAGCGTGTCCCGTAGTGTCCCGTAGGCAGCGTGTCCCGTAGTGTCCCGTAGGCAGCGTGTCCCGTAGGCAGCGTGTCCCGTAGTGTCCCGTAGGCAGCGTGTCCCGTAGTGTCCCGTAGGCAGCGTGTCCCGTAGGCAGCGTGTCCCGTAGTGTCCCGTAGGCAGCGTGTCCCGTAGGCAGCGTGTCCCGTAGTGTCCCGTAGGCAGCGTGTCCCGTAGTGTCCCGTAGGCAGCGTGTCCCGTAGGCAGCGTGTCCCGTAGTGTCCCGTAGGCAGCGTGTCCCGTAGGCAGCGTGTCCCATAGTGTCCCGTAGGCAGCGTGTCCCGTAGTGTCCCGTAGGCAGCGTGTCCCGTAGTGTCCCGTAGGCAGCGTGTCCCGTAGTGTCCCGTAGGCAGCGTGTCCCGTAGGCAGCGTGTCCCGTAGTGTCCCGTAGGCAGCGTGTCCCGTAGGCAGCGTGTCCCGTAGTGTCCCGTAGGCAGCGTGTCCCGTAGTGTCCCGTAGGCAGCGTGTCCCGTAGTGTCCCGTAGGCAGCGTGTCCCGTAGTGTCCCGTAGGCAGCGTGTCCCGTAGTGTCCCGTAGGCAGCGTGTCCCGTAGTGTCCCGTAGGCAGCGTGTCCCGTAGTGTCCCGTAGGCAGCGTGTCCCGTAGTGTCCTGTAGGCAGCGTGTCCCGTAGTGTCCCGTAGGCAGCGTGTCCCGTAGTGTCCCGTAGGCAGCGTGTCCCGTAGTGTCCCGTAGGCAGCGTGTCCCGTAGGCAGCGTGTCCCGTAGTGTCCCGTAGGCAGCGTGTCCCGTAGTGTCCCGTAGGCAGCATGTCCCGTAGGCAGCGTGTCCCGTAGGCAGCGTGTCCCGTAGTGTCCCGTAGGCAGCGTGTCCCGTAGTGTCCCGTAGGCAGCGTGTCCCGTAGTGTCCCGTAGGCAGCGTGTCCCGTAGGCAGCGTGTCCCGTAGTGTCCCGTAGGCAGCGTGTCCCGTAGTGTCCCGTAGGCAGCGTGTCCCGTAGTGTCCCGTAGGCAGCGTGTCCCGTAGTGTCCCGTAGGCAGCATGTCCCGTAGGCAGCATGTCCTGTAGGCAACACGGCCCGCACCAGAAACACATGTTTTCTCCCTGCTTAATTGTGGTTTGAACGATGTGCGTACTTCCAGTCCGTATCATACAGTATAATGCAATACAATACAGCAATACAGTTCACACTCCAAAAGATTAGCTTGCTGGAGCTTGTTTAGTTTATTTACCCAAGAGAGCATGTAGCTAGTTACATCTATGTGCGTTTATGTTTGACTGTCGTGTGTAATGTGCAGTAGCCTATATCATAGGCTATATAGTAGCTTATATAATAGGCTATATAGTAGCTTATATCATAGGCTATATAGTAGCTTATATCATAGGCTATATAGTAGCTTATATCATAGGCTATATAGTAGCTTATATCATAGGCCAGGGGTGTCAAAGTCAAATGGACGGAGGGCCAAATAAAAAAATCAGCTACAAGACGAGGGCCGGACTGTTCGAATGTTCATTGAAAAAATTTTAAATGACGCATATAGTCTAGTGAACCTAATTGAACCTACTGAAAACCTAACAAATATATTACAATATGATCAGATAAATAAAGCAATATTTTCTTATGGCTCTGTCAGTAATCTTTAATTTTCAACAGACACAAAAGACAAATTTCCTTTATATAAATATCCCCATAACATGAACATTAAATGAAAGAAACCGGTATTCAAGGCACCATCAGTAGACTATATTTTCTATTTTAGCAAAAGTGGGCTAAATTTACTTCAAAGAAAAAACAATAATAGCAATTTTCTATCATCCACTCAACTGAAATATTTTTAAAATATAATTGGATTGAAATACAAAAAAATAAAGTGCAAAAATCTATTAATCAAAAACAACACTTTGTTTAAGGAGAAGTAACATGCAGTGAAAACAAATATTAAATTTTAACTTTTAAACTTGAACTGAGTAAAAACTCTAAATATGTGATTGCACAGTAATGTTCACTTGTTTGAGGTTGAGGGTGATACTTGGTGGTGTCCCATCTTTTCCACAAGTTCATCAATGTTCGGGGTAAGGCTCTGAGCTGAAGAAATCCTCAGAATTGAGTGGAGGTGTTCAGCAGTAAGTCGACTTCTGTGTGATGTTTTGTTCAGGTTCATCAAAGAAAACAGTTGTTCACACAGGTATGTGCTGCCAAACATAGACAACGTTTGAGCAGCCTGGATGCGCAGCTGGGGCATTGTGCCGGGGAGGAAACAGGCGAACTCCGCAGCACCCACTGCCGCATATTTTGCCCTCAGTGCATCATTGCATTGGAGGTCAATCAACTCCATTTGGAGGTTTGGTGGTGAGCTTTCCACGTCAACAGCAAATGGGTTACCGAGCAGTTCCAACCTGCTTTTTTGTGCTTCAAAGTCAGCAAATCGGCGTCGAAAGTCAGCGGCAAGCATACCTATTTTATCAGCCAACTGTGTGCTCGGGAACGCACTGGTAGAGAGCTTCTCTTTCATGGTCTGGCAGCTGGGAAAGTGGCTCAAATTTTCTTTCCGCATCTGCGTCTCCCACAGAGTCAGTTTGGTTTTAAATGCCTTCACTGTACTGTACATATCAGAGATGACACGATCCCGACCCTGCAGCTGCAAGTTTATTGCATTCAGATGACTCGTAATGTCACACAGAAAAGCCATTTCACACAGAAACATTTCGTCTCGGAGTTGTGTTGTGTCTTTCCCTTTGCTGTCCAAGAACAGACAAATCTCCTCACGAAGCTCGAAACATCTTTGAAGCACCTTTCCCTGGCTTAGCCATCGCACCTCTGTGTGATAAGGCAAATCACCATGCTCCGTTTCTAACTCCGTCAGAAATGCCTTGAACTGGCGGTGATTCAAACCTTTGGCTCTGATAAAGTTAACTGTGCGCGTGATGATGCTCATTACATGCTCCATTTTCAAGGCTTTACCGCACAACGCTTCCTGGTGTATGATACAATGATAAGCTGTCAGCTCACCTGTCGCGTTTTCCTCTTGCATCTTTTCCCGTATCTTCGCCACCAGTCCGCTCCTGTGTCCACACATCGCAGGTGCTCCGTCGGTTGTCAAACCCACGAGTTTTTCCCAAGGCAGCTCCATCTCATTTACACATCTTGACACCTCTTCATACAAATCATGCCCCGTAGTTGTGCCATGCATAGGACGTAAAGCCAAAAACTCCTCTGTCACGCTTAGGTTGGAGTCCACTCCGCGGATGAAAATTGACAACTGGGCAATGTCAGAAATGTCGGTGCTCTCATCCACAGCCAAGGAATATGCAATAAAATCTTTTCCCTTTTTCACAAGCTGCTCTTTTAGATTGATGGACAACTGGTCTACTCTCTCGGCAATGGTGTTTCTGCTCAGACTCACATTTAAAAAGAGTTGCCTTTTTTCTGGGCAAACTTCGTCACAAACTTTAATCATGCAGTTTTTGATGAAATCCCCCTCCGTAAATGGCCGGGCTGATTTAGCGATCTCTTCTGCCAAAATAAAACTGGCCTTGACAGCAGCCTGGCCTTGTGATTTGGCTTTTTTGAACAGAGCCTGTCGAGATTTGAGGCCTCGTTTTAATTCCTCTGCCTTTTGTAGCCTTTGTTCCATGTCCATATTCTTGTTTTTGTCCGCGTGTTTCGTTTCATAATGTCGTCTCAGATTATACTCTTTCAGTACCGCCACACTTTCTCCACACAGAAGACACACAGGTTTTCCAGCTACCTTCGTGAACATATACTCCGACTCCCACCTTGTTTGAAACCCCCGGTTCTCAGTATCCACCTTCCGTTTTGCCATTTTTGATGGGTATCTGAAAGTTAATTTTACTGTGATGCTGACGACTGCTGTGCCAATAAATATTGAAATGAAGCAGCCTACTGCTCGGTGCGTCACCTTTGCATTGTGGGAAATGTAGTATTGGTGCGTGTAAAAGATCTGCGGGCTGCCGGCTTGCTGCGGGCCGGTTCTAATAATAAATCAAGATCATCCCAGGGGCCGTAAAAAACCTTCTTGCGGGCCGGATGTGGCCCGCGGGCCTTGACTCTGACATATGTGTCATAGGCTATATAGTAGCTTATATCATAGGCTATATAGTAGATTATATCATAGGCTATATAGTAGCTTATATCATAGGCTATATGGTAGCTTATATCATTGGCTATATAGTAGCTTATATCATAGGCTATATGGTAGCTTATATCATTGGCTATATGCATTGGATAACAACATAGTAATTTGTGTTTTTTTGTTGTGGCTTGGGCTCATTAAATGCCTTTTAATGTAGGGCTCATTAAATGCCTTTTAATGTAGGGCTCATTAAAGGCCCTTTTAATGTAGTGCTCATTAAAGGCCCTTTTAATGTAGGGCTCATTAAAGGCCCTTTTAATGTAGGGCTCATTAAAGTCCCTTTTAATGTAGGGCTCATTAAATGCCTTTTTAATGTATGGTTTATCAGGCTCGGGTAGCATCAGGGTTTAATTTTTGATCAAAGCTCTAAACAAACCCAGACATTAGGCCTATCACCTATATAGTGCACTACTTTTGAGCAGGGCCCCATAGGATTCTGGTGAAAAGTAGTGCACTATATAGGTGATAGGTTGACATTTGGGACCCGTGATATAAAAAACGACATGTTATGTAACACCCACTGTAACTAAGGAGGTAAAATGTGTAATGACCTAAATTCACTGCACAGAGCACACAACAACATCAACACCAATGTATGTAATAAATATATATATATATACACTACCTAAATTCACTGAAATGTTTTGTTTGATTATTTTCACTCGTAAAGTAGCTGGTTGAACAAAAGTATCTCCTATTGTAAGATATGTAGCTGACTGTGATGCTCTTCATAGACATCTCTGCTAATGTGTTTTGAAGAGCAGTGGCACAGTAATGGGTTTGTTGCATTGGCTACCATCATTAGACAATTCTCTGGGGCCTTTGTCGACATACGAACTCCATTGGCTACCATCATTAGACAATTCTCTGGGGCCTTTGTCGACATACGAACTCCATTGGCTACCATCATTAGACAATTCTCTGGGGCCTTTGTTGACATACGAACTCCATTGGTTAACATCATTTGACGATTCCCTGGGTCCTGTGCACCTTGGGAGGTTAAGACAGACTGGAGACCGTCCTGAAATACCACTTGGGTGGAACAGAGGACTTGAAAACAAACAGAACAGAACAGAAACATCTAGAATGGGGTCAGGGTTTTGCAAGTCATTTTGGATAAAACAAATAAAGTCATCTTAAGTGAAAAGTTGTTTTATTTTAATTTAATTTTAAAAGTTGAGATTAGTCTTTCAGCTTCTGGAATATATACAGGCTTTTGCTGAATTACTCAATGACATTTTATTATCTGGTTCCTATACTTTTCTCCAATAAATGTATAATAAATTGAAGTTTCAGACTATTTGCATCCCCCCCTCCCTCTTCTATACCACTGCTAGTCTCGGTTGTTATCTATACATAGTCACTTTAACTCTACCTACATGTACATATTGCCTCAATAACCTCGACTAACCGGTGCCCCCGCACATTGAGTCTGTACCGTAACACCCTGTATATAGCCTCCACATTTACTCTGTACCGTAACACCCTGTATATAGCCTCCACATTGACTCTGTACCGGTACCCCCTGTATATAGCCTCCACATTGACTCTGTACCGGTACCCCCTGTATATAGCCTCCACATTGACTCTGTACCGTAACACCCTGTATATAGTCTCCACATTGACTCTGTACCGGTACCCCCTGTATATAGCCTCCACACTGACTCTGTACCGTAACACCCTGTATATAGCCTCCACATTGACTCTGTACCGGTACCCCCTGTATATAGCCTCCACATTGACTCTGTACCGTAACACCCTGTATATAGTCTCCACATTGACTCTGTACCGGTACCCCCTGTATATAGCCTCCACACTGACTCTGTACCGTAACACCCTGTATATAGCCTCCACATTGACTCTGTACCGTAACACCCTGTATATAGCCTCCACATTGACTCTGTACCGTAACACCCTGTATATAGCCTCCACATTGACTCTGTACCGGTACCCCCTGTATATAGCCTCCACATTGACTATGTACCGGTACCCCCTGTATATAGCCTCCACATTGACTCTGTACCGTAACACCCTGTATATAGTCTCCACATTGACTCTGTACCAGTACCCCCTGTATATAGCCTCCACATTGACTCTGTACCGGTACCCCCTGTATATAGCCTCCACATTGACTCTGTACCGGTACCCCCTGTATATAGCCTCCACATTGACTCTGTACCGTAACATCCTGTATATAGCCTCCACATTGACTCTGTACCGGTAGCCCCTGTATATAGCCTCCACATTGACTCTGTACCGGTAGCCCCTGTATATAGCCTCCACATTGACTCTGTACCGGTACCCCCTGTATATAGCCTCCACATTGACTCTGTACCGGTACCCCCTGTATATAGCCTCCACATTGACTCTGTACCGGTACCCCCTGTATATAGTCTCCACATTGACTCTGTACCGGTACCCCCTGTATATAGCCTCCACATTGACTCTGTACCGGTACCCCCTGTATATAGCCTCCACATTGACTCTGTACCGGTACCCCCTGTATATAGCCTCCACATTGACTCTGTATCAGTACCCCCTGTATATAGCCTCCACATTGACTCTGTACCGTAACACCCTGTATATAGCCTCCACATTGACTCTGTACCGGTACCCCCTGTATATAGCCTCCACATTGACTCTGTACCGGTACCCCCCTGTATATAGCCTCCACATTGACTCTGTACCGTAACACCCTGTATATAGCCTCCACATTGACTCTGTACCGTAACACCCTGTATATAACCTCCACATTGACCCTGTACCGTAACACCCTGTATATAGCCTCCACATTGACTCTGTACCGTAACACCCTGTATATAGCCTCCACATTGACTCTGTACCGTAACACCCTGTATATAACCTCCACATTGACCCTGTACCGTAACACCCTGTATATAGCCTCCACATTGACTCTGTACCGTAACACCCTGTATATAACCTCCACATTGACCCTGTACCGTAACACCCTGTATATAGCCTCCACATTGACTCTGTATCAGTACCCCCTGTATATAGCCTCCACATTGACTCTGTATCAGTACCCCCCCTGTATATAGCCTCCACATTGACTCTGTACCGGTACCCCCCCTGTATATAACCTCGTTACTGTTATTTTACTGCTGCTCTTTAATTATTTGTTACTTTTATATTTAATTTTTTTACTGAACACTTATTTTTAAGTGCATTGTTGGTTAAGGGCTTGTAAGTAAGCATTTCACTGTAATACCTGTTGTATTCTGCACATTTGACAAATAACATTTTATTTTATTTAACCCAAACCCGGTTTGGTTAATCCCTTTGGTTAATCCCATTGTGTCGCTGAGTCATCATAAAGCCCAGTTTGGTTACTCCCTACCATTGTGTCGCTGAGTCATCATAAAGCCCAGTTTGGTTACTCCCTACCATTGTGTCGCTGAGTCATCATAAAGCCCAGTTTGGTTACTCCCTACCATTGTGTCGCTGAGTCATCATAAAGCCCAGTTTGGTTACTCCCTACCATTGTGTCGCTGAGTCATCATAAAGCCCAGTTTGGTTACTCCCTACCATTGTGTCGTGATGCTGCCACCCCCGTGCTTCACGGTTGGAATGGTGTTCTTCGGCTTGCAAGCCTCCCCCTTTTCCCTCCAAACATAACGATGGTCATTATGACCAAACAGTTCTATTTTTGTTTCATCCAGCCAGAGGACATTTCTCCAAAAAGTACGATCTTTGTCCCCATGTGCAGTTGCAAACTGTAGTCTGGCTTTTTTATGGTGGTTTTGGAGCAGTGGCTTCTTCCTTGCTGAGTGGCCTTTCAGGTTATGCCGATATAGGACTTGTTTTACTGTGGATATAGATACTTTTGTACCTGTTTCCTCCAGCATCTTCACAAGGTCCTTTGCTGTTGTTCTGGGATTGATTTGCACTTTTCGCACCGAAGTACGTTCATCTATAGGAGACAGAACGCGTCTCCTTCCTGAGCGGTATGACGGCTGCGTGGTCTCATGGTGTTTATACTTGTGTACAATTGTTTGTACAGATGAACGTGGTACCTTCAGGCGTTTGGAAATTGCTCCCAAGGAGGAACCAGACTTGTGGAGGTCTACAATTTTATTTTGGCTGATTTCTTTTGATTTTTCCATGATGTCAAGCAAAGAGGCACTGAGTTTGATGGTAGGCCTTGAAATACATCCACACGTACACCTCTAATTGACTCAAATGATGTCAATTAGCCTATCAGAAGCTTCCAAAGCCATGACATAATTTTCTGTAATTTTCCAAGCTGTTTAAAGGCACAGTCAACTTAGTGTATGTAAACTTCTGACCCATTGGAATTGTGATACGGTGAATTATAAGTGAAATAATCTGTCTGTAAACAATTGTTAGAAAAATTACTTGTGTCACGCACAAAGTAGATGTCCTAACCGACTTGCCAAAACTATAGTTTGTTAACAAGAAATTTGTGGAGTAGTTGATAAACGAGTTTTAATCACTCCAACCTGGCTTTCGTGCCACGTATGTATCAAGAGAAAGCTTCAAACTGTAACCAGTGCCTCCAACCTGGTTCAGGTTATCAGTCAACCTACCAGGGTAGTTAGAAACAGCACAGGAATGAAATCATTAACATGTATCGATCACATCTTTACTAATGCTGCAGAAATGTGCTTTAAAGCAGTATCCAAATCCATTGGATGTGGTGATCACAATATAGTAGCCATATCTAGGAAAACCAAAGTTCTAAAGGCTGGGCATAATATAGTGTATAAGAGGTCATACAATAAGTTTTGTCGTGATTCGTATGTTGATGATGTAAATAATATGTGCTGGTATGTGGTGTGTAACGAGGAGCAACCAGACGCTGCACTTGACACATTTATGAAATTGCTTATCCCAGTTTCTAATAAGCATGCACCCGTTAAGAAAATGACTGCAAAAACTGTTAATTCCCTGTGGATTGATGAGGAATGGAAAAACTGTATGATTGAGAGGGATGAAGCAAAAGGAATTGTCACGACTTCCGCCGAAGTCGGCTCCTCTCCTTGTTCGGGCGGCGTTCGGCAAGGCCGCTCCATTTTTCATGTATCCATTTGTTTTGTCTTGTTCCATGCACACCTGGTTTTCATTCCCCAATCAAACTACATGTCTTTATTCCTCTGTTCCCCATCATGTCTTTGTGTGAGATTGTTTGTGTTACGTGTGTATTGTTGACGCGCCAGACTGGCTTGTTTTTTTCCCGTGTTATTGTTAAACCTAAGATGTTTATTGTTAAACCTAATTCTTGTGACTGTTTTGCACTTTTGCAAGTGTGCGCCTGTTCACAAATCTCTGCTCTCCTGCACCTGACTTCGCTACCAGTACGCACACATCTGACAGGACTGGCAAATAGGTCTGGCTGTACAACTGACTGACATACGTAGTGCAAATTGAGAAATCATGTGACTAAACTGAATAAAAAGAAGAATAAACTACACTATGAAACAAAGATAAATGAAATAAAGAATGATAGTAACAAGATTGGAGCACCTTAAATGAAATTTTGGGCAAAAAAGGCAAACTCCACTCCATCATTTATTGAATCAGATGGCTCATTTATCACAAAATCCAATGATACTGCCAAAAACTTTCATGATTTTTTTATTTGGCAAGATTAGCAATGACATGCCAGCAACAAACATTGTCACTACACATCTAAGTATATCTGACCAAATTATGAAAGACAAGCGTTGTAATTTTGAATTCTGTAAAGTGAGTGTGGAAGACGTGAAAAAAGTATTGTTGTCTATCAACAATGACAAGCCACCGGGTCTGACAACTTGGATGGAAAATTACTGAGGATAATAGGGGACGACATTGCCACTCCTATTTGCCATATCTTTAACTTAAGCCTACTAGAAAGTGTGTGCCCTCAGGCCTGGAGGGAAGCAAAAGTAATTAGGCTACCTAAGAATAGTAAAGCCCCCTTTACTGGCTCAAATAGCCGACCAATCAGCCTGTTACCAACCCTAAGTAAACTTCTGGAAAAAATTGACAACAAAATTGACAACAGACTTTCAGCATTATTCTATTTATTTTTCTTAACCCCTCGACCTCTCTTACGGAGGACAAGTATCTTTTAGAATTTTTTTCCAGCTTTTCTGCTACATATATATATACATTTTACATACACATTTTACATACATGGTACTTTTATATAAAGCAGTCACATAACAATAATACAATACCGAACATAAGATCTTTAATCCCACTCCTCAGCCACTCTCAGCCCATCCCACCTATCACCATAGACCTCAGCTCTTTAATCCCACCCCCTCAGCCACTCTCAGCCCATCCCACCTATCACCATAGAACTCAGCTCTTTAATCCCACCCCCTCAGCCACTCTCAGCCCATCCCACCTATCACCATAGACCTCAGCTCTTTAATCCCACCCCCTCAGCCACTCTCAGCCCATCCCACCTATCACCACAGACCTCAGCTCTTTAATCCCACCCCCTCAGCCACTCTCAGCCCATCCCACCTATCACCACAGACCAGCCTCGTTTGGTTTCCCTGTGCCATATATTTTTCAATTGTGCTATGATGTTTGACATACATTTTTAAGCTTTCTAATCGTATAGTATCCACAGATTGTGAGCTAAAGATGAAAACCTTTCCTACGAGTATTATTATATAATTTATTGACTGACTATGGCTTTCCAAATTACCCAACACTGCTATTTGTAAGGTTCATTTTAAGTGCATGTTGTGATTTTTTTTTAACCATTCCTGAACCTGTGACCAGATACCAGCTACATAGAGGCAATACCAAAATTAGCTAGGAAAACCACTGGTTGACTTGGCAAAACAAGACAAACTGGCACAGAGAGACAGGAAACACAGGGATATATACACCGGCGATAATAAACGACACCTGGAGTGGGGTGAAGACAATCACAAGAACAGGTGAAACTGAGCAGAGCAGAGACAATTTGTTCTATCTTTTCTGGAGGATAAAACAGAAATTGTGACCAGCTTTGTCTGCCTTGTTTAAGAAAGGGCGATACTTTAAACAACATTTTTATTTTTCAATTAGTCAGAAATGAGAAGTTGTAATCTGTATAAAGACTAAAATGCCATTTTTTGAACAAAGGATGACTCTTTCTTAATGATCTACTGGAGAACCATTTGGGGTTTAAGTATAACTTATGTACGAGTGAAGCTTTTAGTGGTTTAAAGCTTTAATATTTATACATTTTAGCCCCCCAAACCATTTTGGGCTTAAGTATAACTTTAATATGTGCGCTGAAAGTCGGGAAGCAAGTTCCCGGGAGTGAATATTTAATAAGTAAACGGAACATAATACAAAACATGAAACACAAACATGACACTGAAACAGAAGCAATGACACCTGGGGAAGGAACCAAAGGCAGTGACATAAATAGAGCAGGTAATCAAGGAGGTGATGGAGTCCAGGTGATTATCATTAGGCACTGATGCGCTAAAAGATGGTGACAGGTGTGCTCAATAATCAACAACAGCTTGGTGACCTTGAGGCCAGAGAGGGAGCACACGTGACAATAATTTATGTACGAGTGAAGCTTTTAGTGAAAGGTTTAAAGCTATAATATGTCATAATTTTAGCCCCCTCAAAGTCACATTCATTATATAAATATTATAATATATATAATACATGATTTAGTCTGGCTTAGCATTCCAAATAAAATGAAATATTTTTCATCTGATTTAAAAAATGAGTCATCTGGAGTAGGCAGTGTCATTAGTCAGTCAGTAAACTGTGATAGGACCATTAGTCAGTCAGTAAACTGTGATAGGACCATTAGTCAGTCAGTAAACTGTGATAGGACCATTAGTCAGTCAGTAAACTGTGATAGGACCATTAGTCAGTCAGTAAACTGTGATAGGACCATTAGTCAGTCAGTAAACTGTGATAGGACCATTAGTCAGTCAGTAAACTGTGATAGGACCATTAGTCAGTCAGTAAACTGTGATAGGACCATTAGTCAGTCAGTAAACTGTGATAGGACCATTAGTCAGTCAGTAAACTGTGATAGGACCATTAGTCAGTCAGTAAACTGTGATAGGACCATTAGTCAGTCAGTAAACTGTGATAGGACCATTAGTCAGTCAGTAAACTGTGATTGGACCATTAGTCAGTCAGTAAACTGTGATAGGGCCATTAGTCAGTCAGTAAACTGTGATTGGACCAAAGAGAACCTCTCCATGGTTACAGAATCTTATCTATTTTTGCTAACTTTCTATTAAAATGAATTGTTTATTTATATTTTTTGAGATGTGAATACCAAGTATGTCTACTTCCCCATCTGCCCATTTTATTGGTAAACTACAAGGTAGTGTAAACGCTGTATTTTTTAATGATACAATACGTAATATGGTACACTTGTTATAATTAGGTTTTAATCCAGAGAGGCTAGAAAAGTGATCAAGATCTTTAATGAGACTGTGCAGGGATCCAGATAGAGAAAAAACTAGAGTAAATCGGCAAACATTGACACTTTAGTATTCATCCCCTGGATTTCTGACTCCTTGATGTTCTTGTTGGATCTAATTTTAATAGCCAGCATTTCAATGGCCATAATAAATAGATATGGAGACAACGGACAGCCTTGTTTTACTCCTCTTAAAAGCTCAATACTTTCTGAGAAGTTATTATTATTATTATTATTATTATTATTATTGTTACCATTATTTACTATTTTGCATCTGGGGTTTCTGTACATAACTTTAACCCATCCTATCAGAGATTCACCAAAATTAAAGTAATTCAGGCATTTCTATATAAATTCCTTATTATTATTATTATTGTTACCATTATTTACTATTTTGCATCTGGGGTTTCTGTACATAACTTTAACCCATCCTATCAGAGATTCACCAAAATTAAAGTAATCCAGGCATTTCTATATAAATTCCTTATTATTATTATTATTGTTACCATTATTTACTATTTTGCATCTGGGGTTTCTGTACATAACTTTAACCCATCCTATCAGAGATTCACCAAAATTAAAGTAATCCAGGCATTTCTATATAAATTCCAGTCATACTTTATCAAACACATTTTCAAATTGTTTCAAATAATTGTCGTATATTATTTCCAATATATCATCCATGTAAAAAAAAACAACCCTGTCTGATCAGTACTTACACAAATGACTGATGATCGGCTGAGAACAGGGCAGCACAGCTGGCCCTTGGATGTACACAGAGAACTAACATTAATAATATGCATGTCAATCTCTCCTGGGCTCAAACTGGAGGAGAGATTGACTTCATCCCTACTTGTATTTATGAGAGGTATTGACATGTTGAATGAACCGAGCTGTCTGTTTGAAATTCTGGCACACAACTCAGACACCCGTCCATACCCCACAAGACATGCTACCAGAGGTCTCTTCACAGTCCCCAAGTCCAGAACAGACTATGGGAGCTGGACAGTACTACATAGAGCCATGACTGCAGAACAAATTTGATTTTTTTAAAAATACACCTTTTTGGAACAGCAGGGGACTGTGAAGCAACACAAACATACATGCAAACACACGATAACATACGAACTATACACACACGTACACGTGGACTTTGTGTTGTAGATATGTGGTAGTAGAGTAGGGGCCTGAAGGCACACACTTAAAATGTTGTGTAATCTTTGGTGAATGTATAACTGCCTTGATTTTGCTGGACCCCAGGGGCCCTCCCAAGTGGCGCAGTGGTCTAAGGCACTGCATCGCAGTGCTAGCTGTGCCACTAGAAATTCCGGGGTTGAGTCCAGGCTCTGTCACAGCCGGACGCGACCGGGAGACGCATGGGGCAGCGCACAATCGGCCCAGCGTCGTCCGGGTTCGGAGTGGGTTTGGCCGGCAGGGTTGTCCTGGTCCGATCGTGCACTAGCGACTCCTGTGGCGGGCTGGGCGCAGTGTACGCTGACACGGTAGCCAGCTGTACGGTGTTTCCTCTGACACATTGGTGCAGCTGGCTTCCGGGATAAGTGGGAATCGTGTCAAGAAGCAGTGCGGCTTGGTTGAATTGTGTCTCGGAGAACTCACTGCTCTCAACCTTCACCTCTCCCGAGTCCGTACGGGAGTTGCAGCGATGAGACAAGACTATAACTATCATTTGGATACCAGGAAATTGAGAAGAAAAAGGGGTAACAAATACAATTTTAAAAAATTATGCTGGACCCCAGGAAGAGTAGCTGCTGCCATGGCAGGAACTAATGGGGATCCCTAATAAACCCCAGGAGGAGTAGCTGCTTACTTGGCAGGAACTAATGGGGATCCATAATAAACCCCAGGAAGAGTAGCTGCTGCCTTGGCAGGAACTAATGGGGATCCATAATAAACCCCAGGAAGAGTAGCTGCTGCCTTGGCAGGAACTAATGGGGATCCATAATAAACCCCAGGAAGAGTAGCTGCTGCCTTGGCAGGAACTAATGGGGATCCATAATAAACCCCAGGAAGAGTAGCTGCTGACTTGGCAGGAACTAATGGGGATCCATAATAAACCCCAGGAAGAGTAGCTGCTGCCTTGGCAGGAACTAATGGGGATCCATAATAAACCCCAGGAAGACTAGCTGCTGCCTTGGCAGGAACTAATGGGGATCCATAATAAACCCCAGGAAGAGTAGCTGCTGACTTGGCAGGAACTAATGGGGATCCATAATAAACCCCAGGAAGAGTAGCTGCTGACTTGGCAGGAACTAATGGGGATCCATAATAAACCCCAGGAAGAGTAGCTGCTGACTTGGCAGGAACTAATGGGGATCCCTAATAAACCCCAGGAGGAGTAGCTGCTGACTTGGCATGAACAAATGAGGATCCCTAATAAACCCCAGGAAGAGTAGCTGCTGACTTGACAGGAACAAATGGTGATCCCTAATAAACCCCAGGAGGAGTAGCTGCTGACTTGGCAGGAACTAATGGGGATCCATAATAAACCCCAGGAAGAGTAGCTGCTGACTTGGCAGGAACAAATGGGGATCCCTAATAAACCCCAGGAGGAGTAGCTGCTGACTTGGCAGGAACTAATGGGGATCCCTAATAAACCCCAGGAGGAGTAGCTGCTGACTTGGCAGGAACTAATGGGGATCCCTAATAAACCCCAGGAGGAGTAGCTGCTGACTTGGCAGGAACTAATGGGGATCCCTAATAAATCCCAGGAGGAGTAGCTGCTGACTTGGCAGGAACTAATGGGGAGATAGGTTCCTCTCCTCCCTATGGTGGTGAGAGATGGAAGCTCCCTGTGGTGGTGAGAGATGGAAGCTCCCTATGGTGGTGAGAGATGGAAGCTCCCTATGGTGGTGAGAGATGGAAGCTCCCTATTGTGGTGAGATGGAAGCTCCCTATGGTGGTGAGCGATGGAAGCTCCCTGTGGTGGTGAGAGATGGAAGCTCCCTGTGGTGGTGAGAGATGGAAGCACCCTGTGGTGGTGAGAGATGGAAGCTCCCTATGGTGATGAGAGATGGAAGCTCCCTGTGGTGGTGAGATGGAAGCTCCCTATGGTGATGAGAGATGGAAGCTCAAGCTTGACTAAATATTTTGTTAAATAATGTAGGACTTGTTAAATCAAACTGTTTGGTTGTCTTACATTAAATGTTGTGTGTAACCTTAATTTTGTATTTATTTTTCTCTAAATCAGACAATGGTAACACAGCTATCTACTGTGTTAAGCTCCAATGGTAACACAGCTATCTACTGTGTTAAGCTCCAATGGTAACACAGCTATCTACTGTGTTAAGCTCCAATGGTAACACAGCTATCTACTGTGTTAAGCTCCAATGGTAACACAGCTATCTACTGTGTTAAGCTCCAATGGTATACTATGTAATTGAGTGGATGTGTTGGCTATGAAAACATCAACAAGTGGGTGAACCAATGAACTACTGGACTAGACAATGCCCGCACACAGACAGTCCTCACAGGTCCTCCTTTGTACCCTGATCCTATGAGCCAACCAGGTGAGAGCAGAGTTTCTCTCCCATAACAGACAGTAGTTACCCAACACCCAGCGCTATTGTCTGTCTCATACTTCACCATCAAAGCTGAGAAAAAGAAAGGTCACCTCTCTGCCTCGGATACTACTCCAACCGTACAGGATTTTCATTTGTTTTAGGACATTGTATGGGGACATGGACTCATCTCCAACTTAGACCATTTCTGAGGTCTGAAAATATCAGAGAAAAGTAGATTTGGTAGTCAACTGTCACTAAGGTTTCTTTGTCAGGAGGACTCTGAGATTTGGGAGTCAACTATCACTACGGTTTCTTTGTCAGGAGGACTCTGAGATTTGGGAGTCAACTATCACTAAAGTTTCTTTGTCAGGAAGACTCTGAGAGTTCGTTTTGACCCTGATTGTTTCTCTGGACCCTTAACAACGGACGACGTGATGTTCCAGGGCGTGTCTGAGATCGCGGCGCTGTGCGCGGGACTGGTGGGTCTGATCGGAGCGGCCGCCGTCACCGGGATGCCCATGTGGAAGGTTACGGCCTTCATCGGAGAGAACATCATCGTCATGGAGACGCGCTGGGAGGGCCTGTGGATGAACTGCTATAGACAGGCCAACATCAGGATGCAGTGTAAAGTGTACGACTCTCTACTGTATCTCCCCGCAGACCTGCAGGTATGATTACTTTATGGCTGTGTCCCTAATTGCACACTTTTCCTTATGTAGTGCCTGTGGCACCCTATGGGCCCCGGCCAAAAGGAGTGCAGGGAATAGGGTGCCGTTTGGGACGAACAATATGAAATCATGTCAATCATGAACACATTTTAAAACCTATTTAGGTCAACTTTACTTTGTGTATTGTGGCGAATAAGGGCAGTAGCTCCTACCGGGTCTCGAACCCGGGTTCAGCGACTTTCAACCTTAGCCCGTTCCACCAAGCGATCGGAACGTCTTGAAGAGGTAGCTAGATAATGTGTTGATGTGCTACAGTATGTATTGGTCTTCTCTTCCACAGGCTGCCAGGGGCTTGATGTGCTGCTCTCTGGCTCTCTCAGGGATGGGTCTACTGGGGGCTCTAGCAGGGATGCGTTGTACCTCCTGCATCCAGGACAACGACCGCGTTAAGAGCCTCATCCTCATGGTGGCTGGAGGCATGCAGTTACTGGCCTCTATCTGTGTGTTCATCCCAGTCTCCTGGACGGCTCACGCCATAATCCGTGACTTCTATAACCCTTTGCTGATCGACGCCCAGCGCAGGGAGTTGGGAGAGGCTCTCTACATCGGTTGGGTGACCGGAGCCTTCCTACTGACCTCTGGGCTTCTCTTCCTCTGTCGCCGTGTCCACTCCAACAAAGCCTCGTTCGATATCTATCACCCAGCCAACAGGATCAACAAACCCACTCTGATGCACTACCATCCCATCTCCAGCATTCTTAGCGTGAGGGCTCACCGCCAGCCCGGTCTGAACCGCCAACAAAGTCACAGCTTCGATGCATACCAACACCACCAAGCTCCGATTCTTCATAACGTTCCTTATGGACAACAAGGGGTCGTCATGAACCCTCCAGCTGCTGTGTATGACTCCAGCTCGGTGGAGAACGTTGGGCCGTTGGTCTATCACCATGGCAACGGACGTCATGTTGACGGACACCATCCCTCCACCTCTAACAGCTCCAACTACGTCAGCAGCCTGTCCACTCTGGCTAACTCCCTATACATCAGCCAACAGACTCCGTACTCCTATAACCACCTGACCGCTCCGTATACCACATATACCGGTAGTCAACAGACAAATCCATACTCCTACAGTCATCCGGGAAACCTGTCCGTTTCACACAACTCCAGTTTTCAAGCCGTACCTCAGAATCCTGTTTTTATCGGGTATAAGGGCTCCAGAGTTCAACCATCGCAGTCTCACCACAGTGGAAGCAGTGTTGGTGTGTACATCTGAATAGACTGCAAAGAGACCAGTCATCGTCTGATACTCACTGTACCTTAACAAATAGTGTGAACAAAGAGTGTTCAGTGTATGGGACAGTCATAGCTGTGTAGAGTGTTCAGTGTTTGGGACAGTTATAGCTGTGTAGAGTGTTCAGTGTATGGGACAGTCATAGCTGTGTAGAGTGTTCAGTGTTTGGGACAGTTATAGCTTGTGTAGAGTGTTCAGTGTTTGAGACAATTATAGCTGTGTAGAGTGTTCAGTGTTTGGGACAGTTATAGCTGTGTAGAGTGTTCAGTGTTTGGGACAGTTATAGCTGTGTAGAGTGTTCAGTGTATGGGACAGTCATAGCTGTGTAGAGTGTTCAGTGTATGGGACAGTTATAGCTGTGTAGAGTGTTCAGTGTATGGGACAGTCATAGCTGTGTAGAGTGTTCAGTGTATGGGACAGTTATAGCTGTGTAGAGTGTTCAGTGTATGGGACAGTTATAGCTGTGTAGAGTGTTCAGTGTATGGGACAGTTATAGCTGTGTAGAGTGTTCAGTGTTTGGGACAGTTATAGCTGTGTAGAGTGTTCAGTGTATGGGACAGTTATAGCTGTGTAGAGTGTTCAGTGTATGGGACAGTTATAGCTGTGTAGAGTGTTCAGTGTATGGGACAGTTATAGCTGTGTAGAGTGGTCAGTGTATGGGACAGTTATAGCTGTGTAGAGTGTTCAGTGTATGGGACAGTTATAGCTGTGTAGAGTCTAGAAACTCTATTCTACATTCTTCTTCTGTAATGTGATTATTCATGTACCATTTGGGTGTGTTTGTCAGGCCGCTGCTGGCGGTTTTACATAGCCAGCTCTCCCTTTTGTCACCTTGACCTTACCTGTCATGTGACCTCAGTAAACAAAAAGTTTGGTTTCTCCAGTAAAGAACATCATGTTTGATTCTGCATACGGGAGAGCCACTTCAAAACGAGGTGATTTTCGTTGGAGCAGGTCAGGAGAGCATTTTTCGCTAACCTTTTTCATAAACTTAAACCTCAGTCTCCTAACCTGCTGTGTTTATTCTCCTAACCTGCTGTGTTTATTCTCCTAACCTGCTGCGTAGGTTCTCCTAACCTGCTGTGTTTATTCTCCTAACCTGCTGTGTTTATTCTCCTAACCTGCTGTGTTTATTCTCTTAACCTGCTGTGTTTATTCTCCTAACCTTCTGTGTTTATTCTCCTAACCTGCTGCGTAAGTTCTCCTAACCTGCTGCCTCTGATCTGGAGGATTCACTAAACAGAGAACATCCCTGGTCATCCCTACTGCCTCTGATCTGGAGGACTCACTAAACAGAGAACATCCCTGGTCATCCCTACTGCCTCTGATCTGGAGGACTCACTAAACAGAGAACATCCCTGGTCATCCCTACTGCCTCTGATCTGGAGGACTCACTAAACAGAGAACATCCCTGGTCATCCCTACTGCCTCTGATCTGGAGGACTCACTAAACAGAGAACATCCCTGGTCATCCCTACTGCCTCTGATCTGGAGGACTCACTAAACAGAGAACATCCCTGGTTATCCCTACTGCCTCTGATCTGGAGGACTCACTAAACACACACACTGTTTGTAAATTACATCTGAGTGTTGGCGTGTGCCCCTGGATATTCGTAAAATAAAAAAAAACAAGAAAATCATGCCTTCTGTTTTGCTTTATGTAAGGAATTTGTAATTATTTATACTTTTACTTTTGATACGTAAGTATATTTACAACCAAATACTTTTAGACTTTTACTTTGCTATTTTACTGGGTGACTTTCACAAATTATTTGTTTGTAAATGATGTCTGAGTGTTGAACTGTGCCCCTGCCTATCCGTAAATAAATAAAAAAACAAGAAAATCAAGTCGTCTGGTTTGCTTCATTTTTAGAAGTGTTATATGATTTATGCTTTTCCTTTTGATACTTATGTACATTTCAAACCAAATACTTTACTCTGCTGTTTTACTGGGTGACTTTCACTTTTACTTGAGTCATTTTCTTTTAAAGGTGTCTTTACTTATACTCAAGTATGAAAATTGGGTACTTTTCCTATGATGTAATTCTGTTACCGTAATTCCGTTACCGGATGTAAGCCCACTTCCCCTACTGTAGTTCAATAACCGAAATCAGTGTTTTCTAACTCAAGGTGTCATGGCAAGGCTGACACCGGATTCTTTCTGCAAATATCTTTGAATATTTATTCAGGGCAGATATTATTAATATTAATTCGATATTTTTGGAACACACGGTCGCATAAAAAAAAACTAAGACCAAAACTTTGCTCTTCCAGAAAATGTGTTTTTTGTGAAATGTTCGGTATAAATTGTTTTAAAAAATAAAATAAAAAGCCCTTGTGTATGGTTTGTTAAACTTTGAAATCAGTCTGGCGTACATTCTAAAGTGAACAAATCTGAGTCAAAGTGTCATTTCCTTACTGTGGAATTGCCCTTGACATTTTAGCTACATAAACCGTCTGTTTTCTCTGGTCAGACCAAGAATACATTCACCTCTTTAGGTTGTATTAGTCAGGAAATGGATTACGTCTAAAGGCACGTGATTGGGAGTCCTCGTAGGGCGGCGTACAATTGGCCGACGTAGGCCGTCATTATAAACATACAAATAAATGTTCTTAACTGACCTGCCTCGTTAAAACATACCGTTCTCCATTAGTAATGATACGTTGCATTGCAGTGGGGGACATGCCCATTCTGTTCTGTCTTTGGCTATTTTTCTACTGTTTTCTTGTCCCAGGTTCATCCTTTCTCAGTCGATAAACCCGAGGACGAACAGATAGCTTGTCTCCAGAGCGTTGACGAGTCCCAGTTTCATCCTTTCTCAGTCGATAAACCCGAGGACGAACAGATAGCTTGTCTCCAGAGCGTTGATGAGGGCCAGCCGTTTAGTCTGCCTGTTGAATTAGACACAGATCAGTCTAAAAAGGGACAGAACAGTTGTTTTTGTAAATACATACTGTAGATAGATACTGTCAACTGTTGTTAATGTAAACAGAGGTGACATTTAATCCGCGTCCCAAATCACACCCTATTCCCTATATAGGGATCTATGTCGGGAATAGAGTGTCATTTGAGACCCTTGCGATTCCGACTGCTTGTCTGGTTTCCCATTTGGAGTGAACATGGTGCTGTGTCCCAAATGGAACCCTTTTCCCTATATAGTGCACTACTTTTGACGGGCTCTGGTCAAACGTAGTGCACTATGTAGGGAATATGGGTGCCAGGTGGGACGGGAACACTGGGTTTTGTTTGACCCAAAACACACAGACCCCTATAGATCTAGCCCTGAGAGAAAACACAGCATGTCAGCAACACTATGTATGTCACCTACCTACAGTGGTGTAAAGTACTTAAGTCAAACTACTTTAAAAGTACTACTTAAGTCGTTTTTTTTGGGGGGGGGGGGGGGGGGTATCTGTACTTTACTATTTATATTTTTGACTATTTACATATTTTTATATCTTGAACTTTTACTCCGTTACATTCCTAAAGAAAATTATGCACTTTTTACTGCATACATTTTCCCTGACTACTAAAACTACTAAACTAGATATATACTAGATATATACTAGATATATACTAGATATATACTAGATATAACTAGATATATACTAGATATATACTAGATATATACTAGATATAACTAGATATATACTAGATATATACTAGATATATACTAGATATATACTAGATATATACTAGATATAACTAGATATATACTAGATATATACTAGATATATACTAGATATATACTAGATATATACTAGATATAACTAGATATATACTAGATATAACTAGATATATACTAGATATAACTAGATATATAATGCTTTGTCATCCCTACTGCCTCGGATCTGGTCGGATTCACGAAACACCAAATACTGTGTTTGGGAAAGGATGTCTGAGGGTTGGAATGTGCCCCTGTCTGTCCGTAATTCAAAATAATGTGGAAATCGTGCCGTCTGGGTTTACTCAATATCAGGAATTTGATGTGTAAGATGTACTTTTACTCAAGTATGACGTTTCAATACTTTTTCTACCACTGTACTTTTAAGTATATTTTAAAACCAGATACTTTTAGACTTTTCCTCAAGTGGTATTTTACTGGGAAACTTTTACTCACATGGTATTTTACTGGGAAACTTTCACTCAAGTGGTATTTTACTGGGAAACTTTTACTCAAGTGGTATTTTACTGGGAAACTTTTACTCAAGAGGTATTTTACTGGGAAACTTTTACTCGAGTGGTATTTTACTGGGAAACTTTTACTCGAGGTTTTTCACTGGGAAACTTTTACTGAAGTGGTATTTTACTGGGAAACTTTCACTCAAGTGGTATTTTACTGGGAAACTTTTACTCACGTGCTATTTTACTGGGAAACTTTTATTCAAGTGGTATTTTACTGGGAAACTTTTACTCAAGTGGTATTTTACTGGGAAACTTTTACTCAAGTGGTATTTTACTGCGAAACTTTCCCTCAATTGGTATTTTACTGGGAAACTTTCACTCAAGTGGTATTTTACTGGGAAACTTTTACTCAAGTGGTATTTTACTGGGAAACTTTCACTCAAGTGGTATTTTACTGGGAAACTTTTACTCACATGGTATTTTACTGGGAAACTTTTACTCAAGAGGTATTTTACTGGGAAACTTTTACTCAAGTGGTATTTTACTGGGAAACTTTCACTCAAGTGGTATTTTACTGGGAAACTTTTACTCAAGTGGTATTTTACTGGGAAACTTTCACTTTTACTCAAGTGGTATTTTACTGGGAAACTTTCACTTTTACTCAAGTGGTATTTTACTGGGAAACTTTTACTCAAGAGGTTTTTCACTGGGAAACTTTTACTCACGTGGTATTTTACTAGGAAACTTTTACTCAAGTGGTATTTTACTAGGAAACTTTTACTCAAGTAGTATTTTACTGGGAAACTTTAACTTTAACTCAAGTGATATTTTACTGGGAAACTTTCACTTTTACTCAAGTAGTATTTTACTGGGAAACTTTAACTTTAACTCAAGTGGTATTTTACTGGGAAACTTTTACTTGAGTCATTTTCTGTTTAGGCATCTTTACTTTAACGCAAGTATGACAAATAACTACTTTTCCCACCACTGCCTACCTAAGACCATGGTGTGGACCAGAGTTGTTATGATGAGATGAGAGATATCACTAACTGTACAATACACAGCCCGTCTCCTTTATGAGATGAGAGATACCACTAACTGTACAATACACAGCCCGTCTCCTTTATGAGATGAGAGATACCACAGCACCTGCAACGACTTGTGACAGTAGAGAGCCTCTCACATATTACAGTGTGTATCCCAAATGGCATAGAGACAATGTAACGTTAGTGACGGTGTAGAGACAATGTGACGGTGTAGAGACAATGTAACATTAGTGACGGTGTAGAGACAGGGTAATGTTAGTGACAGTGTAGAGACAGGGTAATGTTAGTGACAGTGTAGTGACAGGGTAATGTTAGTGACAGTGTAGAGACAGGGTAATGTTAGTGACAGTGTAGAGACAGGGTAATGTTAGTGACAGTGTAGAGACAGGGTAATGTTAGTGACAGTGTAGTGACAGGGTAATGTTAGTGACAGTGTAGAGACAGACAGGGTAATGTTAGTGACAGTGTAGAGACAGGTTAATGTTAGTGACAGTGTAGTGACATGGTAATGTTAGTGACAGTGTAGAGACAGTGTAATGTTAGTGACAGTGTAATGTTAGTGACAGTGTAGAGACAGGGTAATGTTAGTGACAGTGTAGAGACAGTGTACTGTTAGTGACAGTGTAGAGACAGTGTAATGTTAGTGACAGTGTAGACAGACAGGGTAATGTTAGTGACAGTGTAGTGACAGGGTAATGTTAGTGACAGTGTAGAGACAGGGTAATGTTAGTGACAGTGTAGAGACAGGGTAATGTTAGTGACAGTGTAGAGACAGTGTACTGTTAGTGACAGTGTAGAAACAGACAGTGTAATGTCAGTGACAGTGTAGAGGTGACAATGTAATGTTAGTGACAGTGTAGAGACGCTATAATGTTAGTGACAGTGTAGTGACAGGGTAATGTTAGTGACAGTGTAGAGACGCTATAATGTTAGTGACAGGGTAATGTTAGTGACAGTGTAGTGACAGACAGTGTAATGTTAGTGACAGTGCAGAGACAGTGTAATGTTAGTGACAATGTAGTGTCAGACAGTGTAATGTTAGTGACAGTGTAGAGACAGACAGTGTAATGTTAGTGATAGTGTAGAGACAGACAATGTAATGTTAGTGATGGTGTAGAAACCGACAGTGTAATGTTAGTGACGGTGTAGAGACAGACAATGTAATGTTAGTGATGGTGTAGAGACAGACAATGTAAT